>NC_044034.1:320100515-320414207 GCF_901765095.1 Microcaecilia unicolor | reverse complement strand
CTATTCTTGATTTTAAAGACTGTGACTGCCTTTCTTGCGAGCTTGACATGTGAAGTATTGGAAAGATTAACTTTGTTGGTGATATTTGTATTTGAAGAGGATTTGAATGCTCTGTTGAGGTTATATTTTAGAATATCTAAAGTGCTATTTTTTAGCTGGAAGAGCTGGATTTTTTGCTTTTATGATTGCACAAATTCCACGCCATGAGCATTTAGTTTTTTTACATTGGTAGCCCATTGAAAAAAAGAATTTTTGAAGAGTGATGCACCAGCAATCTTGTCCTTTGAAGTTGTATAAACCGGTCAGAACGCTTAGGTCTGCTAATAAATTGCTTCCGGAAATTCTTATCTAGCGTTCTGTTAGTTCAATCATCTATTTTTCAAGTGATGGAACCTACTCTATGGAATTCTTTGCCTGCTGATTTGCGTAAGTTGGAGTCATCTTATTTTTAGAAAACAGCTCAAGGCTTTTTTTTATTTCAAGAGGCATTTGGGTAAGCCAGTTTGCAACCTGTGATATTTGTATTAAGAGGTATAAAAACTATGAGCTTTCACGTATCATTGTATTAACATGTTTTATTGTTGTATGAAATATTTTGCTTATGTATGTGATCTTCTAATCCGCTGGGAACTGGACTGTGTGGAATATAAATGTTAGAAATAAAATAATTAATAAAATAAATATCCAGATGGTACAAAAAAGACTCTGGAAAGAAGAAAAGCTTTAAAGATATGGTTACTTTTGTTTTTGTGCTACCCCAGTGTTTGATAAAGTATCTTGGTGTTAAATATAAAGAAATAAATTTAAAAAAATATATATATATATATGTGTATGTGTGTGTGTATATATATACATATACTAGTAAAAAAGGCCCGTTTCCAAAACAAATGAAACGGGCGCTAGCATGTGTTTGTTTTTTTTTGTTTTCTTTTTCTGTTTGATATTAAGGGATATATTTTTTTTTAAAAAGGAAAAGAGTTTTTTTTTTAAAGTTATAAAGTCTGTATGAGTGTTTGTGGTTTTGAGGGGGGGTTGTGGGGGTCTATGGGTGTATGCTATTTTTTTTTGGTGGGGGGAGGGGTGTTTGTGGGGTAGGGCAGCGTTGTTCTGTATGAGTGTTTGTGGTTTTGAGGGGGGGTTGTGGGGGTCTATGGGTGTATGCTATTTTTTTTTGGTGGGGAGAGGGGTGTTTGTGGGGTAGGGTAGCGTTGTTCTGTATGAGTGTTTGTGGTTTTGAGGGGGGTTGTGGGTGTCTGTGGGTATGTGTGCCATTTTGTGGGGGGGTGTTTGTAGGGGGTGTTTGTGGGGTAGGGTTGTTCTATATGAGTGTTTGTGTTTTTGGGGGGGGGTTATGGGAGTCTGTGGGTGTTTGTAAGAGAGAGATGTAGGTTTTTACTGTTTCAGTTTTTGTATTAAGGGGGTTGGGGGAGGGAGTGTGTGTGTATGAGTGTGAAAGCAAGATGTTGTCTGTCCATGGCAGTGTGGCATTTTGGGTGGTGGGCAGTTTGGTTGTATGTATGTGTGTTAGTGAGTGATGCTGATTGTCCATATTAGATGTGGGTTTTTTTGTGGCTGGTAGAGGGTGATTCTCTGCGTGTGAGTGTGATACAGTAATCTTAATTCAGCAGGGCACTCTGATGTGGTATTTGTAGGCACTTGTATTTTTGTTGAAACCAGAGGGATCCGTTGCAGGCAGGCAGTAGGTGTAGATATGGGTTTTTTTCGAGTGTGGAATGTGGGTGGTGTTCTGTAGGGGGGGACGGGGCTGAGGGCGCATGTGTCTGGAGGTCTCCTTGTAGGCACTGATTTCAGCTGGGCACTCAGGTGGGCTGTGATCCGTTTTTTTTAGGGGGGGTTGGGCGCCGGAGGTTTCCGTTTGGGTGGTTTTTTTGGGGGGGGGTTGGTTTGGTTTTAGTGTGGAATGCGGGTGGCATTCTGTAGGGGGGGCGGGGCTGAGGGCGCATGTGTTTGGAAGTCTCCTTTGTAGGCACTGAACGCCGGCTTGGAGACTCACCGCATGAACAGCTTGCAGAGTAAGGTCCGCGATGTAGTGGTTGTTTAGTGGCGTTCTTCGTCCGCGCTTTCCTCGCAGTTGGTCCCCGTGCTGGTAGCTACCCCCTCCTCAGGAAGGGGCGGGACTCGTGTGTGTTTGTTTTTTTTTTTTCCTGAACGCCGCTGCATTTTCTTTGCTGTCCCACTCCTGCTCCTCTGCAGCACCGGTCCCATTCAAAGGCTTGGTGGTTTCTAAGTCCATGTGAGTGTTTGGGAGGTGGAACCGTACTTTGTGTGCATCACCTGAGGCACAGTCAATCAGCAGCGCGTGGGCGGGGCAAACACTGATGTTCAAAAAGTGGTCTCTGCCGCCTCACTTTAGAACGTTGGGAAAGTGAGGCTTCATTAGAATGTTGGAGGTGCGTTTTATATAGAGAGATAATGTGTGTGTATATATAACCAGAACAGCTGAAGTTTTTTTTTTTTTTTTTTTTACATGAAACGTTTCTCCATAGTCCCTAATAGAAGTAGTTAGGTAGGATTACAGGGAGGGGAAATAGCCTTAATATTTATTTTTTATTTTATTCTTCATTTTGGCAAGCTCCTATATTTTATTTCTTTGTTCTCTGGCCCTCTTATTGTGGTCTGATGTAAGAATATATTATTTCCTTTCTGAAGTGTTGTTTCACTTTTATATCTTGTGTAACAACCTTATATATACATGAGCAAGTGTTTTTGTTCATGTATATTGTATCAAAGTTCATAAATAAGTAAATAAAGAGCAAATAGAAGTATTGATTTGTCCACCCTGTGGTGGCAATACTTGGCAGTTGCTGTCTTTGGGGTGAAATTTGTTTGTTTGCTGTAATAGCATTGTAAATCAGTGCCGTTCGTCACACCATGGTGTACCATGTAACAATCTTTCATATTTTCATTCAAACTAAACAGCTAAAGAAATAATCAAAATCTAAGAAGCATAAAGGTAACAGGCTGTACTAGGGTAGCAAAATTTATATCTTAGATATTTTCTCAACTTCCATTTTGATGAACCCTACTGACATTCTTGAAATTGCTGGTTTTTAGCATAGGAGCTTATGTTTTGAAACAATGGGGTGCTAAACTCAAAACAAATAATCCCTTCTTGGACACAGTGAATGAGAATGCTCATCAACAGGGATGTTTAAGCACCCACAGTGCTGGCACTTAATGGATTTTGTACAACATAATGGTGTGGCAGGGTGCTATGTCTTAGTTTTGATCTTGGGTAGGCTTGAATATTATAGGGGGCTCTGTGCTTGTTAAATCTAGAGTAAGATTCTTTTCTGTACACCAGTTTTTTCCTCTCTCCTTTCCTGTTTTGGGTCACACTGAGGTTGTGGTTTTCTGGATCCTTCTTTTATTGTAAACTTTGATTTATATTTGTATTTCTTGGATTAGCCTGTTTGTATATGTGTTTGTTTGTGTGTGTGTGTGTGTGTGTGTGTATCTATCTATCTATCTATCTATCTACTGTATCTACTGTATCTATCTATCTATCTATCTATCTATCTATCTATCTATCTATCTATATAATACACACACACACACACAAACACATATAGATAGATATGAAATGTATGCTAATAAAAGTACAGTGTGTGCATAGATTTCTTCATGGAGGAACAGTAATTATGTTTGGTATTTATGAGAAGCATTTTGTGGAAGGACATAATGTCTTCTCTTGTCCACTTGCAGGATCATTGTCACTATCGAGGATACGTGGAGGGTATCTCAGATTCACAAGTAGCAGTCAGCACCTGTTTTGGACTCAGGTAATGGAGTCTCTCCATCTCCCCCCCCCCCCAAAAAAAAAAAAAAATATATAAAAAATACCATGCTGGATCACACCAGTGGTCATCAAGCCCTAGCTGCCTGACACAGACAGTAGTCAGTCTTTGAGTTTCTTTTTAAGTATCAAGCAGATCCTAAAGGGAATATTCTCTGTTGCTCACTATTGCCCACCACATGTGTTAGGCTAATAACTACTGATTTAATATTCTGTATTTTTTAAAACTGTAACATGAGCTACAAGAACAAAACTTGCTTAATAAAACAGCATAGTATATAATAAAGTTTAAAGACCAAAACACAGTACAATACTTAAGCTCTCACTCATCCATGTTTTGTATCCCCCTCACTAGTCTGACTGTAGATAATCCTTGTAGCATATGACCTTAATCTTCTGCAACTACAAAAATTGACATATAGCAAAACTTGGTCATTCCATTACATCCCAAGGTTCAGTCCAGACAAATGGGTTGTGACCATCTGCCAGCAGGTAATTCTACTGAGTTGTGCCTCGTATGTTCCTGCGCTTAGCAACTAAGTCAGTATCTCCAGCAGGCGGGATAGCAGCTGTTAAATGCTTAGGTGACTTCTGTGTGGCCTCCTGTCCTGCTTGCAGGTTCAGTTGAGTTTGGAGTTGAGAATATCCTGTGTCTCGGGTGTAAACCTAGTGGTCTAGTTCCCTCCCTGCTCTCCTGTTGCCACTTTCTACCTCTATATTTCAGTCTTCCCTTCTCTTTTTCTCCTGTCTCTATCAAAAGAAAAAACAAACAAACCAGCCACTGCAGTTCTTTTTGAGAGCACTTGAGCTCTGGCAAGATTGTGGGGCTTCACTGCCTTGGACGTCACGAGACTGACTGACTGTTTTCTGTAAGTATATTTATTATTTTTTGTCTGAGCTTACTAAATCTTGTGCGTGCTGCAGGGGTAAGCTCTTGGCTACCGGTTCCTGCATGCTTTGCTTTGCTTTACTTCTGTGGACATGCTGCTTTTGCTTACTTTGGCTGTCAGTACTTCATCTCTGGGAGTTCAATCCGGCTGCACTCCAATGGTGGTTTTGGCGGGCTCAGCACCAACGGCTCCTGTGCTCTGCAAGGCTTCGGCAGCCACTTTGTGAGCAGGTTCCTTGCCCGCTACAATGTCCCGGGATGTTGGTCTTTTGGGGATAGAGGTCTCTGCCCTGCCTTTTTCACCTGAATTTGTTCTTTTATTACATTAGGCCTTTTTATGAAAGTCAGCTCAAGCTGCCTCTCCTTCTTCCCCTCACATTGCTTTTGAGGAGCAGCTTGCTAAGAAACAAAAACTTTCTGTTTCGCAGGGTTTGGAGAATGCTCCTCCTCGGGACTCAGAAGAGGTTTTATCTGTGTTTTCTGACTGTCCTAGTTCTGCTGATGGCATGATTTGGATATTTCAGAGGCAGACTGGGGTGATGATCCTACTGTAGCTAGGCTGTTTGTGAGAGTGGAGTTGCCTCTGTTGATCACAAAATCTATGGAGGCATTAAACATTTCTTCCTCTGCTTCGCAGTCCTCTGGTCCTGCTCCATTTATTATGTCAGGTACTAAGAGACCTCCTGTATCTTCATGAGGCTATGCAGGAGCTTATTGCAGTTCAGTGGGAGACTCCTGATTCTAACCTCCGGGTGGCTCGCGCTATGTCCAAATTATATCCCCTTCTGCCATCTGATTTAGAGCAGTTTGCTCTACCTAAGATGGATGCCTTATTACATTGGTTACTAAACGTACCACTGTCCCTGTTGAAGGTGGCGCTGCTTTAAAAGATATGCATGACTGCAAGCTTGAGGCTTCCTTGAAACTTGCCTTTCAGTTAGCTGCTTTAAATTCTCAGGCAGCAATTTCTTCATCTTTTGTAGCCAGGGTGTCTTTATTGTGGATTCAACAATTGTCCACATTGGACTCACTTCCAGACTTTCTCCATACCCTAGAGGCGGGGTTATCCTATTTGTCAGACCCTCTTTATGATATTCTTCAAGCATCAGCTAACGGGTATGGCCTTGGCCGTTTCGGTGCAACACTGGTTGTGGTTGAGGCATTGGACCACTGATGATGCATCCAAATCTTGTCTGGCAAAGTTGCCCTTTCAGAAGAAACTACTCTTTTGTGCGTATTTGGAGAAGATTGCTAAAGACCTGGGAGATTCCAAGGTCCAGCGGCTACCTGAGGATAAGCCTGAGCCTCATTTCTGGGTGGCTAAGTTTCATTTTCAAGAAGTGAGGAGGTATAGACCAGGTAAAACTAGTGCTTCTGCTCAGAATCCTCGCTTTCCTCAGACTAGGTCTTCCTTTCAAGGAGGCAAGAAACCTCTTCTGCTTCAAGAACTTCTCCCTCTTCACTGTCCTTGTAATGATGGGGTGAGGTTCACTCCTTGTAAGTAGACATAGGTGGGCGTCTTTTCCGCTTTCACAAGTAGTGGACCACCATTACTGTAGACCAGTGGATCTTCGATATCATTCTCCATGGCAACAAGCTAGATTTTTCAAAGCCGCTCGCAGATCTTTTCATGCTGTCCCTTTGTGGCAGCTGTGCAATGAGTTGGGCAGTGCTAATCACCATAGCCTATTTAAGGTGACTCGGGGCCATTCAGCCCATTCATCCAGTAGAGAGGGGCACGGATTGGTATTCCATCTGTTTTGCCGTTCCAAAGAAAGACCCTTTTCGCCCAGTTCTGGATCTCAGAGGGGTGAATAAGTCTCTCAAGAGTGCTGCATGTCCGCATGGAGACTCTGTTCTGTCATAGCCTCGATCCAGCCAGGTGAGTTTCTCACCTTATTGGACCTCAAGGAGGCTTATTTTCATATCCCATTTTGGCCTCCTCACAGGAAATTTCTCCAGTTTGCGATCCTGGGAGATAATTTTCAATTCAAGGCCATGATTTTTGGCCTCATCACTGTACCTCACACATTTTCAAACATTATGGTGGTGCTGGCAGCCTTTCTTCACTGGCAAGGGATCCAGGAACTGGACAAATGGCTAATTAGGGCACTTTCTTATCTAGAGAGCCTTCACAGTACATAAACAGTCTTGTCTCTTCTTTCTGCTCTGGGTTGGTGGTGAATTACAGCAAAAGAAATCTCACCCCCACACAGACCCTGGAGTTTCTGTGAGTGTGCTTCAGTACCCAGGCAGAGAAAGTTTTCCTGCCTTAGCATTGTTGGTTGAGAGTGGAGGCTTCCTGGTCCATCAACAGATTTGAACTTCCAGCTGTCCAGAAAGCTCTACTAGTCTTTGCTCCTCTTTGTGGGAGGCCGATGAGTGTTCTCTTGGACAATGACACAACTGTCTCTTACATCAACAGACAAAGAGGAACAAAAAGAGTGTATCTCTAGCCCTTTTTCAGAGGGCAGAATTGAATGTTCTGATGATTTTAGCATCTTACATAGCGGGTTCACTGAACTCGCAAGCAAATTTCCTTACCAGAGTGCCTCTGGACTCGGAGGAATGGCAACTGTCAGACTGCATTTTGCCTCATTTCCACACAGTGGGACCCTCTGGTTCTGACCTCATGATATCCAGACTCAATGCACAAATACACAGACTCTACAGCTACTTCAAGGAGAAAGACTCCTTAGGAATGGATGCATTGGTATAGCCTTGGCTGTTAGCCTACTGTACATGTTTCCTCCATGATCTCTTGTGGGAATGACATTGCAGATGATTGCGTGTCATCCCGGGAAGGTCGTTCTCGTTGCTCTTGACAAGCCCAGACGTCCTTAGAATGCGGACCTCATCAGTCATCAAATAGCTTCTCAGTTGTCTCTTCCTCCATACGGGCTTATTGCACTATCCAGTACTTATGGAGGATCCCACCCGCTTTGGTCTTATGGCTTGGCTCTTGAGAAGGTGCTATTTGAGGAAGAAGGGTTACGTGGATGATGCACTACCTAGTATGCTGGCTGGAAAGAACAGACCATCAAGAAACTCCAAACAGCCCAAAATACCGTTGCCAGACTCGTATTTGGAAAACCAAAATATGAAAGTGCAAAACCCTTAAGAGAGAAACTCCACTGGCTCCCACTTAAGGAACTGACCACGTTTAAGATCTGCACGATCGTACACAAAATCATCCATGGAGACGTCCCGACCTACATGCTAAACCTCGTGGACCTGCCTCCCAGAAATTCCAAAAGATCATCTCAAAAATTTCTTAACCTACACTTCCCCAGCTGTAAAGTACTAAAATACAAGCTTATACACGCGACCTCCTTCTCCTACGCAGTTGTGGAATGCATTACCAGCTGATCTGAAAACAATCGACGAAATATCCAACTTTCGTAAATCCCTGAAGACGTATCTCTTCAATAAAGCCTACAAAGAGGACCCATAGCTTAACTATACCACCTCACCAATCCACCCTAATCCGAAAGTCATCTTTCTATATCTACTTTCTTAAGACTTCTTTCCATCCTTAATCTCTTTACATCACCAATTGTATCTGACACCCTGGGATGGCAATGCCATAACAGACCTCTGTAAGCCACATTGAGCCTGCAAATAGGTGGGAAAATGTGGGATACAAATGCAATAAATAAATAAAAGCGGTCCACTACTTTTTCTTATGCTACAATGTGGAGAACGTTTGAGAGCTGGTCTGCACAGAATGGTGTTTCTTCATTTCATGCTTCCTTGTCTCAAATTTTATCCTTCCTTCAGGAGGGATTCAAAAAAGGCTTGGCTCTCATTTTGCTCAAGGTTCAGGTGGCAGCGTTGATGAATCAAAGAGGCACAATACAGAATGCTTCATTGGCTGCTCACCCTGATACAGTGTGATTCCTCAAGGGAGTCGCTCATCTTCATCCCCATCTCTGCAATACTTGACCTCAGTGAAGTCTTGAAGTGATTCTTTATGCTCTTCAGTTGGCCCCCTTTGAGCCCCATCGTTTGGCAGTTATCAAAGATCTTACTTTAAAGGCAGTATTTCTAGTTGCCATTTCGTCAGCACAGAGTTTCAGAGCTTCAAGCTTTCGCTTGCAGGGATCAGTTTCTCTGCTTTTCTGACTCAGGAGTTTCCATACAGACAATTCCATCCTTTTTGACAAAGATTGTATCTCTTTTTCATGACAGTCAGACTTTGTTTCTTCCTTCTTTTTCCAGGGGTCTGTTCTTCAGAATACGCTTCCCTGCGACTGTTGGATGTGAAGCACGTCCTTATGCACTCTCTTACCACTTCCAACGATTTCAGGTGGTCTGATCATTTTTTTTGTCCTATTTGCAGGACCCAGGAAGGGTTTACAGGCCTCCAAAACGACAGTGACTCGATGGCTTAAGGAGACTATTTCTTTGGCTTACATTCTGAGGGATAGATCTGCCCCCATGCATGTCAAAGCTCATTCTACCAAGTCTTTGGCAATTTCTTTGGCTGAGTCTAGGGCAATTTTGTTGGCAGAGATCTGTCAGTCAGCGATGTGGTCTTCTCATTCCTTTGTTAAACATTACCGTTTGGATGTGTCTGCTCAAGCAGATGCTTCCTTCGGGGCCATGGTTCTTGCTGCAGGGATATGATATCACAGTCCCTCCCCTCTTAAGAATTGCTTTTGTGCATCCCATTTGTCTGGACTGATCCTTGGGATGTAATGGAAGGAAAAATTAGTTCCAAGACAACATGGTTTTACCAAAGGGAAATCGTGCCAAACGAATCTCATTGAATTCTTTGATTCGGTGACAGGAGAATTGAATCAGGGACGAGCTATAGACGTAATCTACTTAGATTTCAGCAAAGCTTTTGACACGGTTCCCCACAGGAGGCTTTTAAATAAACTGGATGGGCTGAAGATAGGACCCGAAGTGGTGAACTGGATTAGGAACTGGTTGACGGACAGACGCCAGAGGGTGGTGGTTAATGGAATTCGCTCGGAGGAGGGAAAGGTGAGTAGTGGAGTGCCTCAAGGATCGGTGCTGGGGCCGATTCTGTTCAATATATTTGTGAGTGACATTGCCGAAGGGTTAGAAGGTAAAGTTTGCCTATTTGCGGATGATACTAAGATCTGTAACAGAGTGGACACCCTGGAGGGAGTGGAAAACATGAAAAAGGATCTGTGGAAGCTAGAAGAATGGTCTAAGGTTTGGCAATTAAAATTCAATGCGAAGAAATGCAAAGTGATGCACTTACATAGTAAATGAAATGACGGCAGAAAAAGACCTGCATGGTCCATCCAGTCTGCCCAACAAGATAAACTCATATGTGCTACTTTTTGTGTATACCCTACTTTGATTTGTACCTGTCCTCTTCATGGCACAGACCATATAAGTCTGCCCAGCACTATCCCCGCCTCCCGCCACCGGCTCTGCCACCCAATCTCGGCTAAGCTCCTTAGGATCCATTCCTTCTGAACAGGATTCCTTTATGTTTATCCCACGTGTGTTTGAATTCTGTTACCGTTTTTATTTCCACCACCTCCCGCGGGAGGGCATTCCAAGCATCCACTACTCTCTACGTGAAAAAATACTTCCTGACATTTTTCTTGAGTCTGCCCCCCTTCAATCTCATTTCATGTCCTCTCGTTCTACCGCCTTCGCACTTCCGGAAAAGGTTCGTTTGCGGATTAATACTTTTCAAATATTTGAACGTCTGTATCATATCACCCCTGTTTCTCCTTTCTTCCAGAGTATACATGTTCAGGTCATCAAGTCTCTCCTTATACGTCTTGTAACGCAAATCCCTTACCATTCTCGTAGCTTTTCTTTGCACCGCTTCAATTCTTTTTACATCCTTTGCAAGGTACGGCCTCCAAAACTGAACACAATACTCTAGGTGGGGCCTCACCAACGACTTATACAGGGGCATCAACTGTCTGGTCACACCTCTGTCTATACAGCCTAACAACCTTCTAGCTACGGCCACCGCCTTGTCGCACTGTTTCGTCGCCTTCAGATCCTCAGATACTATCACCCCAAGATCCCTCTCCCTGTCCGTACCTATCAGATTCTCCCCGCCTAACAACATACATCTCCCGAGGATTTCTATTCCCTAAGTGCATCACTTTGCATTTCTTCGCATTGAATTTTAATTGCCAAACCTTAGACCATTCTTCTAGCTTCCTCAGATCCTTTTTCATGTTTTCCATTCCCTCCCGGGTGCCCACTCTGTTACAGATCTTAGTATCATCCGCAAATAGGCAAACTTTACCTTCTAACCCTTCGGCAATGTCACTCACAAATATATTGAACAGAATCGGTCCCAGCACCGATCCCTGAGGCACACCACTACTCACCTTTCCCTCCTCCGAGCGAATTCTTAGGGAATAGAAATCCACGGGAGACGCATGTGTTAGACGGTGAGAGTCTGATAGGTATGGACGGGGAGAGGGATCTTGGGGTGATAGTATCTGAGGATTTGAAGGCGATGAAACAGTGTGAAAAGGCGGTGGCCGTAGCTAGAAGGTTGTTAGGCTGTATAGAGAGAGGTGTGACCAGCAGAAGAAAGGGGGTGTTGATGCCCCTGTATAAGTCGTTGGTGAGGCCCCACCTAGAGTATTGTGTTCAGTTTTGGAGGCCGTATCTTGCTAAGGATGTAAAAAGAATTGGAGCGGTGCAAAGAAAAGCTACGAGAATGGTATGGGATTTGCATTACAAGATGTATGAGGAGAGACTTGCTGACCTGAACATGTATACTCTGGAGGAAAGGAGAAGCAGGGGTGATATGATACAGACGTTCAAATATTTGAAAGGTATTAATCCGCAAACAAACCTTTTCCAGAGATGCGAAGGCAGTAGAACGAGAGGACATGAAATGAGAATGTCAGGAAGTATCTTTTCACGGAGAGAGTGGTGGACACTTTGAATGCTCTCTCGCGGGAGGTGGTGGAGATGAAAACGGTAACGGAATTCAGACATGAGTGAGATAAACATAAAAGAATCCTGTTCAGAAGGAATGGATACTCAGGAGCTTAGACGAGATTGGGTGGCAGAGCCGGTAGTGGGAGGGGGGATAGTGCTGGGCAGACTTATACGGTCTGTGGGAACGGGGCTGGTGGTTGGTAGTCGGGGATAGTGCTGGGCAGACTTATACGGTCTGTGCCAGAGCCAGTGGTGGGAGGCAGGGCTGGTGGTTTGGGGGTGGGGATAGTGCTTGGCAGACTTATACGGTCTGTGCCCTGAAAAGACGGCTACAAATCAAGGTAAGGTATACACAAAAAGTGGCACATATGAGTTTATCTTGTTGGGCAGTCTGGGTGGACCGTGCAGGTCTTTTTCTGCCATCATCTAGATGTTACTATAATTTTCTTTCCTTTAGTCCCAAAGAATCAGTCCAGAGCCCTCCCTTCTGTGATGGTTTTGGTTTTTTCAGGTTCTATATAATTTCTAGTGTTTGTATTGAGGTTTCGTTATTTCTAACCACACATCATTGTGCATTGTTTTTGAGTCTTGAGTATTAATTTTGTGTCATTGTGCATTGTTTTTTACACATCGCAGTAATACATTCCTTTTGTTAATCCTGTGGTTTGTCCAGCCTTCCTTCGTTTCCTACTTGGGTGGCTATTTTTTCTCATGAGACTTTTGTGTTCAGTTACAATAAGGTTCCGTTATTTATAAGGCACGAGTTTTGCTCTTTATTTCATAGTTCTTTTTCTATTTAGAGGCTGGAGTTTTTTTTTCTCTGGAAGCCACTCTCTTTCACTGCTTTTTATTGAATACTGACTTGGCTGCTAAGCACAGGAGCTTATGAGGCACAACTCATTAGAGTTCTTTATCTCCGCCTGCTGGGAGATTGTCACAACCCATTTGTCTGGACTGATCTTTGTGACTAAAGGAAATAAAATTATCAGGTAATTAACTAATTTTTCCATATACACATTTACTCAGAAAAAAATACTTGTGTAAAAAGCCAGGTCTTCAATATTTTGTGAGAGGACAAAATAGTTTAAATTTGTTGCAATGTTTGGCCTCTAACTAGATGGTAGAGAGAGCTCAGTTATGGTTTCAGTCATTTTTGTTGGATTAGACACGTGATTGGGGGGGATTGGTATTAGAAACCTTATTCTTTGTCTTTTGAGGTTCCTCGGAAGTCACTGTTGATTCTGCTAGTCTATAATATGGAACCTCTGGCTTGGTTGTTCAGTAACTTGGAGATTATGCAGATGATATCGAACTTTAGTTGCACAGAGTGTGGATCAACTTGAGTGTTAGCTAAGAGAGAGAAATGTTTGGATAGAGGCTAATAAGATGAACATTAATCTCCAAAAAACAGATACTTTGGGTTTGGAAAGAAAACTGTAACATGGCATTCTTTTCATCAATATAGAAGGAAGTGAGTGTTCTGTTAATACAAGGTTCAGAGTCTGAGTGTGTTTCTTGATTCTGCTGTATCATTTGAACCTCAAATTTCAGGAGTCCTTTATCATTTCATCAATTATCTAATATAATAAAAGGCACCCTCAACGTTCTGAGGACAACGTTCTGAAGTCACTCAGACTCCCAGAACGGTTCGTAAGTTCGTGGTGGTGAAGCCACTGAACGACTTGCTGCCCCGCCCTCGCGTCAAACGTCATGACGTCGAGGGCGGAAAACCAACAGAAAAATGAAAGCAGGGACCGCATCAAGGAAGGGGGAGGAGTAGGGAAACACGCGGAGCGTGTTTCCCTACTCCTCCCCCTGCCAAGGAAACGCTGGCTACCAACCGCGCCGCGCGCTCCTCAGGTAACCCCGCCCCGACCGTCCGAGCACCACTCTCCCTCCCTCCCAAGTTCAGCAACGCGCGACGGCGACGTGGTGGGGGCGCTCCGCCCCAGATGTCAGCGGGTGGGGGGGTGCTCCGAGTCCGCTCCCGGCGCTGTCCTGCCTTTAAACCCCAATTTGAAGCGCTGGAGTAACAGGCAGCAGCGCCTCGCGTCTGCCCTTCTACTAAAAATCTCTTCGACGACGTCATTGGGCCTTCCCACATTGAGTCCCGCCCTCCTCTCAGGTAACTTCCAATTACCGCGAGGGCGGGTGGGACTCAATGTGGGAAGGCCCAATGACGTCGTGGAAGAGATTTTTAGTAGAAGGGCAGACGCGAGGCGCTGCTGCCTGTTGTTACTCCAGTGCTTCAAATTGGTTTTTTTTTTTTAAGGCAGTGAGGGTGGTGGGCCTGGGCGGCAGGAGAATGGAGCTGGTAGGTGGGGAGGGACTCAGATGGGAGAAGGGTGTGGGGCTCTCAGGTGGGGGGGAGGGGGTTCTCAAATGGGAAGGAGACTGAGGTGGGAGGGGTTCATGGATGGGAGAAGCAGAAGGGGGTGGGGAGGGGGTTCTTGGATAGTTGAAGGGGACGGGTGGGGAGGGGACTGGGGTTCTTGGATGGGAGAGACTGGGGAGGGGGTTCTTGGATGGGAGAAGGGGACGGATGGGGAGAGGACTGGGATTCTTGAATGGGAGAAGGGGACTGAGGTGGGGAGGGGGTTCTTGGATACTTGAAGAGGACGAGTGGGGAGGGGACTGGGGTTTTTGGATGGGAGAGACTGGGGAGGGGGTTCTTGAATGGGAGAAGGAGACTGAGGTGGGGAGGGGGTTCAAGGATGGGGGAGGGGGTTCTTGGATGCTTGAAGGGGACGGGTGGGAAGGGCACTGGGGTTTTTGGATGGGAGAGACTGGGGAGGGGGTTCTCGGATTGGAGAAGGGGACGGGTGGGGAGGGGACTGGGGTTTTTGGATGGGAGAGACTGGGGAGGGGGTTCTTGAATGAGAGAAGGGGACTGAGGTGGGGAGGGGGTTCAAGGATGGGAGCGCTTCATGAAACCCCATACACACACACTCACTCTCTCATCTGGCAGCGCTTCCTGTACCCCCTGCCCCCCCCCCCCCCACACACACACACTCCCTCACTCTGTCATCTGCCATTGCTTCCTGAACCCCCCCCCCCCCCCACACACACACATACTCACTTACTTTCATCTGGCAGCGCATCCAGAATCCCCCACACCCCTCTTCTTCCAAGCTGAACCCCTCCAACACATCCCCCCCACCCCACACACACACTCTCTCTCTCTCTTCCTCTCCTCCAGCACACCAATTGCTTAGGTGCAGTGGCAACAATCTCAGACACCAGAGAAAGAGGGGGGCCTGACACCATAGAGAGAGAGGGAGGGAGGGAGGTATCTCTGTCACACACACATACACTCTCTCTCTCTCACAGACAATGTGTTTCTGTCTCTCACTCTCATACACTCTATGTCTCACATTGTATCACATTCACTCTCTATGTGTCACACAGTCACTTACATACTCGCTTGGTCTCATACACTCAGTCTCACAGACAATCTGTGCCTCACACACACTCTCATTCACGCACACACTGTATCTGTGTGAAACACACTCTCTCTCTCTCTATCACACTGTGAGGCATATTTTCAAAGCACTTTGGGAGGCTAAGTTCCATAGGTTTCTATGGAACTTTGGGAGGCTAAGTGCTTTGAAAATGAGCCTCTGTGTCTCCCATATGCAATTGCACACACTCTCATTCTCACACACACACTCTCTCACAGACACGCTCACACCCAGACTCACTCTCTCTCTCACACACACACACACACTCACACTTTCACTCTCTCTATCACACACAGTCACTCTCACATACACTCTCCAAAACATACACATTATGAGGAAAACCTTGCTAGCGCCCGTTTCATATGTGTCAGAAACGGGCCTTTTTTACTAGTATAAAATAACATCAATTTTTTTTTCTCATTTCATGAGAGATATATGTAATGGTAGGACTCCGGTTGGATACCTGGGCTTGCTACTAAGAAATATTAATCCACTTTAAAATGTACAAGATTTGGCAGCAAATATGGTGACTCAAGTTCATGTGTGAGACCTATTTTGGAACATCTCTCCAGGTTACCTGTTCTATCATAGATAAAGATTTAAAGTGTTGACCATGATATTTGAGGCCTTGTATGACATGGGATCAGGCTATGTGCGTGAACAGTTGATGTATGATCAAGGCAGAACTTTATGCTCTTGAAAATTGACAATGGAGGGCTGGGTTAAAATTAGTCAGATGGTTGGCTTTCCGTCTGCACTTCTAACGTTGTGGAATTGCTTACCTCAGGGACTGCGGTATGTGCTGAAACTTTGTTGTTCACAGCTGAATGTTAATGGTGAGATGAATGCTGCAAAATGATTTATGTGCTATCCCTGTTGAAACTGCTAGTTTTAATTTGTTTCTCTGTTGTGCTTTGTTGGATGTCTTGGATAATGATGGAATATACATTTGGTTAAATAAATACGAGCCTGTTGAGATAAACAGAGAGCTCTTTTTGGTTTCTAATGTGTTAGTAGATCAAATAAATTGCACCCAAATAATATGAACAATCATTTAGTACCTTAAGTTGAATTCTCCAAAGTACTGCCAGGCATTGTAGACTTCTTAAGATTGAATTAACATGGTCATAGATTTTAGCTCTCATTAAGGAGTCCTTTTACTAAGCTGTGGGAAAAAGGGCCCTGCGCTAGTGGGGGGGCCGTATGTCCCATGTGCCAGGGCCATTTTTACTGCCGCAGGTAAAAGACCCGAGACACAAATGGCCATGTGGTAAGAGAACTCTTACAGCATGGCCATGCGGCGGGGAGCCCTTACCGCCACCCATTGAGGTGGTGATAAGGGCTCCTGCACTAATCTGGTGGTAATTGGGCAGAAGCTGATTGTGAAATGGAGGCTCTCTGTAGACGAACCAAGACGCAAATGCCATATCTGAGATAAATGTCCTTTTATAAATTATATAAAAAGTGTAAGATGTATGAAAACATATGAGCACAAAATTTGTACCAAACACAAAATATATAAGTTAAAAAGATTAGTTACTATCTATACCGGAGGTTTTTAGACTGGTGAGGAAGCTTGTCCGGCGTCTATCTTGAAAAAATCTGAAGAGAAAAAGCCGAGCATCTGAAATCTTTTCCTCCGGTTAAATAAGATACTTATAATAATTGAAAAGACACAATTTCAAGAGGAAGTTATACTTGAAGATTTATAGAATTGAACATCTAGTACTAAAGAAATCTACTTTGGACCCTAGTAGTCCTGCTTATTACTTGCTTTTTCTGTAAATTGACCAAATAGTTCATGCACAGCCATCTGAGCACACAGAAAAAATACTGGCATTACAGCTTTGCCAGTCTCGCTTCCACTCAAACCATAGTACAGAGACATTCTTGGCCGTTCATATTAGTGAAATCTGTGCCACATTAGATAATGGAATGGTAAGAATGCCTTGGCCATCTCCCTAGACTTGTCTGTGGCCTTTGAACCCATTAACCATGCTCTTTTCCTATTGAGGTTGGTTGAGACATATTGGGCCTAATGTTACAGTGGTTTTATTGGTTTCTGTCTGACCAATTTGTTCAAAATTGTCTCTGATTCTTTGTCAAACCTATTACCACTCCATTATGAGGTTCTCCAGGGTTCTATCTTTTCCCTACTCTACTTATCATATTGAGTCCTTTTGTCATGATCATACATGACTTTCCATATATACACTTTCCATATCTTCACTGATGTTGACCTTGATGATGATATAAATCTGTCTCCTATACAAATTTAAGATCGATGGCCTTACAGCTTCGGACCCATCGACAAGTGCTAAACAATGAAAAAAACATTGCCTATTGGCTTACAGGCCATTCTTCACATCCAGCTTTTACCTTAGTAGTTTTTGACATTCAGTTCACACCTGTTGTTTCATTTTTGCTAACCAAGGTATCCATCTTTTACATCCCAGTTATCTGCCTTTTAATGAAATCAGGATTATTCATCCTCCGACAACTCCATTCTGTTTGCAGCTATTTTGATGTGGCCACTTTCTGTTCACTTCTACGTGTGTTATTAATATTGAGGTTACACTGTGAATTGTAATGTTGTTTATGCTGGCACTTTGCAACTAAAAGTCTCCAAATGCTGTAAAAACTCAGCTATTTTCTTATGTTGTGCTACGCCTGTAAGTTTGATCATCACTCCATTATTACTCCAGTACCACTGGCTACCTTTTGCATTTAGGATACAATTCTAATCCTCACAGTCAAAGCTTTACATGAACCCCCCCCCCCCCCCCCCAAAGCTTTACATGTAGGCCTCCTACAATACCTTGCTAATCTTACTTACACCTTAATGTCTACCACGTTTGTTGCTTTTTAAAAAATATATCAGGCACCAACGCTTCATCAAACATCTGATTAACAAGTAATGCAACATTACTTGAAATTTTAAGAGCGCAACACCTTCAATATTGATGTAGAACATAAATTCAATGGACTGCCAGCAACTGAGCTTGCCCATAGGAGAGACCAGACTTTAATCTGTGTTTAGCAGGCCAGAGGGCAGAGAAATAGTGTAGCACTCAGGCATAAGGCACCTGTAGGGGATGAAGAGCAGGAACTGTTACTGGGGGAGACCCTCCCCCCCCAATGGAATATGCAGATGGCCCTGTAGAGAATGAGGGGCCCCACCTCTGGGCCTACTGAATATGTGGGGCAGGACAGGGATAAGTTTAAAAGATGTTGGAATTCAGAGGATTGTGGGGGTGAGTTTTTACTTTTTAGGGAATGCCAGTCAGTATATAGAATGGTCTCCCCTCAACCTTGGGAACAGATGGGCAAAGGGGCAAAGTTGAATGGGGTTTGCCACGCAAATGGAGAAACGGAAAGATGTGAAGCACAAAGCTAGAGAGAGCCACCAGATGTGGACTCCGTGAACCACAGGCTTGTGGAGAAGATGCTGCACAGACCCATTCCCAGGGAATTACCCCCCCCCCCCCCCCCACACACACACACCCTGCTGGTCATGCAGGCAACCACAAATGGGAAATGGGTGTCTCCATGACATTCACAGCTGCATATATCCTCACAGCCCCATAATGTCAATTTTAAACTGATGTGGGTAGCATTAGGTGAAATGCTGTCTATGTTTTGGAGGGGACAACTGCCTTTAAAGGCAGATTTGGGAACGTGGCCTGAGAGAGAGAGAGGAAGGGTTTTCTGGCGCTTATTTTTTCCCTGCACAGGCAATGCCGCTAGGTAAGCTCTGAGCCAGCTTAACCTATAGGGCCAGTGACATCACAGGCTCAGGTATTTGGTGCTCTTTATATCTGGTGTCCTGGGCCAGAGCCTCACCTAATCTGTAGGTTAAACCAGCCCTGTCAGTCCACTGTTGTCCCTTGTTTTCTTGCTGACCAGTTCCTGTGCGCTTATCCTGTCCTGCAGCCAGGTCCTATAAAGAAACAAGGAGTCCTTTTTTTTTTTTAGCAGATTCGTAGGACAGACCAGGTCTCAGGTCAGCTGCTTTTACCAGAAGGGGAAGGGTAGGATCAGAGGTCTCTGCTTACCTGCAGACAGTGGCCAAGGGGACTAGAGCTAGCTCGTGACTTCCAGGGTTCAGCTGCCTGATGCTGCAGAGACAGAATGGAGAGCAGATGAGTCAGTTTCCCAGGTGTGGAAGATTCCAGCAGATGAGAAGCCACCTTCCCCTTAGGAATGTTAATATCACAGGATTTAAATGACAGTGTTCCCAAAATGTTTTCATGTGTATACGATAATCAAAAATAATGTTTTCATGCTTGGTCCTTAATAATGAAAAATAAAGTCAATTTCCGAAACGTCTAAATGGCCGCAGCTGAAACTTCTCCAGTGCACTATAAAAACGTGCATCTCAGGATTTTCAACCTTCCACATCTTCTTATTGTGATGGCACCCAAAAAGAAGGCATGGAGCAGGAAGTGCAGTTTGTGATGGCGAGATTGAGTTCCTTGTTAAGGAGATCACGGCACACTCTGCCAATCACTTTGCTCCCAAAGGCCAGACTATATGTGCATTTACAAAGGAAAAAGAATGGATCACCATATGCGACAGGCTTAATGCAGTCTACTATTCATAGAGGACATCAAAAGAAAATGGAAGCAACTGAAGAGGTTGGTGAGGTACAAGGCTGGTGCCAACCCACCATGTGTTGACACCATGAAGTTCACCCTAATGGAGCCCATGGTGCACAGACTCCTACTTCAGGAGGGCAACCATGGCCTGGGAGGTCAGGACACCTCAGCACAGACTGTGGAGTCAGGTAAGTTTGTGCAAACCAAGCTGTGCTGGCTGTTTTCTCTGTGTCACCCTCTCTTCCTCTAGCAGGGACAGTATGGGTGGGCTTCATTGATACCACTCTAATGTACAGGTTCTTAGGTAGGTGGAGGAAGTGGTAAGAAGGCACACCAGAGTACATGCTGAAAGGCTGGTTATCAGGGGCCATATCCTAACACTTACACAAGGTTAGTGGGCAGGTCTGGGCCCACTCCGCTGGGTAGAGGGCCCCTTTATCTATCATCTTTAGATGCCTTCTTCCCCCTCCCTCACCCACCCTCCACCTATGCCCATCACCAACCCATCTCTATTTCTGGTTTCCAAACCTCTCTGTTTCTCTCCCTGTGCACTCCACATCCCTTCCACAATCCTTCCTTTTGTACACACCTGGCTATGTGGCACCATGCCTGACAATGGCATTCTCATCAGCTGTGTTCTAGAAGTGCATATGGATGTTTATGTTCAGGAAGGCTGTAGCAGACTGCCAGGTTAGTTAGTGCAACAGACACATTTCCTCTACTTTCCTTGTATAGGCGAGGACACGGAGTCAGATGCAGAGCCTGAAACCAGCTGCCAGCAGGCAGGGTAGCCACATCAGGAGAAGGAAGGTGAATCAGTGGCACCTGAGGCCTCACAGGAGGGCACTATGGGAGAGCAAAAGCACCCAGAGCATACTGCCTGCAGGGGATGAAGAGTGAGAGCAATTAGTGGGGCAACCCCCCCCCCCCCCTTCAGCATTTGCAGATGGCCCATTAGAGGCAGAGGAGGCTGCTGAGGAGCCTAAGCGGGCCCATAAAGGACATGACTGCCACAGGTGTTAGATGCTGCAGCTGACCAGCAAAGTACACGATTACATGACGGCCTGTCAAGCACACTGCCGACACAGCAAGCATCTGAGCATCCACCTGGAACCAGCGATGCCACCAGTCCTGCCTCAACACCCTTCACACCAGTCACAAGTGACACCAGTAGCCACACAGGCCAGCTAAGCTTCGCTGCACCTGCCAAGCCGCAACTACCCACAAAACATTTAAGGGTGGGATCCACAGCACCCCAGGTTGGTGGGACAAACAAGAGGCCATGTCCTTTAGGGCCAGCACATGATCCCTTGCTGGGTGCTGGGCCCAGCAGCAGATATGACAAACTGGCCAATCAGGTGGCCTGATTTTCAGGCTGCAGCAAAGACAGCAGGATGGGAGTGATGACAATGGGGATGACTGACACACTAGTTTCTGCTAGGCCTGGGCCATGTCCAGCAGCTTGAGGACAGGGCGGGAGAGATGGAACCCAAAGGGGATGGGGGAGGGGGAAGTAGGGCTATAAGCCACCTAAATGTCATGCTGTGGTGGTGTGTGCTGAGGGGAAGGGGTTGGAGTATGTATGCAGAGGGGAGAGGGTTGTATACACTTAGCATCACTGAAAATTTGTCAGAGTGAGTCTGTCTGGCATGGACCCCAACTGGTCAACTCTGTGGTAAGGGGGGAGGGGGCTCCTCATACTCTGGGTCTGGTGTCTGCTGCTGTGGTTGCTGCCCCTCCTCTGGCTGTTTTCTTTGGAGAGCCAGGTTGTGCAACATGCAGTACGTCATGAATATTTTGGCCACCTTTTCAGGGCTGTAGAGGAGCTCCCTTTGGAATGGTCCATACATCTGAATCAATTCTTGAACTAGTCAAAGGTGTGTTCAGCGATGGTGCAGGTGCTCTTCTGATTCTTGTTGTACTCCTCCTCTGCCTCATTTTGGGGATGGACTATGGGAGCCATGAGTCAGGTTCGCTGGGGATAGCCTCTGTTACCTTTGGGGGAAAGCAGAATTATAGAGATGGGTGTATTGGCTGGTGTGGTGACCTTTTGGAGGTAGGGAAATGGTTCTGGGGGCATCTAGAAGAAAGGAGTGTGTTGAAGGTTAGGAGGGGGAGGGGAGTATGGGGTTTGGGAATCCCTGTGCTGCTTACCTGTTGGTTATCCCCTTTTGGTCAACCTTCTGTAGATTCCTGAATGCTGGAGAATATAGGCATCGTGGGAGGAGCCTGGGTAGCAGTCACACACGTACACAGTCTCCCCTTGGACATCACACATGATCTGCATGTTCATAGAATGAAATGATTTTCTGTTTCTATAGATCTTGTATACCCGTGGTGAGGGTCTGAGTTTGATGTCTAGTAGCGCTTTATAAATGTCAAATAGTAGTAGTAGTAGTGTGTGCAATTGATGATGCCTGTGACTGAGGGGAAGCAGTCTATGGCGTAGAACTGAGCCATGTTGTTCTGGAGTGCATGGATGGTAGTGAGGAAGGTATGGAACTGGACTAGGCAATTGGAGATGGCAGGCTGGGTGAGGCCCTGCATTTACTACTAGCACTGACTAGAAGCTGTCAGTGGCCAGAAAGTTGAGGGAGGCAGTGACCTTCAGGTGGACTGGCAAAGGTTTATTCCTACATTTCCTGGGCTGGAGGAGGGGTTGTAGCTGGCCACTACTGCCAACTCTAGACTTCGCGCCTTCTGTCTCGCACCCTATGCCTGGAATAAACTTCCTGAGCCCCTACGTCTTGCCCCATCCTTGGCCACCTTTAAATCTAGACTGAAATCCCACCTCTTTAACATTGCTTTTGACTTGTAACCACTCGCCTCCACCTACCCTCCTCTCCTTCCTGTACACATTAATTGATTTGATTTACTTACTTTATTTTTGTCTATTAGATTGTAAGCTCTTTGAGCAGGGGATGTCTTCTATGTTTGTGCAGTGCTGCGTATGCCTTGTAGCGCTATAAAAATGCTAAATAGTAGGAGGAGGAGGAGGTGCTGTACGGCGGCCCTGTCGAAGCGGAACCTAGTAAAGCATTTCTGGTCAGTGAGGCCCACAAAGTGGGTGCAGGGCCTGAAGATTTTCTGATAGGGATATCTCCTCTGGCACCTCCCCCCCCCCCCCCCAAACTGTCATCCACCTTCAGCAAGCCATGAGCCACAAAAACATTCAGCGCACCAATGATTGGCTTGCAAGTGTCCCACCACCACAGGTGCAACCCACTGACCCCAGAAACACCATTGTGCACACCTCCACCTGCATGAGACCTAGCACCAGCACACAGTCATGAGACGCACTCCAGCTGCCCAAAACACTTGCTCTCCCACCACCGACAAACAATTCAGACACACATAGCTACAGCACAAAGCTCTTGCTTTCCCAGCACCAGCAAACAGTCCTCAAACACACAGCAACTGCACAAAGCACTCTTCCAGGAACAGCACACAGCCCTCACACAAAGAGCAGCAGCAGCACAGAGTATGGTGACAAACAGAGGAACGCTGAGAGACAGGACATGCAGGTAGGGATGTAGAATGGGAGATGTAGGGATTTGGGAGCAGTGACGGTTAGTTGAATGAAGAGAGTGAGATACAGAGGAAGGGATGGGTGTGGCTGGGTTGCAAACAGGTGTAGACAAGGGCAGAGGAGGCAAGTCAAGAAATGTAAAGGTGAAAAAGTTCAGACTCAGACAAACAAACAAAGGTAACAAAGCTCTCTGTAACTTTCCACTCTTTTCTCACAATCGACCACTTCCATCTCTCCATTCTCCAACTCAGCAAAATCAGAAAGGGGTCTAAAGACAGGTTTGCCCTTACCCTGGACCAGAAGTTTTCAACCCAGTTCTCGGGGTACACCCAGCCTGTTGGGGATTTCA
This sequence comes from Microcaecilia unicolor, assembly GCF_901765095.1. Classification (NCBI taxonomy): domain Eukaryota; kingdom Metazoa; phylum Chordata; class Amphibia; order Gymnophiona; family Siphonopidae; genus Microcaecilia; species Microcaecilia unicolor. The sequence goes on along the minus strand of NC_044034.1, from coordinate 320,390,661 downwards.
GGATATCCCCATTGAATTCAGTGGGGATATCCTGGAAACCCAGACTGTGCCACAAGGACTGGGGTGAAAACCTCTGTCCTAGATGCTTTTGAAGCAGGTCTATTTCTGGATGTTTTTCTTCCTGCTTCCGGGAAGTCATTAATCTGTTATGGGCTGGAAACATTCATTGCATAACACCACCTATGTCACATCCATAAAATGCCCCCTCCGGGAATTTTTCTTGTAAACAATTAGCGGTCTTAGGCAGTTTTTTTCCTTTGTTTGATTATACGCTTTAGATGGTTTTTCTGCCTGTTGTGCCAGTTTTTGGATGTTTTTCTATTTCGAAAGTGAGCCACATAATCTACTACCAGAGAGCCTCCCCTAGTCCTAGTATTATTTGAAGAGTGAATAACCTTTGGGTTTAGAGGGATAACTGGTTGTATTGGCTTAAGGCTGTGGGGTGGAGATGGGTGGAAGGCCTTCTTAGGTTCTTTAATAACAACTTGTTCCACACCACTAATGAATTTTATGTGTTTTATCATATCTGTTCTCCAAGCTGAACATGCCTAAACTGTTTAGCTTTTCTTAATAATGCAATATTCCATATTAGTTTTCATTTTGTTCAGTTTCTAAGCCACCTGTCCAGTTAAAGACAATAAGTGACCTTCAAGTACATTCACCATAAGATAGAATTGTTGATAAATCAAGTAACAGGAACTTTTCTAGTTCTGCTTTATTTTTTTTTAAGATGAAGTGACCAGAGGTTTACATAATATTCACGATGTGGTTATGCAGTGATTTATATAGAAACATTAAAATTGTGAAGAGCATGGTAAGAATAATCTAGAACAGAGATTACCAATCTTTTTTTGGCTGTAACCCCATGATCACGGCAGCAGCATTCCTGGCGATCCTGCTGAAGCGCATCAGAATGATGCGCCTATTTACTTCTGGCCAGGGTCACGACCCTCTTTGGTAAGCCCTGATCTAGAAAGTATTTTAAAATTTATTTGCTTTATTGACAGCTCTTGCACACACTGAGGTGAGAAGTTTAGTAGAATAATATAGCCCAGGCTCCAGACACTTCATTACTCTTCTGTGATGACATTATATTTCTGATTTTTAGGGGGCTGCTACACATAGAGAACACAAGCTATGGAATTGAACCCCTGGAGTCCTCTTCTGATTTCCAGCATCTTATTTATCGCATGGAAAATTTGAAGAAAGAGCCTTTATCATGTGGTGTAAATAGCAGTGAGCCTGAGAGGCAGAATGCAGATGTATTACAGCATCCCAGCATGACTCAGCTTCTGAGGGCAAGTATTCACATAGTTACCTTATTAGTGATTATCCTTTTTCCACTATAAACCCCAAAGCAGTTCGCACATAAAGGAGGTAATTCTATACTGTACACCTATGTATATAGGTGCCTAGAGGGCACATGGTAGAAGTCTGGTGTATAAAGGAACATAGGTGCCTACGTTCCTTTACATAGTACAAAAATAATATCAAAAATATGTGCCTTTAATTTAGGTGCAAGCAGTTACACCATCTATAGATCTGGTGTGAGTACGCCTAAGTGTTGATAATATACATGTAACATATACATATGTAATTGTGTGCCCCATCCACTCACTGCCCAGACACTGCCCCTGTGTACACCCACCTACAAACTATGCACTGTGTAACATATGCAAGTAGTTATTGAATAGCAGTTAGGCGGAATATTGACATGTACAAATGTAATCTAAGCATTTAGGCACATAACTGGCATATAAATATTAGTATTCAACTAATATTTGGGAATCTAAATAGTTGTGATCTGGTACAAACTCAATACTGTAACATAAAAACCAGATTTGCTCTATAAAGTTCATAAAACCCTTTAAAAATAATAATGTGATGCTTTCAGAAACTTTACTTGACCAATTTAAATGTGAATATACCATAGCATACAGCCACTAGTATCTATCATCGCACATCGACTTTGTAACGTCCATACAGACATTCAAGAAAGTGATGATTGAATAACTTATCTTACTGTTCCGAATCTCTAGCACTCAGCAACTTCACTTCTAGCTGCTTTGCAACATACTTCTCAATAGAAAGCCTGTACTCCAACAGATCTGGCCGATATCTTCTTTATAGCTTTTTTTTATTTGCTCAATAAGTTCATATTTGATATCCCAACCGAGATCCAAGTTTCACCACCTGAGTGGCTTCTTCAGGGGAAACTGAAAATAATATTAAATCTTCCTCAAATAATCCCAGTTATAATATAACAAGTTTTCACAGAACTCGCAGCAAAACTGGTGCTTCATTTCTCCAAGATGGTGCCTAGAAGTCATTTTGATGCTAAACCTCATTTTGAACCAAATGTTCTGGGTATCCTGGCTGGCGTCACTATAAAGCAAACCAATCAATATGTTTATGGAGAGATTGTATTCCATTCAAAAATAAATCTCTGCTCTTTTTTTCATTAAAATCTTTGCTATATTTCCACCCCTTTGGCGTTGTACCTGGATTAGTACTACAAATTTCAGATCCACTCAGGTGGTGAAGCTTGGATCCAGGTTGGGATATCAAATATGAACTTACTGAGCAAATAAAAAAGGCTATAAAGAAGATATCTGCCAAATTTATAAGGGGAGGGAGTTTTGAAAAATGTTTGTATATGACTAGATGGGAAAGAGATTTGGAAAAGGAATTGACAGTTCATGAATGGAAGGCCATTATCCTGGAGGTCAACAAGGCATCAACATGTGTGTTATTGAAAGAAAATGCCTTCAAGGTACTCTCGAGATGGTATTTTACCCCATATAGACTACATATGATGTTTCCAGGGGCTTCCCAGTATTGTTGGAGATGTTTAACGGATGTGGGAACTTTTTTGCATATCTGGTGGTCCTGCGGGAAATTACAAATGTATTGGCAATCTATAACTGCAAAGATAACTGCCCATACAGGCAAGAACTTTTTGTGTGAGCCTCAATGGTGCCTGCTGGGCCTGGGGAACAGACGAGGAGTCAAATGGCAAAGACGTCTGAAGAGGATGAGCTTGACAGCTGCAAAGAGTGTTATTGCTCGGCTGTGGAAACAGCAAGTGGCACCAACAGAGCAGGACTGGATTCTAAAACTTTCCCTAATTGAGGAGATGGAGAAATTAACTGATAAACGTTTGGGAATTTATAACAGGCAAGATGAACTTTGGACACATATCAGAGCAATGACCCAAGTGAGTTAGTAATAGGCGCTTGATGGGAGGGTGGGGGGGGGGGGGTGGGGGTGGGGGGGGGGAGAAATGGAAAATTAAAATTAAAATTAAAGTTTGTCAATGTTTATTTACAGATTTATAGATGATGGACAAAGAGAATGTTTAAAGTGAGAGAAATATAAGAATTGTATATCAAAAAGGAAATATTCAAATGTCCACTTTGAATTAAGGAAGTAATGTTTATTCTGTCGTTTATCAATAAAAATTATTGGAAAAAAAAAAAAAAAGAAGATATCTGCCAGATCTGTTGGAGTACAGGCTTTCTATTGAGAAGTACGTTGCAAAGCGGAAAGAAGTGAAATTGCTAAGCGCTAGAGACTCAGAACGATAAATTATTCCATCATCACTTTCTTGAATATTTGTATGGCTGTTACAACTTTGAATTAGAAACCGATGTGTTATGATAGATATTAGTGGCTGTATGCTGTGGTTATTCACATTTAAGATGTTCATATAAAGTTTCTGAGCACATCATTTTATTATTTTTAAAGGGTTTTATAAACTTCATGAAACAAATCTGGTTTTATGTTATAGTATAAATATTAGTGTCAAGGGAATTTTATAAACCTTTTTCCACGTGTAAAACTTGTTTTTCATGCAGAAAAGGGCTTTTATAAAATTGCATAGTTTGGTTAGATTAGAGATGGAGTTGATTGTATGTGCATATTTTATAAAATATGTATATACGCACATACATTAGATTATATCCACAGATTTATACCTCCAGAAAAAAAAACCTGGCAAAATGGGGTTTTTTCCTCTTGTTTTCAAGAGAGATGATACAAAATGCAAGATTCAACCTGTTTTGGTTTGTAATAAGACTCGCCTTGCACATTAATCAGTAGTAGTACAGTCAGCAATGAGAAAAGTGAAGAGATTTGAACATTTTTCTAGTACTTCTCATTAAGAGAAAAGGCTTTTCATATTACGTTGGTCTCTATAACTGCACAAGGGAAGAGAAAATGTCTCCACAGAAGTGAACCAAGGAGCAGTGACAACCCAGAGAGAGGGTTCCAAAAAGGATGGCTGGAACTGTGGCATCAGTGTTCCTCTCTGGCTGGCCTCTATAATAGCAACTTGTCTGTATGTTACAGTATACAGATATTTACTTAAAGAAAATGCAGTTTGTTTTCAGCACTTTACTGGATAAAACAAAGCAGGAGATTCAGCTGCAAATAATTGAGATAGAAGTGTGTGGTAAGCACCTGATAGATCTAGTTATGATGTTTTTGCATCATCTAGAGCCTCAGTCACAGCAGTTGGTAGTTGGCACAACATGGCATTGGTGGAAGGCTTCGGGACTCAGCAAAGATGTACATCCGAAACTGGCTAGTGCTGTATAGGGAATAATTTGTTTGACAAGAAAGTCAGAGAACCTGTATATATCATAAAAGACCAAGTGTCCACCATACAAGATCTAATCTGATCTCAAGCATTCATAATCTGCTTATTCGCACTGAGGTCCAAAGAGACTCACAAATAAATCATCTCTCTATATAAAACGCACCTCCAACGTTCTAATGAAGCCTCTCTTAGCAAAGTGAAGGGGGTGAGATCGCATTGTGTCTGCCCCGCCCATGCGTCAAATGTGATGACGTCGAGGGCGGAGCAATGACACTCAACCAATCGCATCGCTCGGCAGCGAAGCGTCAGGGAAGGAGGCGGCGCTCCCGACGTCTAGCCTTCCCTTCCATGTGTTCCGCCTTCTTCTGACGTCAAGGATGACGTCAAAAGAAGGCGGAACACAGCGAAGGGAAACCTACACGTCAGGAGCACCGCCTCCTTCCCTGACGCTTCGCTGCCGGAACCGCCACGGAGGTAAATTTAAAAACAAGAAAAAACAAAAACACGCATGTTGGGGGGAGAGAAGAGGGTGGCCAGTAAAGTACAACAATGGGAGCGGGAGGGCAGGGAAGAAACGACAGCATGGATGCGAAGGGGGGGGGGGAGGGGAGAAGAGGGCGGGCCAGGCTGGCACATTGGAGAGAGAGGAGCATGGATGCGAGGGGGGGTCATGGAAGGGAGAGAGGGGACTTGCTGGAAAAGGATGAATGGAGGCGGCAGGAGACAGAGGAGCATGGATGGCCATGGATTGGGAGGGCAGGGCTCAGGGAGAGAGGGCAATTGCTGGAAAGGGATGAATGGAGGGGGCAGGGGACAGAGGACCATGGATGGGCATGGATTGGGAGGGCAGGACTCAGGGAGAGAGGGGAATTGCTGGATAGGGATGAATGGAGGGGACAGATGGGCATGGATGGATATGGATTGCAGGGCAGGCCTCAGGGAGAGAGGGGTATTGCTGGATAGGGATGAATGGAGGGGCCAGGTGACAAAGGAGCATGGATGGGCATGGATTGGAAGGGCAGGACTCAGGGAGAGGGGAATTGCTGGATAGGGATGAATGGAGGGGACAGATGGCCATGGATGCATATGGATTGCAGGGCAGGCCTCAGGGAGAGAGCGGAATTGCTGGATAGGGATGAATGGAGGGGCCAGGTGACAGAGGAACATGGATTGGACTCACACTTTCACTCTGACTCTCAAACAGTCACTCTCACATACACTCTCCCAAACATACACACTCCGAGGAAAACCTTGCTAGCGCCCGTTTCATTTGTGTCAGAAACGGGCCTTTTTTACTAGTAAAATATATATAACATCATAATAGTAGTGCAAATGTCTCACAATGAAGAACACAGTAGCCATGACAGAACAGCCATCTACAGTACCTTACATAAGGGGTTATGCAAAAAGCTACTGCAGGCTGCAGCGTGCAGTTGACAAGCATTGCCAGAAGATAAAGAGGATAAAGAATTGCTGATGGGTGATGTCACAGATGGAGTCCTGACCCAGAAACACTCCCCAGCATTCTGTTTCTAGAAGCTTCTAGAACTGAGTAACCATGTGTGTACGTGCGCCTTTCTGCCCACCATTGCTGTGTGGGACCAGCTTTCCCCAAGGTCATGTCGTCTTGATCTCCCTTCAACTCGTGCCTTGGGTCAGTTTCTCCAAATGGCTTGATTTTGCACATTAAGAAAAAAACAATAACAGGGTAGCAAAAATATCCCATGCATACAAAAAGTATGAACAGATACTTGCTAAAGAAAGCAGACTAGAGGGAGCTGTGTTTTGCAAACTTAAAGACTAAAATTGAAAATAAACGAGACCTCAGATCTCCAAGGGACACCTTAAGTCAATTGAATACAATCCCAAAGAGAAGTCCAATACTATCAATGGTCTTGGCTAGTGCCCAGAAAAAAAGCAGAGGAAAAAACTCAGAGAGAAACCTACTGCTCAAAAAAATAACTGGAGCAAATAACAGCCTTGAAAATCCGTTTAACAAGATACAGCAGTCTCACAGACCACCACCAATAATATAGCATAACTACGTTCCCATCAAAAACTGTGCACAGAAAAAATAAAAATAAAAATTCTTTACTTGCTTCAAATAACTAGATTCCAAATCAATTTGTACAATGTTCATTGGCACAGTACTCCAAAACACCAAGGGCCACTTGTTTCGCTAGAAGCTGCGTCAGGAGGAGGTACTTTACTCTTTCAAAACTGGCCAAAGTTTCTGTGCACTAGCTGAGACCAGTGATAGTATTGGACTCCTCTTTGGGATTATATTCCATTTCCTTGGGGCATCCCCAATGCCTTAGGGTGTCTCCTGGAGATCTGAGGTCTCATGTATTTTCAATTTTAGCCTTTACATTTGTAAAGTACAGCTTCGTTTAGTCTGCTTGTTTTTGCACGTACAATGACAGTAGTAAACTTCTCTCCTAAGCCCAGGGTCTAAGTCTCTCAAATTTACTGCCAACGCTTGCCATAGTACTTGCATTGTGTCAAAGAGAGCTTCTTTCTGGAGTTCATAAGATGTAGTAATCCACCTAAGTGGATGAACACAAACTCCCACGTGAAAACAACAGCACAAAAAAAAAAGTGGGAAATGGACCAATAACTCCAGGAAAACGGGAAATAAAATACCAAAGAACCACTTTATTCAATGACTCGACACAAGTAAAACTGTGTTTCGGCCAGAAGGCCTGCCTCAGGAGTCTAAAAACAACCAATATTAAAAACATATCAATTCAAAATAAAACAAACAAGAAATAAACATTTGATAATATAAATTGAAATAAACAACATAATTAAAAAATAATGGTAGAAGATTATGCATCAAAAATTTTTTTTTCTAACAATATATATCTAAAGTGAAATTATTTAAAGTGTTTGTTATCAAATGTTTATTTCATTTCGCTTTAGACATCTTTATTTTAAATAATTTCACTTTAGATATATATTGTTAGAAATAAATTTTTTTGATGCATAATCTTCTACCATTATTTTTTAATTATGTTGTTTATTTCAATTTATATTATCAAATGTTTATTTCTTGTTTGTTTTATTTTGAATTGATATGTTTTAATATTGGTTGTTTTTAGACTCCTGAGGCAGGCCTTCTGGCCGAAACATAGTTTTACTTGTGTCGAGTCATTGAATAAAGTGGTTCTTTGGTATTTTATTTCCCGTTTTCCTGGAGTTATTGGTCCATTTCCCACTTTTTTTTGTGCTGTTCATAAGATGTAACAGGCATAGATAACTTATGCAGGTACACTTGGAAGTTCCTTTTGATGAATCCTGTGGCACCTAAAACGATGGGAAATATTGCTGTATCTTTCTGCCACATTTTCTTGGACTGCATTTCTTGGTATTTAAAGATCTTCTTTCTCTCCATGTGATTCACCGAGTAATTGCTTGGGACCAATGCGTCTAAAATCAGTGTCATTCTGGTGGTTTCCTCTTTTACCACTATATATAGTTTTCTGGCATCCAGCTTTTTATCAGTCAGGTTGGGGATGTCCCATGTGATCATAACCTCCTTTGTTTTCCACAGTTCTCTTAGGGCCATAATACCAATGCTTTTTCGGCACACTGATGTTGTAACGCTTAAGAGTTTCTAATGAATGAGACTGCTATCTTGTTGGGCCTTTCTGTATAAACATTTTCTGCCATCAGCAGCACTTCACAGCCAGCCAGAGATGAATAACTGTTTCTAGCTTTTTATTTCAGAATCTAAAGATGTCTACTGCACTGGTTTTTTCAATGCTTGCTGTAAACCATCTCGTCCGTAATCCATTGTCCTGGGCTGCAGCTATCAATCGCTCATCCTTAGGTTTCAGTTCACCTCTCCTTTAACCATTCATGTGTCCGATGTTTATCCGTAAATGGTTCCTGGAGTAACATTTTATTTTTCCTGCTGTACTTAGGCATTTCAAGTATCTTACAATCGGGTAAAGGAGGAGACAGAAACCAGCAACTCAAACAGGGCAAAAAGTAGATCCCAAAAACAAGTGGTATCCTTATTATATATTGTAAAGGGGGGGGGGGGTCCGCTTTGTCCTCTTGGGTGGAGCCAGCAAGCCTGCAGGGCTCCCAGGATTCCAGGACAGAATGCTTCTGATACTGGGACTCAGGGCCAAAGTATTTTATTATCAAGGCAATTTCATACCAAAAATCATAATATATTCTTCAGAACAAAAGGTACAGCCCTCTTAATATAGTCTTCAAAAGAAAAAGGTACAGTCCTCATAAGATAATCTTCAAAAGGTACAGTCCAGGTCCCAAAATCCCTCAGCAAACGCTCAGCTCCTCAAGACCTCAGGTCTTCTATTAGGGCATTAGCTTTCTCTTCCCCCTCCAGAAGGGTTTAGTAAGAGTTCAGCACACTTCCAATATAGCACAACAGTTCAGAACAAATCTTCATGGACAGTCTTTGCACATCAAACCAATACCACAAATCACCTGCCTTTTTACAGCACAGAGGGAACCCTGTAAGGAGCAGAGTTGGCAGTTTCTCCCACCTCTCAGCACCACGCCCATTGTGGCCTCCTCCACTGCCTTCAAGTGCTGGGCAGGGCAACCTTTGAATTCTCCCACTCCATGGTAGCTGGTTCCTCTCCCTTAGGCAGCTGTAGTGGCAGGCTACTTCCTTCCTCCACATACTCCATGGAATCTCTCTCTCCATTCGTCTCCCCTCTCTCCTGACTGAGAACCTCCAGGAAATCTGCTCTCCCCTTCTCACAGCTGGGGGGAATTATATATTGATGGCAAAGCCAGGGAAACTGAGCTTCATCCTTCCCTCTCCCTCTAGTGGGGAAGGGAGTAACAGGCTCACCCTGCCTGGAGCCGTTGCTCCCCCTGCTGGGGCTGGGAATCCATTCCATTTTTGTAGGACTACTCTCTTCTCTCATTCTTGCAAGGACTTCTGGGACCCGTAGATCTGGGCTCAACTGCTTCAGTGGGGAATCTCTGAGGCTTGCCTTGTCACAATATTAAAAAAAAAACAACTTTGTAGAAGATTCCCCAAAAGTTATGAAAAATACAAACAATGCTTTATTAATCCAACAGTATCCACAGAGTTGAGTTCTCACAGAAAGATAAAGTGAACAGTCTCACACAAACATTTGTTAAAAGATAATTCAGCAGCTCCAAACTGCATAACAATTTTTTACTTTTTGCTACAATTGGTTTCACCCTGTACAGGCTTCCTTAGAGAAAAGACAGGTGTCACAAGATATCATCACCTCCCACCTCACTTACTGGGACAATATGGCACAGTTTCCAGAAACTGTCTTGTGACACCTGCCAGTGCATTTTCAACTGAAACTAAACCCTCCACTTTATCTGTTTCCACCACCACCCAAAGACCCTCCCCAGGCCTATACTTAGAAGCCCTGGTTCGGTTTGGGGAGGGGCTTCTATGAAAACCTTTTTATTAAAACATTGATGCATACAACAAACCAATAAAGAGGCAACCCCAAACCACCTCCCCAAGCAGCCATGGAGCAAGTTGAACTAGAGACCAAATATATTCTAGAAACAAACCATGAACCACAACCAAAAAGAGTCAATTACCCACCCCAGTCTACCTTCCCCCCACCCCTCAAGAACTGGCAGATAAGAAATAAAACAGCATTCACTGTGTAACAGTGAAATTGTACAGTACTTGGCTATGTGCCATAGAAGATACTTGTTGTAAATAAGCACCCCAAACCGATAAAAATCATTGTTGGTGTTTAGGTGACAAATGTGCTCCAAAGGATTCCCAGAGCATTAAGGTATGAAGTTTATTTCTCTAGTACCAAATAGAGGGTGGATAGTCCAACAACCATTGATTAAGAATGCATTTCTTCTCCAAATTACAGGATTTAAGAACAAATAGTTTGTCCCCTCTGCTCTCCAGACCCCACTCCCTAGTGAAACCAAAAAGAACCCCAACAAGGGAATCCCTAAGGGGAAAACCCAATGTGGAAAATAAGTATTGAAAAATGGTTCTCCAGAACCGTGCAATTTGAGTACACTGCCAGATACCATGGAAAAAGGATTTATGTCCTACCTTGCATTTCAGACAACTGGGGGTGTCCTCATGGAGGAGTGGCCTAGTGGTTAGGGTGGTGGACTTTGGTCCTGGGGAACTGAGGACCTGAGTTTGATTCCCACTTCAGGCACAGGCAGCTCCTTGTGAATCTGGGCAAGTCACTTAACCCTCCATTGCCCCATGTAAGCCGCATTGAGCCTGCCATGAGTGGGAAAGCGCGGGGTACAAATGTAACAAAAAAAAAACTCTGCTAAATAAGCTCTGCTTTGGGAAAAATATGCTCTGTAAATGGTACAGTAATGACACTCCTGCAACTCCGTGCTGTGGACAAGCGGGCATTGCATTAATCTACAGATACTCCTTCAAAGCAGAAACTATAGTGGAATCCATAACTCCACAACTGGAATTGCCTCGTTCAGAATAAAAGATAAATCCCTGCACAGCCACCTATGCTGCATATTATTCTATAGACCACCAGGAAACTGGAGAGCGGCCCAAACAACTATGGACTTTATTGCAAACACTTGTGTATCAAACCCAAACATGATGATAATAGGAGACATCAATCTACATTTAGAAGATCAGAGTACCAAGAGTACCAGAGAGTGTAACGAATTCCTTCAACTATGGGACTTTGGCCATCAGTGAACACAACCCACGTAAAGGGTCACGCACTAGATCTATTAGCATACAGATTTGCAATGAACCAGAACTTCAAAATACGGAACCAGAGATGGACAGAAACCCCTTGGTCTGACCACTTCAGGCTAGACATGACCCTATACTGGAAAGAACAAGGGACCCAGTCAACACAGATAAGAACTTCATACAATTGACGAGGAAAGGTTGATCCAAATAAATTATAGTCTTATGAAAATCAGTGGTCACCACCAACCGACTCTACAGAATTCTTTTCAGAATGGGACAAAAGATGCACCTATAGTACTAGACGAAATAGCCCCATGATAACCAAAACCTCATAAAAATGCAAATCAGTTCCATGGTATGATGAGGAATTGAAAGAGTTAAAAGTTTGCTGCAGAAGACAAGAATGAGCTTGGAAGAAAAAAATGAATCCACAGCAACCGTGTGGGGGGAAACACAAAAAAGGTACAAAATCAAATAAGACAAGCAAAAAGGAAGATCTACAAAGAACAAGTAGGTTCAGATTATAAAGACACAAAGAAATTATCCATGCTTGTAAACAATCTACTTGACACCAAATCACTGACAATAACGAATGATCATCCTCCAGCAGCAACTGAACTGGCCAGATATTTTGAAGAGAAGATCATCAATTTAAGGAAAAACCTGCCTCAGGATGATAGTAATCTTGAAACCTTCATAGACAAACTTGACTACCCCCCCAGAAGTATGCCCAATGGACAGGACATGGACAACCTTCGCCCAGCTCACCAACGAAATAGTAGCACAAGCGTTAAGAGAATTTTTCACTGCATACTGCATGCTAGACACATACCTCAATTATATCATGAAAGCTCCCCTCAACCACATCATTGACCAACTCGCATCTCACCTGAACTTCATGTTCTGGGACGGTCGATTCCCAATGGATAAGGGTAATGTACTGCTCATACCAATCAAGAAAAACACCAAAGATACTTCAAACTACAGACCAGTAGCATCCATACCAATAACGACAAAAATAATGGAAGGCATTGCAGCCAACCAACTACACCAACAAATTCTCCATAATACACAAATCCCAACTGGGCTTTAGGACCCACCACAGCACAGAAATGGTGCTGATTACACTTTGGGCTAAATTCAAACAGGTGATCTTAATAGGAAAAAGCATCCTCCTCCTTCAGTTTGACATGTCTAGTGCATTTGACATGGTTGATTACCAAATCCTACAAAGAATGCTTGACAGATTCAGAATCGGAGGGAAGGTACTTGCATGGTTCAAAGTGAATTCAAACTCTGAAATCTCTCCCCCGTGGAAAGCGGAGTGTGGAGTCCCCCAGGTCTCACCACTCTCTCCACTACTATTCAGCCTATTGATGGTACCCTAGTCCAAACAAGACTTCAACTCCTTCATCTATGCCGGTGATGTATCTATTTTTATCCCCTTCCAAAATCATGAACAGCATAAACATCATGGAATCCTGGGCATCAGCCTTCAAGCTGAAACTAAATAGGGGGAAAAAACACACTTCATGGTACTCTCATCTCCTCACAATACCAAACGCTTTACAACCATCAATGCCATGGGATCATCGCTCCCAAATAATGGAAAGATTCAGTCACCCATCTCAGAGGAAACTCTGTTCCCCAGTCCTGGCAAAGAGATGCAGAGCTTGCAAACGCCTCTGATTTTGTCAAGGGCAAAGCCAGAAGTCACCATACTCACAAAAATAGTCCAATAACACATAAAGAGGTGAACGGGGATCAGTAAAAAAACTGCCATGTCTTTTATCTTAGGGTTGCCCAAAATGTCCTGAATCAGAGGATCCAGAGTTAGTATGAATAACAAAGGTGACAATAGACATCCCTGACGAGTTCCCCTACCAACAGCAAAAGGAGCAGAGCAAATCACATTCGTCCAAACCTGAGCTGTTGGAGCAGCATATAACACCTTAACTGCATCCATGAAAAAGCCTTTCAGACCATATGCCTGCAGAATACCATAAAGGAACCCCCAGTCCACCTGATCAAATGATTTTCCACATCTAAGCTAATGAGTAAGGCTGAGGATCCCTCTAAACGCACCGACTCTAATGCCACCAAAATCCTGTGCATATTCTTGGAAACTGCATGGCCCCTGGTAAAGTCCGCTTGAGGCTCTGCCCCCAAGGCAGGGATTACCCTCGCCATCCAATTGGCCATAATCTTTGCAACAGTTTAGCTTCACAATTCAACAAGGAGATAGGGCGATAGGACTCGGGCTGTTCTAGAGCCTTTCTGGGTTTCTGTAAGACCATAATTTGGGCTATATTAAGTGAGGGAGGTGCAAGGCCCTGTAAGACAATCTTATTAAATACTAATGTCAAAATAGAACTAATGTCTTCCTTCAGTAGTTTATAAAATTCATTCTGCAGGCCATCCAGTCCCGGTATCTTCCCCAATGGGCTTTGCCGAATGACCCATTCTACTTCATCGACTGTAGTAGGTGCGTGAAGCATAGTGGCCTTTGCAGCTGACATCTGAGGTAGATCTAAATTAGTGAGATACATCTCACTATCCAGTGCAGAGTCCACATGCGGGAAATAGAGCTTAGCGAAAAAAACTGTTGTAAAATAGAATTAATAGCAGAGTCAATATGCGCCAACACCTCCTGGTTATCTCTCAACGCTGCAATCATACTTGGGCCTTGACTATGCTGAACCAACTGGGCCAGTAAACTGCTACTTTGGCAAACTTATAAAGGTTATATTTATAATGACCCCATATATTTCTTAGCCCATTGATGGAGGAGTTCATTTAGAGCTTGTTGGGCTTCTAACAGTTGGATCCTAAGTAAATTAGAAGGGTGCCTCCTAAACCTCCAACGCAAGGTGGTCACTTTCCGTTCCAGGCGAAGAACCTCATGATGACGAGCTTTTTTTCTGGAAACTAGTATAGGAGGGAAAGGGAAATGGGACTTGATATACCGCCTTTCTGAGGTTTTTGCAACTACATTCAAAGCGGTTTACATATATTCAGGTACTTATTTTGTACCAGGGGCAATGGAGGGTTAAGTGACTTGCCCAGAGTCACAAGGAGCTGCAGTGGGAATTGAACTCAGTTCCCCAGGATCAAAGTCCACTGCACTAACCACTAGGCTACTCCTCCACCCCTGAGAGCCGCTTTAGTAGTCTCCCAAAATAAGTTAGGGTCCTCCTGATGGATGCTATTACTCCTCAGAGTGTCCATTTGGAAATTGTGAAGAAACAGTGTGTTTTAAGCTTGTAAAATGTATTGGATGTTTCACTTTTAATTATGGCTGTAGTGTATTTCTGCTATTTGGCCAGCAGATGGTGCATGTTTATGCTTAAAGCTGTTATAGGGAACTGAGTGTCCTTTGTCTTTAATGCAAGCAGGATATAAGCAGCAGTATATGTTTAAAATTTGTTAACTGGGTTCTGATTGGCCTGGAGTTTGAAATTATCTGTAGTGCTGACTGTTGCTTCAGTCTTGGCCTGGAAGAAGAGGGAGACAGATCTCTTTGCTAAGGCTCTGTGTACAATTATATGTTCTGATATTCCCAGGTACTGTTTAGGCAGTATATAGATGTTTAGTTAGTGTTATAATTGATCCATATTTCAGTTACCTGTGTTTGCCAATTGCACATTTTTGTCTACTGTTTCAAGTTCTGAGAATAAACACAATTGTTGGTTCGCTCTGCTTGTCTGGACTGATAAAGAATCCTGGTGGTTTGTGTGTTCGGTCTGTGAGTGCTTTCTAGGAACTGTGGGACCACTGGGAGCATAGCCCCAGTGACCTAGAAATCACTGGGGATAATTTGGGAACGGAAGACTCGCCCAGAGGTGGTTGTGACCCAGTCGGTGGGAGAGGGTGCTAGTGTAGATCACAAGTGGCAGGTGCAGGTGGACCTGAGCTGTGGTGTGGATAGACCTTCTGATTGGTCGTGGGGTAACCCCAGGCTGGTGGCTAGGCTTTTCGTGACAGAAATCAAAAATGTAAAAGCTTACTATCCATATATAAATAGGCTAGAAATCGCCACTTCCCCTCCACTGGGAGCTGGGGGTAAAAAACTAACTCTAGGTTCACCCATGCATGATCTGAGATCATTATTGGCTCAATGCTAGTAGTGACCACCAAAGAGAGAATACTCCAAAAACGCAAGAAGAAAAGAGAGACTACTCCAAAAATGCAAGAAGATAATCAATTCTGGACATGATGGAGTGTGCCCTAGAAAGATGAGTATAATTGCACTCCAATGGATGAAGTGTTCTCCATACATCCACCATGTCCAGGGTGTTACACAACATGTTGACCCCTCCTCAAGGTTCTAGCATGCTTCCTTCCAGTAGGGTGAGACCGATCCAGGGTGGGATCTGCAGCCTCATTGAGATTACCAACCATCAGTTCTGAAACCTCCCCAAAGGAGTGCAGGTGACGAATGAGGCTTTGAAATAAACTTTTATCAAAAGTTTTGGAAGCATACACATTGCAGAGGACCATAGAGTGACGATCTAAAATCAGAGACAAGGACAGATCTACCCAAGGGATCCCTGACCACCTCTCAGGTCACCAGCTGAATACCCTTGTTGATCAGTATAATAACCCCTGCCCTTTTCCCAATTACCAGGGAATGAAAAATCTCCCCCACCCACCATTTGTGCAATTTAGCATGTTCTGTAACACTTAAGCGGATCTCTTGCAAAAAAGTAATCGAGGTGTTCTTATCATTAAGTATCTTTAAAATTTTGTGCCATTTAATGGGCAAGTGAATATCTCCCACACTTCAAACATGTATTTTATATAACAGTAAAATCATGTAAAAGGCTTACCAAAACGAGGCTGCCATCCAGTGTCACACAGATGAGAGGGCATCCCAGCCTACACCCCTCCCCCCGTTTATTGCAAAAAGAAAACAATACCTGACCCAAGCTCTTAGAGTTTTTCCCAAAACATTGCCCTACATAAACTGTTGTCCCCCTCGAAGAACCCGACCTTCCCTCCCAGCCCCAAATCCCTTCAATAACCCCAAACCCACAGTTCGCATACATAAGTGCAACCTCCTTCTGAAGTTCCAGAGGACCTCTGACAACAGTCAGTATAATAATATACACTCCCATCTACGCAAAGTATACCACCATGTAGGCTAGGACTGAGAGAAATAAATATGTCCCGTCTCTTGTCCTTTTCTTCCCTCCCTTGTTCCTCCTTGTGTCCAACCACCAATGTGTCCCAATTGTAATCCATATGACAAAGAAGAATCACAACTCTACAGGATTAGCACAAAAGGCTCCAACTAGCAAACCCAGTCCCTCATATGCTGGTCAAACCCCTCACAAACCTCTCAGAAGAGAGGGGGAAAAAAGAAAAAAAATTTTTTTTTTTAAATGAAGAAACTTAAAATAAAGGAGCCCAGAGTGTCCTTCAAGCAGGCTCTCACTGCGATTACACTAGCAGTCAATCCACATAGGTAAGTTGCATCAGGAACCTTCTCAGAATATTGACCATTATCTATTAGCTTAAGCTTCGCAGGGTAGAGAAGACTAAAACGCACTTTAGAATGAAATAACCAGGAACAGAATGGTGCAAAGGCTCTATGAACCACAGAGACCTTGCTAGAATAATCATGAAAACATAGGATTCTGTGATTCTGATACTCCAGCTGCTTCCCACCTCTTAATGCTTGCAAGATTTCCAATTTATGACAATAGTTTAGGACTCTGACTATCACCATATGCGGACGGTCTCACACATCTCTTTTCAGTCCCAGGTGATGGGCCCTCTCCACACGATATAAGTTAAGGTATAACCACCAAAAGGTGGAGGGACCCTCAAAACCTACGTATCAGTAGTGCAGCAAAAAAGGAGTAGGATGGTCTGGCTCTTTCAATAACCCAGGGAGATGTATGTGGTTACAAAGTCTTTATTAGTGGTCATCAAATGACTCGACACAGCGGCCATGTTTCGGCGCTTGTGCGCCTGCCTCAGGAGTCTAAAAAAACATACAAAAGTCATACAACAATCATATAAAGGGATCATGTAAAAAAAAAAATCATGTATGAGAAATCATATAAAAACCTGAATCATAAGTAACACTATATATATCAGAGATTAAAAAATAAAAATTTTAAAAACAGAGTAATTGAAATCATAATTATGCATTTCAAAAACATGTTACCTATTTTAATATTGTGGCATTTAAAATCAAACATATAACATGTAAAACATGTAAAAACCTTTAAAAACATGTAAGAACCTTTGATGACTTTAAAAGGGCTGTATATAAACCTTTTAAGATCACATGTTTAAAACAGGATTTTTATTATTTTCTATTATTATTTATATAAATGTGCTCTAGACTAAATACGACTGACCTTATGATGTTGCAAAAGGTTTGAGAGAAAAAAAACAAATTTTCTTGTGTGATAAAATGATGGGATTTTAACAATCCTACAAAGAGAACAGCATAGAGATATGGATGACACTTTTGAAATGTGGAGAAGAAAAAGAAGGTGAAATATTCATGAGGTACATACACATATTTTTATTCCAAGAAAATTTTTTTTCTCTCAAAGCTTTTGGAACATCATAAGGTCAGTCTTATTTAGTCTAGAGCACATTTATATAAATAATAATAAATAGAAAATAATAATAATCCTGTTTTAAACATGTGATCTTGAAAGGTTTATATACAACCCTTTTAAAGTCATCAAAGGTTTTTACATGTTTTTAAAGGTTTTTACATGTTATATGTTTGATTTTAAATGCCACAATATTAATATAAGTAACATGTTTTTGAAATGCACAATTATGATTTCAATTCTTTTTAAAATTTTTATTTTTTAATATTTTTGATATATATGGTGTTACTTATGATTCAGGTTTTTATATGATTTCTCAACTATGATATTTTTTATACATGATCCCTTTATATGATTGTTGTATGACATGGTTGTAAAATGTTGCCCCATACCATCTAATTTATCCAATATCAGCTGGAGCTGCCTATTAATAGCGTGTTCCACCGTAGCCTCACCTCCACAGTGATTTCTGTCATCCATTGCTGCTTCACTGCTCTATGATCCAACCGGAAGTCATCCTTGTTTTTGTTTTTTAAATGTCACCCTTCCTATCGGTGCCTGAGCCAGTTTCCACTCGAGTACTGACTTGAAGGGTGCCATTTTGTAATGCGCTGCAGATTACTGCTGCAATTTTAAAGGGGTAAAGGAACATGGATTTGATATACTGCCTTTCTGTGGCACAGCTAAAGTAGTTAGTTATCTATATATCTATATATAAAATATGCAGGTATTTTCTGTGTCTCTAGTGGGCTCACAATCTAAGTTTTTTTTGTACCTGGGGCAATGGAGGGCTAAGTAACTTGTCCAGAGTCACAAGGAGCTGCATAAGGAATTGAACCCACTTTCCCAGGTTCTCAGCCCACTGCACGAACTATTAGGCTACTCCTCCATTCTGCAGCAGTGATATGCATGCTGTGGTATTTTTGCAGTGCTAATTTCACCTCTGTCATGAGGCTTTCTGCAGGAAGTAATACCACTTTTGTTAGAGATGCTATTCTCAGTTTTCACATTATAAACGGTAGACTAGAGGCTGAATGAATTTCGGACTCGGCACCTTGCACCGAAATTGGACTGAAATCTGGGTTCAGGTTTTGGCTGAAAATGTGCATTTTCGGTTGAAACCCTAAACTCAGTCTCTTCTCCCCCCCCCCCCCCCCCCCCCACAATCCTGCCCATGGGCCCTCACTGGACCTACTTTAGGAAGGCCTGGTGATCTATTGGCGTCTTTGAGCCCACTTGTTCCAGCCCCATGCTGCTGTTACATCGCATTGGCTCAAGACTTTCTGCAGCAGCCTTATGAGACTACCGCTGGAGGTCCCAGCAGACATTTTGCAATTAGAACGAGCAGGGCAGGAAACTTGCTGGTTCCAATCACAAAATGTCTGTCGGCCCTTGGAGGTCAAGATGGCGACAGAAACGCAAGTGAGGCAACCCAGCTCCTGAGACTCAAAAACGCTTTGGCGCGAGGAAAGCTCTTCCCGATTTTGTTATGGGGAAGAGAAAGGGAAAAACGACGGTACCTTCCTCCGTGGCTCAGCCGTCTACTCCCGCCACCCGCCACATGACTTTGGAGAGCTTTCGAGTGAGTGCTCTTGGAGAACGAATGCCCACTTCAATAGTCTCGACCTCTCAGGGGGCCGAGCGCAGCATAGAAGGAGTGATGTTGAGTCCTCCTTCCCTAACTGCTCCTCCGTGACCTGGAGGTGATTCTCTGCCCGTGGGGTCACGTTCGCTGGAGGTTTTAGACTTACCCAGACCTGCGACGTTCGTTGAGGGAGGACCTATGGGCACTTCTACCCCGGGAAAAGAATTACCACCGCAGGAATCAGTGCAGGTCGCTGCTTCCATTTCTCGGGAGATTGCAACTGTGACTGCCAGAGGTTTAACGAGACTAGCAGTGGTAACTATGAATACGCTTTGGGAGGCCATTCAGACTGTGAATAGTACTTTACTTCTGATGAACAATACAGTAACAAGTGAAATATCAGACCTGAAACGGTCTAATCAAACTTTGCACGAACAGTCTCAAGAGCAGCAAACTAAAATAATGAAAATAGAAGGAGAGGTTGAAAAACTACAGAATATTACCTCAGCTTTAATTAAAGAAAGAGAAATTCAAGAGAGAAAATTGGAATTCCTTGATAATAATGGGCGTAGAAACAATTTGAGATTTTTGACCTTTCCGAAGTCGCCTATGATAAATGCGAGAGATATGCTTAAGAAATATTTTACTGAGGTATTGGAGATTCCAGTGGAAGGGTTTCCCCCTATCACGAGATCCCAATATATAACTGGTATATCCACTCAATTAAAAGAACAGCCTCAAACTATTTCACCTCCTGAACGGAACTTGACTGAATTCTTGGAGAACTCTCTCGAATTGATTTCTGAAAGAACCACACTACTGGTAACTTTTGCCCTTGAGTTTGATCGAAATAATATTCTTCAGTCATATTTCCGACATATTAATGACTCCTTCTTGGGACAAAAGATTTTCGTGTTTCCAGATTTAGCTCGGATCACACAAAAAAAGAGAAAAGAATTTCTTTTGTACAAACCTAGGGTTCTGAAACTAGGTGGTACATTCATATTGAAATTTCCTTGTAAATGTTTTATTTCTCTTGATTTGGTGAATTATATTTTCTTCACTCCCAAGAAGTTGTTAGTCTTTATCGAATCAAAGGAAAGGGCTATTCCTACCATGGAGGTACTCCCTTAGAAAATTATGCTGAGTATTGGCTGTGCTCATTCGTTATTCCCTTCCGCTATGTAATTGAATTTTTCTTTTTTTTCCTTCTGTATAAATTCTTAGTATTTTGACCAATAATTGTGGACAAAAGAAAAAAAAATAATTTTCCTTTAATTATACTAGTTAGTATAATGTTTAATACTGTATAAGTGATATGTTTCTGATATTTCATTACATTTATGTTGATGTAAATGTTAAATCTATAAATAAAATGATTTAAAAAAATGGCTGTCGGGACCTCCTGTGGCACTCTTGCGAGGCTGTCACAGAGATTTCTCGGCAGCAATTGCAATAGAGCAGTGGCAAGAGGCAGGAACGAGTGGGGTTCCTGTCCCCGAAGATGCCACCAGACCACCAGGCCTTCCTAAGGTTGGCCCGGGGAAAGCCTTAGGGTGGGATGGGAGAGGGAGTGATTGCAGGGAGAGGAGGGAGGAGGACTTTTTTAGTCAGTTGTGGTGATGGGAGTTTTGTTTACATTTTCATTTTCTGCCAAAACCGAGTGGCCAATTTCGGTCACAGATTTGGATTTAGTAGAAACCCAAGATCCAGGGTTCGGTCGGACTCTTCAGCAGACTGTACCACATCAAAACACCCAGGCAAGGGGATAAAAAGCCACCAAAACTGCAAGGTCAAAATCTTCCAAAATTATTGCCGTTTTGATTCAATAGTGTGACCGTAGTCACTTCTCTTATTGCTCAACAGTTTATCCTGTTAGCATTTGGTTGACACATTTCCACAAGGAATGGAGTTGTATCACCATAGGCAAATGGGTGATAAATATTTCAAGAGAGTTAATTGACTCAGATTGCTCTCATTGTCACCTCTTTACCTATACATTCCATGGTGCACTCAGTCTTCTAGTCAAGATATCCTACAGTGGGAAATTCAAGGTTTACACAATGCAGAAGTGATAGAACCTGTTCTGCTCAAGCAAAAAAATAAGGGGCCAGATGCACTAAACTTATATATAGAGAGAGGTGTGACCAGCAGAAGAAAGGAGGTGTTCATGCCCCTGTATAAGTCGTTGGTGAGGCCCCACCTAGAGTATTGTGTTCAGTTTTGGAGGCCGTACCTTGCAAAGGATGTAAAAAGATTTGAAGCGGTGCAAAGAAAAGCTACGAGAATGGGAAGGGATTTGCTTTACAATATGTATGAGGAGAGACTTGATGACCTGAACATGTATACTCTGGAAGAAAGGAGAAACAGGGGTGATATGATACAGACGTTCAAATATTTGAAAAGTATTAATCCGCAAACTAACCTTTTCCGGAGGTGTGAAGGCGGTAGAACGAGAGGACATGAAATGAGATTGAAGGGGGGCAGACTCAAGAAAAATGTCAGGAAGTATTTTTTCACAGAGAGAGTAGTGGATGCTTGGAATGCCCTCCCACGGGAGGTGGTGGAAATGAAAACGGTAACAGAATTCAAACATGCGTGGGATAAACATAAAGGAATCCTGTTCAGAAGGAATGGATCCTCAGGAGCTTAGCCGAGATTGGGTGGCAGAGCCGGTGGCGGGAGGCGGGGATAGTGCTGGGCAGACTTATACGGTCTGTGCCAGAGCCGGTGGTGGGAGGCGGGGCTGGTGGTTGGGAGGCGGGGATAGTGCTGGGCAGACTTACACGGTCTGTGCCCTGAAAAGGACAGGTACAAATCAAGGTAAGGTATACACAAAAAGTAGCACATATGAGTTTATCTTGTTGGGCAGATTGGATGGACCATGCAGGTCTTTTTCTGCCGTCATTTATATGTAAACTTAACGAGCCATTAACGAGAAAGTGGTAAACCCTGGCATGCACTAAAGACTTTTTTCTGACGACGGTAGCAGCTAACGAAAACGGAATGCAGATGAGAAAAATTGTGTAGAAACCCTATTGTAATGAGATGCATTAACCTTTTTCCGATTGCCTTAACACTGGAAAATCTAATGAGAGGTCTGTACCTCTCGTTGGGGCTGCGTGGGATTGAAAAACTGCAACAAAAGTAACAGAAAAAAAAAGCTACACTTTAAAAAAAAGTCAATTTTGGTCATCATTTCCCCCCCCCCCCCCCAACTCAAAGACGCCGCGCTGCTCACCCCATCCGATGTGGCTCGATCCAGGACAGTGCAGTTGAGGACGCCCATCCAAAAAAAAAGTCAATTTCGGCCCCTCAATAATAAAAACGTCTTTTTTTTGCAGTGCTTCACTCAGCTGAGAGACCAGGAAGTCTCTGAGCCAATCACAGCGCGTTTAGCTTGGCTGAACACGTTGTGATTGTCTCAGGGACTTCCAGGTCTCAGCTGAGTGAAACAGTGCCAAAAAAGACGTTTTTATTATTAAGGGGGCCAAAATGGACAGGTTTTTTTGGATGGATGGGCGCCCATTTTGGATGCCTTCCCCCTTTGCAATAATAAAAATGTATTTTTTTGGCAGTGCTTCACTCAGCTGAGACCTGGAAGTCTCTGAGCCAATCACAATGCATTCAGCCGAGCTGAAAGCGCTGTGATTGGTTCAGAGACTACCTGGTCGCTCAGCTGATTGAAGAACTTGCAAACAATACGTTTTTATTATTGCAAAGGGGGAAGGCGGCCAAAATGGGCGCCCATCCAAAATAAACTGTCCATTTTGGCCCCCTTAATAATAAAAACGTCTTTTTTGGCAGTGCTTCACTCAGCTGAGACCTGGAAGTCCCTGAGCCAATCACAACGCGTTCAGCCGAGCTAAACGCGCTGTGATTGGCTCAGAGACTTCCTGGTCTCTCAACTGAGTGAAGCACTGCAAAAAAAAGACATTTTTATTATTAGGGGGCCGAAATGGACGTGTTTTTTTTTTAGGATGGGCGTCCTCAACTGCACTGTCCTGGATCGAGCTGCATCGGATGGGTTGAGCAGTACGGTGTCTTCGGGGGGCACAGGGAGGCGTATTTGGCATGCGCAGAGCAGCCAGCATAACTCTTGGCTGCTCTGCGCATGCTCGACTATCCGACTGTTTAACGATGGAATAAAGAATGCAAGTGAGCTATAACGAGCAGCTCATTTGCATTCCTATTCCTTGATGAATGCCCGTTCCTTACCGATTCCCTTAGCGAATCGGTAACGAAAGGACTTTAATGAGTCTTTAGTGCATCTTGCCCAAGATGTTTTATTCAAGTAGTATAATGGATATATCATCCATGAAACCAAGGCCAGTTCCACACATTCACCATCCTTTCTGTGAAGAAGTATTTTCTTAGGTTACTCCTGAGTCTGTTTTCTTAAACCTTCATCCTGTGTCCCTTCATCCTGTGTCCCTTCATTTCAGAGCTTCCTTTCAGTTTCAAAGCTGATGCAGAGAAGTAATTTTATGTTTGTAGATTGTTGGATATTATGTACGTTTTAATTTTCATGTACTTTTTGCTGATTTCCTTTCAGATCTGTGCAGGTTCACTGATGTAACTAGTGTCAGTTACAGTAAACATCATCTGACAGTTCCTTATGTGAAGAGTGTTTTAATTGAACTGAGCTTTTTTTTTTGTCCTTCAACCTGTAAATGAATTCAGTTTGAAAATGATTTTCATATATTTTTTTTGTTTTCAGAGGAAAAGAGCTATCTTGCCTCAGACCAGATATGTGGAACTGTTTTTGGTTGTAGACAAAGATAGGGTGAGTTTGCCTTGTGACCCTCAGGATTTGTTTTGGTTTTTTTTCTCAGTGTGAAAAAGTTACAACACTATCCTCACAATATATTCCAGATACATGTCTTTTTTATTTCTTGGGTTAAACTCGCTGCCTTTCTTTTGTACACACACTCAGCAAGCATTCATGTGCGCTCAGAGTAAATTACACCCAAGGAAAATGTGCATCAAAAAATCTATATGTAAGCAATTGCTATAGTTTTTTTTAACCCAAAATGTTAACTAGAACAGTGTTTCAACTAGAGGCTGATTGAATTTCTGTTTTCGCACAGAAACTGGACCAAAATCTGAAACTCTCACTCCTCTCCAACCATAGGCCCTCCCCAGACCTACCTTAGGAAGGCTAGGTGGTTTGCTGGTGTATTCAGGGGCAGGAATAAGCCCTGCTCATTCCTGCCCCTAGCTGCTGCTCCTTTGTAATGACTGTCGAGATGTTTCGTGGCAGCCATTTTGTGATTGGAACCAGTATGGACAGGAATGAGTCTCCTGCTCGTGCTGGTTCTAGTCGTAAAATGGAACAGTGGCATGGAGCAGGAACAAGTGGCGTTCATTCTTGCCCCCAAAGATGCCAGTAGACACCAAGCCTTCCTAGGTAGGCCCAGGGAAGGCCTATGGGTGGGATGGGGCGGAGGAGGGGGTCTGCTGGGGAGCAGTTAAGTACTGAGTTGACATGAGCAAAAAAAATTTTTTGATAGCAAAGGAATGAGTTGATGTGAGCAAAAATTTTCCATTACGTTACCTTGTGAGCACTTCTTACAGATACATACACAGACATACATATGCACATATACATAAACACTTGCAGGGAGGTTGAAAAGAATTACATGAACCATACTCTTCATGCTTTCCCTACTTGTTTGCCTGTGGTTTATAGCTGCTCTGAATTTTACTCAGGTATTGGATGTTTGGTATGGCTTAAAAGGAAATGCTGCTCCCCCTGTATGAGTGCCACTCTTTCAAAAGAAAAAAAGGGGGACAGTATGAACACAGCAGGAAAGAACCCTTGCTGCCTCCCCCAGTACCTCTGTTACTGATGGTATTTATTAGGATTTATTTACCGCCTTTTTGAAGGAATTCAAGGCGGTGTATAGCAAGAATAAGTCAAACATAATCAATAGATAATTATAGCAGTAAAAATATTCAAATAACAATACAAAATATGGCATAGTATGCTATATTGCAATGTTGACACAATACTGTATAAAAAATTTAATAGCATATAGAGTGTAAGCAAAGATGGAACATAATGGGGGAAAAAAGTAGGAATGCACTAAGAGCCCTCTAATCCAACACCAGAGACGTATGGTTATGCTGAAGAAGTTTTATTGGTGAATATCATAAATATGCAAGTGAACTTCTTCAGCATAACCATACGTTTCTGGTGTTGGATTGGAGAGGTCTTCATACATCCCTACTTTTTTTTTTTTTTTTTTACATATAGATAGAGTAACTGGAGTAAGAAAATAAGGGGACCGATTTAAAGAAAGTTGCACATGAGGTCAGAAAGGTTCTTGAATATTATCTTAGCTAGGTAGGAGTGGATAAACTTGCCCTGCTATAGTATGTGCAGCCGGTGTTACTCCTTTTGCGTGTGACTAATGAAAGAAATAACTAACTTGCTAAAGTCCTGGTTGAAGAGCCAAGCATTCACCTGCTTCCTGAAGTACAGCTGGTCTTCTGGTAAGCAACGCTTTTTTTAAAAAATTTTGTTACATTTGTACCCCGCGCTTTCCCATTCATGGCAGGCTCAATGCGGCTTACATATTGTATACAGGTACTTTTTTGTACCTGGGGCAATGGAGGGTTAAGTGATTTGCCCAGAGTCACAAGGAGCTGCCTGTGCCTGAAGTGGGAATTGAACTCAGTTCCTCAGTTCCCCAGGACCAAAGTCCACCACCCTAACCACTAGGCCACTCACTCCTCCACTCCACTTCAGGGAGCGCATTCCAGAGTGTGTTGGCTACTCCAGAGAGGGCTCGCTGGCAGTTATCACATTGTGTGATGTCCTTTGGGGAATACCTTAGTGATCTTAGAGGTGTGTACAGGGAGTTCCTTTGCTTCAAGTACTCTATACCATTACCTTTAAGGGCCTTGAAGATCAGACATTGTTTTAAATTTAGCCCCTTATTGTACTGGTAGCTGGTGAAGGTTTTGCAAAGATGTTGATGTGGTCACATCTTTTAGAGCCTTCTGTTAGTCTTGCTGCAGTATTCTGAATCAATTGGAGCTGGTGCAGACCCTTTGTAGTCAGACCAGTGTAGAGTGCATTACAGTAATCCAGTCTTGATGTTATCATGGCATGCACAACTGAGACAAGACTTGCCTTCTCAATGTATGGAAAGAGGCAGCGTAGTTGTCACGGATTTTGGGGGATCAGAGTAAGTGTTGAATGAAGTTGTATTCCAAGGTTCCTGACATATGATTTGAGGGGGAGTTAATATTTTCAAAAAGAGATTTTGATGTCGGGTATGTGCCCACTTGTGTTAGCGACCGTTAGAAGCTCAATTTTACTTTTGGGTTCAGGCAAAGTTAGATCATAAGTTTATTCAGACCTCTGGGTAAGTCAGGTTCAGTGGGTATGAGTAACTGCACATTGTCTGCGTAGATGTAGAACTGAGTGGCCATTGACCAAATCAGCTTCGGCTAGTGGCTTGAGGTAGATATCAAACATACTAGGTGACAGTACTGATCCTTGTGTTACCCCACAGGTCAGTGTCTGTGGTGGTGATGAGGTGCTGCCAAACAGTATGAACTGTTACCTATCTGATAGGATCTGAACCAAGAAAGTACTGTTCTACTGATATCTGTTTCTGCCAGTTGTACTAGCATGATATAGTGATCCACAGTATCAAAAACTGCTGAGAAATCTAGCAGGATCTACACACTGTATGTACTCCAGGGAATTATGCATAAAAAGCAAAGTAATACAACATGTTGAACAGAGTAGTATTTACAGTATTCTGGAAATATATGCAGGTACTTTTAACACTTTAACTCAGTCATCCCTAGCTACCCAGTATAGCATCTTCCTGTTGGCCATATGAACAGTCATGTTCAGCAGTACTGTAACAGAAATTCTAAGATTACTGGCAACCATAAAATAATTTACCTATCAATGATTTGGTAGGTTGCCAAATGACCACCATGCTTCATCTCTGCTAGCCTTTTTTTGGTGGTGTTCAAACATTAGGTACAGCTAATACAGATAATTTGTAGAGCAGCAGGATGAGAACCAGGGAAGCCAGGGTTCAAATCCCACTGAATCTCCTTGAGATCTCGGACAAGTCATTTAACCCTCCATTGCCAGAGATACAAAAAAACTTGAATTCTCCAAGGACAGCTGGTCTTATACTCTCACATGTGGGTAACGTGGATCCACGTTGCCGGTCCGGAGCTTGTGACAAGATTAAAACAGGTCTTTGACTGCGAGATGAGCTCCACCGTGCATGTGCGAGTGCTTTCTTGCTTGCTGCAAGAACTCAGGACTAGCAATTCTCTTGTTTTCTGTGGTGAGGAGAGGGAGAGTTTATTTCCACTACTCACAACTGGTTCTGCCTTTGGTCTTTTTGTACCTTCCTTTTTGTTTTGTTTTTATATACCTCTATTGGGGTTTCTCTTCATTTTATTCCTTCTCTGTATTTTTTAGATTGTTTTTTTGCCTTTTTAAAAAGTTTTCTTTATTTTACCTGGGTCGCTAGGCTGTGTTTAGGCCTGAGCTGCAGTCGGGTTTTTCCCTTTTCCTGGTGCTTTTTCCTTTTTTAGCATCAAGTCACTTGATTTGGCCACGGCTGTTTTTCCTTTCATGTCATCGAAGGTTCCCAGTGGCTTCAAGCGCTGCGCTCGGTGCAACAGGACCATCTCTGGCAAAGACACCCATTCTTGGTGTCTGTGGTGTATGGCCTGAAGGGCTTTAAGAACAAGCTGCATCTGAGTGGCAGTCTGTCACCTGGGATTCCACTGAAGAGAGAATAATGCTGTCCTCACCTGCCCTGAAGGCATGGAGATTTGCTGCAACTCCAGGCTAGGGACAGGTTGGCTCACTGAGCATGCTGTGGCCTCAAGGGCTTTTACAGCAAGCCACTTCAGGGTGCAACCAAAGGAAAGCACCCTTTTGGAGCACTAATGGGAGGAATGTGGTCAATCTGGGCCACATTATTGTTTTGTGACTTATATACAGAAGAGAAAGAGAGTAAACCTTTGGTACGTCCTTCTTGGTGGTCAGAGGCCTTATGGACAAACATGTCAGTGAGTGAATATCGGAATACGGGGATTTTACTACATCACTTCTCTCCTTCATTTTTGGGAGGTTTTTTTTAGCTACAATGGACAAGCCCTGCCATCCTCGCCTGCAACCTTGAATGGTTCTCAGAACAGTCTCTCTAGAATGCCTATGATTTCCAAGCTGGTTATTGGTTCGGACACTTCATGAACTAAGGAAGATTCATTGTTGCTTAAGTTTGCACATCCCCCAGTTGATCTGTCTAGTTGGGGTATATGAGGGAGGGGGTCCATGTTCCTGCTCAAGACATTACTCTGTTGGATAGTTGCCAGGACTGAGCAGATGCTACAGCAGCACTCAGTAATCTTTCTGCTACTGCATGCATTGGGCTTGCAGCCGCAGAAAAGTGCATGACCCCTAGATGGCACCGGACAATGACATCCTATGGAGCGCCTGCCCAGGTTTTGACTCCAGACGTGTTTCAGGGTGCAACACACAATTTGGTAAGCTCTGTGCTATAGAGTGCAGTTACACAGTTGTGTAATTTTACCAGTGTGGATAAACTAGATGACCTGCTGGACATTAAGTATACCTCTGAAGCTAGTCAAGGTGCTGAAGTCTCAGGTGCTTACTATTTAGGCAGCTGGAGTTTCTGGAATTAAGGATTTCCTCATGATTCATTATAAGATTAAAGCTATGGAAAATGTTCTTAGAAAGAGGAACCTCTGGCTCCTCAGTTTGCCTTGTACTAGTTTTCTATCCACTGAAATTTTGCTTGGGCGATATTTTAAGAAGGTATTGGATATCATTCTTAGTGCCGATAGTATTGTTTTCTCAAAATGTTATTGCTAAGTGAATTTGCATGTTGTGAATGAATGAGGAGGAGATTTTGATTGTGGTGGCTATTTAACGGGCTTTTTGGGATATCAACAATAATTTTTCTGAGGGCTATCCTTTTGTTTCCTTTATTACCAAAAAGGATAAATTGCTGGTTTTAAAATCTTACTTAAAAAAAATTGTTTCATAGTCATTTCCAGGTCCTTTAGCTTGTAATTGGATACCTATGTAGATTAGATTGACGATAGACACTAGCACATTTAAAAAACTTTTGAAGGGATTTTTGTTTTGTAAGGCTTATTGGAATTTGGATTAGAGATGAAATTCTAGAATCCAGGCAATATTTTATGTAGTGATTTTTATGTAAATTGGATTGTTTTGTGTTTTATTCATTTATTGATTTTAGTTTTTAGAAAATTATGTATGTACAGAGTGTGATCTGCGTAGGAATAAGAGGAATGCAAATTAATAAACTATAAGAAATAGTTTTTTCCTGATGTGGAGGAAGTTATTTTTGGAGTTGAAAACTCGGGTGCTTGCTGTGAAGTCTACCGTTTTTAGGTTTCCCTGCAAGTGTCTACTCAGTTTTCAGGGGAATAATTATTTCTTAGTGTCTGCAACAAATCAATCCAGGACTTGTGAGTTATTCCCATCTACCAGAAGGTGGTGATAGAGGATTCAGAATTGAGTTGTGCCATAAGATAATGAGCAGCTCTTCTCATTCGTATTCCTCTATCTCTATCGGTTTAGATCCTAGCTTGATTCTGTGATTTCTACTGCTGGTTCAGTGTTCTGGTACCAGTTGAGCTGGGGTGTAGGCAGATGCTTGTGACCTCAGGGGATACCTGGTGGTGCTGGGTCTGTTCCACCCCCCATCCCCACCCCACTGGGCTCCTTGTTCTCTTGGTCTCCTTTCTCTTAAAAAAAAAAACAACTAACTAACTAAAAAGAGCTTAGTGGGCAGCTCAAGAGGAATCTCCAGGGAGAGGGAAGTTTTCCTGCCGTGTGGGTGTCAGAACTCTTCTTCTCCCTGCTGCCAGGGGGGTGGGGGTGGGAGGGAGAGAATTTAGCTGCAACCAATGAGTACAAGTGTTTCCTTTGCTCTGATTATGGGTACATACCTTTTCCAAGCATTACAGATTAGATGTGGCAGCCAGACAGGATTTGGCCTTTGGAACTGTGGTTCTTCTAATGGGGTTTCAGTATTCCCCCCCCCCCCCTCCACCTTGAAGACTGCTTTGGTACATCCCACAAATCCTGGATTGATCTGTTGCAGATGCTAAGGAAGGAGAAATTAGTTCTTACCAGCTACTTTTCTTCCCTTTAGTCCCAACAGATAATCCAGGTGCTCATCATTTTTCTGCTGTTTCTTTTAGTTTGTTCCGGTTTGAAGTGTTCTGTGTTCGAATGTTCTGCAGTTGGGTTGTATATTTCCTTTGTCTTAAATTCTTATATAAGAGGAAGGAGACCCTGTTTTTCATTTTGCTGTGGTTCCAGTTACTTTATCAGAATACTGAATGAGGAGAGCTGCTTACTGTCTCATGGCATAACTCTATCCCGAGCCCTCTATCTCTACCTGCTGGTAGATGGGCATAATCCACAAGTCCTAGATTGATCTGTTGAGATTAAAGGAAAGAAAATTAACAGGTAAGAACTAATTTCTCTTTTTCAGGATCCTCCTCGTTTGGAAAGATTGTTATTAAATAAAAAGGTGTGCTGTTAGCATTGGTATATTAGTGGGGTTTGGGGGTATGGTAATTTGAACAGATTTCAAGAGGCCTCTGATTCTTAGTACAACATAGTTGGTCCTTGTGCGTGAAAGAGAGATTTCAGTAACGTTTTGCCTAGGTAACCATAGCTTTTATTCCCCTCCACCCCTGTTTCCCTTTTCTCGTAGTATGATCTGCTCAGCCAAAACCAGACTGCAGTGAGGGACCAGATGGTGCAACTTGCAAACTACCTGGATAGTGTAAGCCCTGCTCTATGTGTTTTGAAACTTTGCAAATACAAAGCTGATATTTATAGACTTTACAGTGTGCATAAATGTAAAGCAACAAAATTCCATAGGTAGGGTTGTTGTTTTTTTAAGTTATTCCATTAAAATTTCCCTTTTATTCTGATGTGTGATCTGAGGAGATATGTTTGATTCTTGATATACTTCCCTTTTTGATATTAAAGATCTCTAGAATGCTTTTTTCTTGCATGATAATGAATCTAAGTGATCTTGGAGATGTTGCTGTGTCATCCTTGTTCAGGACCCAATGCAGGTGTATCACAGATACATAAATTATCCAGCACAAACAGCAAAAGGGCAAGTGTTCATCAAAGCCTCATGCAACAGCCAAATCTTAAAGCATGACTATAGCACAGACAACTGAAGAGCAGACAGATTTTTATTAGATAGTAAATGCAATCATTATCAGTTATGATCCTTTTCCATAAAACTGCAAAATACGAAATAAGACCCAAAGAAAGAGTATTTAAATTCAAGGAGGGCATGTAAAAATAGAAACATTTCTTCTCTGTCATCTTCACATACATGTTTCCTCTGTATCTAAGGCAGTGGTCTCAAACCTGTCCAGCGGAGGAAGTGCAGGCAAATCTCTCATGAATATTCACTGTGGATATCCTGAAAACCTGACTGGTTGGGAAGTCCCCAGAACAGGTTTGGGAACCACTGATCTAAGGGATCTATTTTTCAAAGTACTTAAAAAATTGTAGGTTAATGAGCAATTTTAATTTAACAACTAGGATAATGTATTAATATTCACATTAGAGTGTGATTTTAATGTAAATACATCTCTAGAGGCATATTTAAAAAATTGCATTAGCCAAATTTGTTAATGCATAATACATCTTTTAAATTAATGGACTAGCTAATTTATGCATGTTGCTATCTTATTTAAATATATAACACACTTTGAAAAATAGATCCATTAATGTCAGACTGTTATGGTAGGTAAGGCATTGCCTTGTTTTTTTGTGTGGGTGACTCACAAAGCTCAGCTGTATTTTCTTTCCCTGTCTTACTAAGTGTTCTTTTTTCAGATGTACATTATGTTGAATATTCGTATTGTGTTGGTTGGGTTGGAGATATGGACAAATGGAAACAAGATCTCCATAGATGGAAGCATCGGAGATGTCCTGGGGAAATTTGTGCAGTGGAGAGAGATGGACTTGGTGACCCGCCGCAGGCATGACAGTGCACAGCTTGTCCTGTAAGTGTTTACAATGTTGTTTTCTCTTGGAGTTCGATATTAGATTTGATTGCCCACCTTCCATATCTGCATCTTTAGTGAGTTACATGCAGGTACAGTAGGTTTTTCCCTCCCAAAAGGGCTTACAGTCATAGATGAACCTAGGAAAAAGATCTTCCAGCTGTGTCTATTTCTTTCAAATTTTTCACACATATGCCCAACTTCTCTTTATATGTTTGCAGTTTTACTCTATAGCAGTCAGTAATATCAGAAAATTTTTATTGGATCTATCAGATACACATGCAAACATCTATTTGACTAAACAACTTTGAGCCAGGCATTCAATAGGAGGGGCATGTAATCATCATCAATCCATCTTTATAAATTTAACTTAGTCCATCTTTTATTCTCAACATCATAATATACTTTTCATCAAAGATAATTTTTTTATCAGAGTTTTTTCATCATGCATAAAAACTTATTTAATAAGGAAGGCACTTAGCTTTCTAGCTTATTGGCTCAGCTTTCTCATTTCATTCTAAGCACACAATCAGTATTGGAGACCAGTTGTCACCGACACGAATATCCATGTTTCGCTCATAGCTGTCTCAAGGTAGTCTCCTAAAAGCAAACATGTTCAATAGTATTGGTATCTATTTTCAATTAAAGTATTCTTAAAGCAAATGATGTTTCCATTACTGACCAGATTTTTTCCGTGTGACAGCTTCTAAAATGACCGCCGTATTTTTTATAACTTCCTTATATACTATTAGTAACATCATGTGATATAGAGAGCACCAGTCAAAGATCAAGGACTGCATAGGCTATCAGCCAATAGCTAAAATTGTCAAATTAAAGTCATCCATTCGATCTCACAATTTAATCCCCTAGGTTCAATAGGGGGGAAGTGCCAGGATGGACTGATAGACAAATACTTAGGTCTAGACATATTTGGATACACAGATCTTGGGGAGTGAAAAATTACTGCAAATTTGACTGTGTCCCTTTGACCATATCAGAAACACCTTGTAAGATGGAGAGAATATATTTTTTTACTGTACACTTTGCACAGAATTGTAAGTTACTGTATATTTTGTTCTAGAAATATTTAGAAAAAGAGCATATATATATTTAAAGATATTGACTCGGTAACTAGATAGAAGACCTGTATTTTGTAGCGTTTGATGTCCTTAAAGACTTGAATAAAGCTGGTGGTTGGGCATTGTTTCAGTAATCATAGCTAATCCGACACTAGTGTCCCTAACTAATGTCTTCAAGTCTAATTTATTACAAGCAGATCCAGTGTTGTATAGTAACTAAGTAGATGTAACTAGGTACTTAAGCAAATGTTTGGTTACTTTTACTTGTAAAGAAGTACAGGATAACATTTGTTACTTTTACTGAAATAATAATTTCACCAATTTTTGCTACTTTTACTCAGTTACATCTGATGCTTGTAGTTAAAAGTAAAAGTGGAAGCAGGGCCGGTGCTAGGGTTTCTGGCGCCCTCCTGCAGACTGTTAGTCGGCGCCCCTACCCATCCAAGGGCGGGATCACTATGGCTCCGCCCCTACAGTAGTCACACCCACAGTAGCCACACCCTTTTACCAGCCATGGCACAGCTAAACATTGAAAATATTACATCAGTATAGGAGAAGAAAAATAACTTGGTTTTTTTTTTTGTTTGTTTTCATTATGAATAATTTCTGTAAGCTGTTACAGCTCCAGTATACCCAAAATGACACAAACCAAATTAGCATACAGACCAGGAATTAGGAGAACAGTCTTGCCAAACCTGAAACAATAAGTTATCAAAATCTCAGAACCTAACAAACAGATCCCTATTCAGACACTTAGCCTTGCAGAACAGAGATAGCCCCTCTTCAAATTCTTAAAAAATTAACCTGAAATCCTAAGAAGTTAGACTCTGCATGCAGCACAATTCCAGAAAAACTGAAAGAAACACATTGCTATACATTGCAAAAAAAGACAGCAGATTTAAATTCTCAAAGTAGACATATTCCAAACACTAAATTGAAAATAAAATGATCTTTTTCTACCTTTATTGTCTGGTGACTTTGTTTTTCTGATCATGTTGGTCCCAGTATCTGATTCTGCTGCTCTCTATCTGTTCTCTTAACTCTGTTTCCAGGGATTCCTTTCTATTTATATCTTTACTTTCCTCCTTTCTTATTCATTTCTTTCCTTACATCCAGTGGTGTGCTGGTAAATGTTTAACAACAGGCTCTCTCCCCGGTCCACCTCTGCGCCCTCCCGTCCCCCAAATTGCAGAGCTGGCTATAGCCGTGGAGAGAGCCTTGGGGGGGGGGGGGGGGGGCAATGCATTACTCCAGGAAAAAAAAATTAAATGATCCCAGGTTCCAATCTAATTCATGTTTAATATGGGATAAAATGCCATAAATAAATAAATATAAACTTTTAATGTTGCGCACCTGATTCTCAAAGTGGACATATTCCAAACACTATAATGAAAATAAAATGATTTTTTCTACCTTTGTTGTCTGGTGACTTTGTTTTTCTGATCATGCTTGCCCAGTATCCGATTCTGCTGCTATCTGTCCTCTTAACTCCGTTTCCCGGGCTTCCTTTCCATTTATTTCTGCCCCCCTCCAGCCACCCATGTCCAGCGACTCCCTTCTCTCCCCTGCCCCCCATCCAGCCACCCATGTCCAGCGACTCCCTTCTCTTCCCTGCCCCCCATCCAGCCACCCATGTCCAGCGACTCCCTTCTCTCCCCTGCCACCCCCTCCAGCCACCGAAGTTGTTCAGCGAATTCTTCGGGGCAGGCAGTCTTGCCTGCCCGCTGCCAGCGCTGACTCTCCCCCGCTGCCGGATTGCTCTTCAAAATGGCCGCCGAGACTTACAAGGGTGGCCTCCAAGACTTCAGCAGAAGTCTTGGCGGCCATTTTTAAAGAGCGATCTGGCAGCGGGCAGGCAAGACTGCCTGCCCTGAAGAATTCACTGGACAAGGGAGGTGACTCAGGTGAAGGACCGGACCCTGTAGGAGGGAGGGAGTAGAGCCGGCTCACAAGTCGGTACAAAACTTAACAACCGGCTCTTGTGAGCGAGCCGGCTCCAGCACATCACTGCTTACATCCATAAGTAAAAGCTGGGTCCTCCGCAGACTTGACTGCATTTTTCCTCTCCCCCTTCCATCCATGTCCAGCATTTCTCCTCTCTCCCCTCTATTCATGTGTATCTGACTTCTTCTCTCTTCCCTCCTGCCCTTCCATCCATGTCCTGCATTTCTCCTCTCTCCCCTCCATCCATGTGCATCTCCTTTTTCTGTCTTCCCTCCCCTCTATCCATGTTCAGCATTTCTCCTCTCATCCCTCCCCTCCATCTATGTGCATCTACTTCCTCTGTCTTCTTTCTCCTCCATCCATGTCCAGCATTTTTTCTCTCTCCCTTCCCCTCCATCTGTGTGCATCTCCTTCCTCTGTCTGTCTTTTCTTCCCTCTATCCCTGTCCAACATTTCTCCTCTCTTCTCCGTCCACTCCATCCATGTCCAGCATTTCTCCTCTCTCCCCTTCCCTCCCCTCCATGTGCATCTCCTTCCTGCCTTCCCTCCCCTCCATCCATCTCCAGAATTTCTCCTGCCCTCCCCTCCTTCCATCCATGTCCAGCAACTCTCCTCTCTCCCCTGCCCTCCCCTCCTTCCATCTACGTCCAGCAACTCTCCTCTCTCCC
This sequence comes from Microcaecilia unicolor, assembly GCF_901765095.1. Taxonomy (NCBI): domain Eukaryota; kingdom Metazoa; phylum Chordata; class Amphibia; order Gymnophiona; family Siphonopidae; genus Microcaecilia; species Microcaecilia unicolor. Next base: position 320,354,430 of record NC_044034.1, on the reverse strand, counting down.
CGCCCTCTCCTCCACATCCATCCATCCATATCTAGCAACTCTCCTCTCTCCCCAGCCCTCTCTTCCATCCATACATGCCCAGCAATTCTCCTCTCTCCTCTGCTCTGCCTTCCATGTCCAGCTATTTCTTTTCTCTCCCCCCCTGCCCTCCCCTCCCATCCATGTCCAGTGATTGCCCCAGCCCCCACCTGCCTCCATTTTCAGCCCTCGTTCCGGTTCCAACCCCAGCCCCACCTGCCCGCCCTCTTCTCCCCCAACATCCCCCTTTTCGTTCCTGCCACCCTGCGGGGTTTAAATCTTTTACCTCAAGTTGCAGCGGCACTGGTGGCAGTGAAAGCAACAGGCTCATCTCTAGCCGCCCCTGCCCTCGTGGAAAGAGGAAATTATGTCAGAAGAAGGCGGAACACTGAGAGGGAAGGGATGGCTAGAGATGAGTCTGTTGGTTTCACTGCTGTCTGCGCCGCTGCAACTTGAGGTAAAATAAAAGATTTAACCCCCCCCCCCCCCCCCCCCCCCGGGTGGCAGGAACGAAAGGAGGGCTATTGGGGAGCTGAGAGCGGGCAGGTGGGATCCGACAGTTGCCTGCAGGTGAGCTGCCCGGGAGGTGGTAAGCATGGCTTGTGGCGCCCTCCAGTGGTCGGCACCCCCCTGCCATTCTTACCTCACTTACCGGGTTCCGCCGGCCCTGAGTGAATTTAAATGATGATTCCCTCAGTAAACCAAATGAAACAGCAAAACCGGAACAGAATTTTGCTATTGCAAACCTCGTCACAAAAAACAGTGGATCATGTCATCTTAAATTTTGCTGTTCAATGGCGTTGCTTATGTTTGTTGAACTGGATACTGGTCTCCAGCCAAACAGAATAGTGATGAGTTGGGTCACTTTGAAGCAGAGATGAAGCTGAAGCTGGTTGCAGTTCTTGGTGAACAGATGTGTCTGCCACAACAGACTGCTGGTCATCCTATGGAAACTTTTACATTGGGGTGACTGCTGAATTGATAAGAGTCTTTAGAGAGGAAGTCTGCTTGTCTGGTCTTAAGATTGAAGGGTTCCCACACATTTGACATTTTTGCATCAGTTCTTGAAGATATTCAGATTTTGCCATCACACAAAAAATTGTTAGAACAACAATAGACAATGATTCCAACTTTGTGAAAGCTTTCTTTGTAATTGGACAGCATGACCATAGTGAAGATAAAGATGATGATGCAAGTGATAAATTAGTAGCACTACTTCTAATGCAGATGATAATGACAATAATCCTAATAATAACCCGCTCCTAATTCAAATTTGCACAGTTCAATTGAGGCATCTGCTGCCCTATACTCCGCCACGGATCAGATCTGCAGCACCCGAGTTGAGCTCCAGTCCAACAGGAGGCTCCTCCACTGTTTCCCAGTCACTGCATGCAACCAGCATGTTGAGCGATGATGTCATCTTCCCCTCCTAATTCAAATCTGCACAGTTCAACTGAGACATCAACTCACCTATACTCCTCCACGGATTGGATCTGCAGCACAGCCCCAGTCCAACAGGAGGCTTCTCCACTATTTCCTAGTCACTGCATGCAATCAGCATGTTGAGCAGTGACATCATCTTCCCCTCCTAATTCAAATCTGCACAGTTCACCTCGGGCATCAGCTCACCTATGCTCCTGCACGGATTGGACTTGCAGCACCCAAATCGAGCCCCAGTCCAACAGGAGGCTCCTCCACTGTTTCTTAGTCACTGCACCCAACCAGTACGTCGAGTGGTTACGTCACCTCCTGCTCCTATTTCAAATCTGCACAGTTCAACTGAGGTGTCGGTCTGAAGGGGTGTGCCAAAGGGCACATCCTGCTCCTTTGTGAGCACCTTCATTTACAATTTTGATTCCAATCTTCTATAAATAATTTTCTAACCTTTCAGATCATTTAATCATCACTTACACATGCACATACTGTTAATACCACACAACTTCACTGTTTCTTCAGAGTTAACCTAGGAAAATCACTAACTTCATACACAACTGTCTGACTCCTTAACTTCTACAACTTCAACTATCCAACCGATCCACTGTCCATCATCACAGCGACTGGAGATATCACTGAAATCATCTCAGTACATTCACCTTCAAGGCAGCTTATACTAGGAGTCACACAAAGCATTCATGACATCTGGCAAATCTCTAACTGATTATAAGTATTATTATTGTAATGTTTTACTTTCTTAATAATTTTCATTAACACATACACTTAATAAACACTCAATAAACGCTCAATAAACACTTCTGATCTTAACGTTTAGCATGGATGCACTTGCTACCCTACTGCATTGGTTACTACTTTTACTTATATTGTCAAAATACATAATCTACTCAACCAACCCTTATGAAATAATCTACAATATACCAGTAATATACAATACAAGACAATTTGGTCATCTTATAAATTCTACCGTAATCCAACAATATGCTTTGTAGCGCTATAGAAATGCTAAATAGTAGTAGTAATATCATTTCTCAATAGTTCGACTCATCATGCCTTGAATGTTACCTTTCAAGCAATCACCACAATAATACCAGGTCAAAGGTCAATTACCATAAACGACATTTAACTGAAATCCAAATGGCAAGACAATCAAACTTACCTCTTCCCTTAGATTATGTTAATTCTCACTCAGTAGTTAACAAATCTGAAATCATTAGAGACTGGATTAATGAAGCCCAATTTGGTATAGTGTTAATTGTTGAAACCTGGCTACAAACCAAAGATGACTCAATAATTCTAGATTTATGTCCACCTGGATATTCGATTCTTCATCTTCCAAGAGTTAAGAAAAGGGGAGGAAGATTAGCAATTATCTACAAATCACTTTTTAAAGCCAAAATTATTTCAAAATTACAGACCCCAAATTTAGAAATAATTTCCTGCTCTATTACAGATGATTCCCTCTCCAAGCCTATATGTCTGCTATTATTTTACCATCTTCCATGTAGTTGGCACTTAATTGATGCTGAGCTTAACAAATTCATTGCCACTACTTGTGTCAACAATAATATCGTTACGACTGGAGATGTACATTTACATATGGAGAATTCCTCCATCCAAAATACTAAACATTTTCTAAATATATGGAAATTCTCACTATTCAACGGATTGTCCTCCCACATAAAAGGTCATCAGACATACTGGCAAACAAATTTAATGACTCAACAAATTGTATTATATCCGAACCATTGTGGTGTCCAATTCCTTGGCCAGATTACAGTCCCCTCACATTTAAACTTAATTGGAGAGGATCCAGCAAACAAACTAGAAAAGACGACAAACCTTACACCTTTAAAACTAGAGGCAAAATTGACCTTATAAAATTCTGGTACAATGAACAATTCACTAAACTATGCTCTTCTAATCCATCTGTCCAACAATGGGATGAAACTAGACAAAATAGCACCAGTTTTAGCTAAATCAAGACCCAATAAAAAAAATTGCTTCCTTGGTTTAGTGACGCCCTTCTGCAAATGAAGCATAAAAGTAGAAGATATGAAAGAATTTGGACAAAAACAAAACATCTGAAAATCTAACCAATTGGGAAAAAACTCACAAAAGAGTATAAACTCATGATTATTAAAGCAGAAACCAATTACTATTCAAAATCAGTAGGAGAACTAACAACAAATCCTAAGAAATTATATGCTCTAGTAAACAAACTATTGAACACACAACCAGTAGCATTCACAAGTGAATCTGTACCATCAGTGGACCAACTGGCAAACTATTTCGAACAAAAAGTAATAAAAATGAATCATGAACTGAATAACCCCTCTTCACAAATTCATTGCTTTCTTAACTTGTATGATCCATCACCCTCTAGTTCACAAGCTGACAGAATTTGGTCTGAATTCTGCCCTTTCACCACTGATCAGGTCAAGCACCTGTTACATAAATATGCCAAATTACAATGAGGCTCATTTTCAAAGCACATAGACTTTCAAAGTTACATATGTTACTATGGAACCTTATAAGTCTATGTGCTTTGAAAATGAGCCTCAATGCATTCTTAATATATGCCCCATTCACCTTCTCAAAACAGCTTCTACAGAATTCATTAACTGTTTACATTCCAATCTTACCTCAGTATTATCCCTTGGTCTATTCCCTTCCCAAAATGGAAACATCATTCTGATTCCCATCCCGAAGAACTAAATTAGCCAAAGTACAGTGTCCAACTAAAGACCAGTAGCTTCAATTCCTTTATTACTAAAATAATGGATGGTCTGGTTACACATCAACTTATGAACTACCTTCAATTGCACTCTATATTACATAGTTCACAATCCAGTTTCAGGCCTTCCTACAGTATTAAAACTATCCTCATCACTCTCCTAGGTAACTTTAGATACAAATTAAATAAAGACAATATGATCTTAACTCTTCAATTCAATACATTTAGTGCCATTGACACTGTAGATCATTATATTCTCCTTAATATCCTAGACTATTATGGTCTAAGTGGAGCAGTGCTAAACTGGTTCTCAGGATTCTTAAAATCAAGATCTTACCAAGTCAAAAAATCAGGTGTCACATTTTCAAGGCAGAAACTAGGTTCGTGAGCCCTTGGGCCACTGCCGTGGAGCAGCAGTAGCAGGCAAAACCACCCCACGCCAGAGACAAGGCAGAACTCTGACAGGAATAGCTAGACTTCACCTGCACTTGGCCGCCATTCCTCAGAAGTTGAGCCCCTGGGTGCAGGCGGCCAGCAGGACTTACCAGACAGGGCATGAACTGGATATCAACTAGGCTGAACAGGGACTGAGGGTCAGAGGGGAAAGGAATATACATGGGCAGCAAGGCAAGAAACTGGGCTAGGACTCACAGACAGACAATACTACACAAAGCAGGAAAAGCTGACAAGCAGCCACAGAAACGGGGTACAAACACTGACAGATAAGAGACAGGACTGAAAGCTGCCACGCAGCCACTAAGAAAGAGACACAGACAAACAGAAACTAGACCAGGAAGACAGACCAGAAACAAGACTAGGAAAATAAGCAATAAACCTAAACTAAACTACACACAGACTAACTAGAACTGGACAAGAAACTCAAACAAGAAACAAGACTAGGCAGAAGTGCAACAAAGCACCAACAAACCAGATGCAAAGGCAAACACAGAAGTTTCCAGGGGATTAATAAAGCCCATCAGCTGCGGAAGCTCAGCTGCAGGAATCACAAGGCAGCTACGGGTGCTGTCCAGGCACAAACAAGAAAAGCAAGTCTGGCAGCCTGGAAGATCCGGACCGGAGTGGGCTGAAGTCTGGAACGGGTGACAGTCCATAGCAGCCACCAGTTCTGGCCACCAGAGGGCGAGGTGAGCACAGACAAACATTCACATACGTGACATCAGGTATAATTTCATCATCATGATCCCCTAGTTGTGGAGTACTGCAGGGTTATCCTTTAACTCCCATCTTATTCAACATTATGATGATTCCCTCAGGTAATTTACTGGAACAAAATGATTTTCCAATGATGTCACTTTATACATTCTTTTCGCCAAAGATATAAACGATATAACTCAAATTAAGTATTTCACTGAGGAGTCCTGGGCATCAAATTTCAAATTAAAACTTAACACAGAGAGAACCAAATTCCCCATCATCACCAACCCTTACCATCCCATGACTCTCAAAAATTTCAAGATTGATAACACCACATACCCACAATGAAAATCCTCGGAATCACATTAGACCAATTTCTTTCATTAGAAAATCTGGTCTCTAAAGTAGTTTCAAATGTTTTCCACACATTATGAAAACTCAAATGGATAAGACCATTTTTTTTTACCAAGCCAATCTTCCACACCATTGTTCAATCCTTAGTCCTAACTAAATTTGATTATAGTAACTCTGTTTATGCTGGCATCAAATGTGGTCTTCTGAAAAAAACTGAAACTGCCCAAAACACAACGGCACACCTTATCTATAGATCTCCTTGATTTGCCAAAGCCTCTCCTCTTTTATTTAAACTACACTGGTTAGCAATCCAAGAAAGAATATCGTTCAAACTATGCATTTTCATTCACCAAATCCTATATGGAATATCTCCATCCTATTTGAATGATGTCATTGAATTATTTCCTTGCAATGCAATAAAATCTTTTAGAAAATATCTTACCTTACATTTCCCAAACTGCAAGAATGTTGTGTACAGAACCATACATAATGCTAAGTTCTCATATCAAAGGTACCAACACATGGAACCAGTGGTGTGCTGGAGCAGGCTCTCACAGGCTCGCAAGAGCCGGTTGTTAAGTTTTTAAGAATTTTGGGAGCCGGTTGTTAAGTAGGGCCCTCCATGGCTACTTTAACAACTGGCTCCCAAAGTGTGGGCTTGAGCCCCCTGCTGAATTCTCTTTTACTTTGCTGGTGAGGATGCTGAGCCCTGCCAGCCTAGTAAATAGACTGCTGCTGCTCCCCGCTCCTTGTTTCCAGCTCTGAGCAGCAGGCTGGGACTTCTGCAGCATGTGTGAGAAGTTTCAGCATGATGCTCAGAGCAAGACATTGGGAGTGGTGGCAGTCCATTTATTGGCTGCCAGCAAAGGTATGCCTAGTGAGCCCCCACGAAGGGAGAGGAGGGAGAGGCAAGTGTTGCCCCCCCCCCCCCCGGCCACCCCTAGCCCTTCCAACTGCAGAGCTGGCTACGTCCGGAGAAAGAGCCTGTTGTTAAAAATTTACTAGCACACCCCTGCGTGGAACTCACTACCCAAACAGGTTAGACATATTAATGATTATCATGTTTGATCTGTTCTTACTGTACACCGCCTTGAGTGAATTCCTTCAAAAAGGTGGTAAATAAATCCTAATAAATAAATAAATGTCATTTCGTAGCTCATTGAAAACCCATTTCTTCAATCTTTTGACAAACCAATGAATTCAACCCACATTAATGCTATGCCTGACAATTCCTACTAATCCAGTATCCTCAAGAACTTTCTATCATAGAATCCATTTCCTGGTCATCCTTCCTTATATTACTGATTACTTCTGCATAATCAAATAGCTAATCTTCCTCAATCTAGACTCCTTTTGTCTGTCTTCTATACTCCTTAAATTATTCACATTTCCATTATAATGGTTCAGTTAATATGTTTAGTTTTTTTGTATATGATCTACTGTATTATCTGTTTAATATAACATACTATGTAATCTTCAGATATTATTAACATGTTAGCCACATTGAACCTGAGTAACCCTCGGGATAATGTGGGATAAAAATGTCAAATAAATAAATGATAAAATACTCTTTGCTATACAGAAGTCAAGCATTTCAGACATAGATCCCCTTGATCAGTACCCGCAGACCAAGTCAGTAGATATCCACCTCAGTAGGGTCCACTTCAGACTTCACGACTGGGCTGTCAATTGTTGGTGTTGAAAACTGAGTGAGGTGTTTGGGATAAGTGAGCGATAAGTGAGACTAAGAAATGGCAGTGCATAAAAATCAAGAAATCGGCAGTTCGCTAAAGGTGTATCCAAACAGCGATCCCAAGTACCGATTCATCCGCGATTACCTCCTACTGAGATTACCTCCCGCACAGCAGCATCGGGTCTACAAACTCAAACGGTTTGGCGTAAAGCCAGAACAGACGGGAGCGGAGTTCCAGGTGGTGATCCAATGGGTGGATAAGCAGGCAGGCAGTTCAGGATCTGCTTACCCTCTGCAGGAAGGCAAACCCACCAGGATCCCCACTTCAGCTGGTTGACCCTAACAAATTAAGGAACCTCAGCGATTCCCTATCAAGGTGACTATAAACCCTATAGAAATCCTATCTAACCTCCCAGCTTTAACTGCTTCTACTTCAATAAACCACAGACGGAGGTACTTTTGAACAAGACCATAAGTGTATCTGACAAGACCGGACCGCGCTGCCTATAATCGTACCTCCACCCCTACCCAGAACTGTATGTAGCCTTTTAAAAGAACTGAGTACCCACCACGGTTCCCTAAGTGTCTTCACTCTGCCTAATACACCAAAGTAAATTTTGATGCTATATTGCACTACATTGCAATATATTTGTATGTGTATATTCTGAGCCTATATTGCACTGCTGAATGTTTCTATATGCAATATATGCTATAACGTGTATATTCTGATGCTGTTTTGCATTACTAAAGGTTCATATATGTTATATATGCTGTTGAATGTTCATATCCACCTACCCTCAACTTACCATTAACTGCTCATCAAAATGATCTTCCTAAAAATACTTATCGTCATTCATTCACTTGCTCTTATCCTTGCAACCTCCAAAACTCTCCCTTCGGATATCAACTTCATACCAGTTCTTCATTGCCACAAAAGACCAACCAAACTAATTACATCTTCACAAACTGTCCACAACCATAGAAACCCATCTCAACTTAACCAGTCATCATTGAAAGAAGACAACTTAAGAAACACCATAACATTAAAAACGTCTAAAACAATTAAAACCAAAGCACAAAAACAAGACAAATTATAAATATTCACCCGTCATCTCATGCTACCAAACCTTACTTGTTCGTGTGGGATATATGAATGCCAGATCAGCAGTCAACAAAACTGAAATCATTTCAGACTGGATTAAGTCTGACAATCTTGACCTGCTCTTCCTCACAGAAACTTGGATCTGTGACTCTAAAGACCCCATCATACTCAACCTTTGCCCTCCTGGATACAAAATCTTACACTGGCCTAGAAAAGAGAAAATTGGAGGAGGTATAGCATTAATCTTTAGATCCAACTTCTCCTCTGAACCCATCTCAGAAAGCATTACCCTGCAACTCGAAATCGCCTCAATCAAACTACAGCCCTAAGCTATGCGATCACCTGACTTGTATTCTATTTTACAGACCCCCCTGTAACTGAATCCACAACCACTCTACCTTCATGGACTTTATATCTAATTCGTGCATCAACGACCCTAATGTAATTTTATTAGGTGACCTAAACCTACATCTAGAGGACTCCAAGTCTGCCCACACCCGAGAATGCGTGGATCTTCGTTACCTATGTGATCTCATCCTACCTCCATCGCAACCCACTCACATCAAGGGTCACTCGCTTGATGTTATCTATTATAAATTCTCCACCGTCCAGAACTTCATTATATCCTACATTGATTGGTCTCCCACACCATGGTCTGATCATTACAAAGCATCCCTAACCTTGCAATGGTGTAAAAAGGGCCAGTCCAAATCACGTGACCCTATAACAATCCTCATCAGAGGACGGATTGACAATGATAATTTCTGGAAACACATCTACGCGAATAACTGGTCAACACAACCAAACTCAGATCTCTTCCTTACAATCTGGGATAACAGATGCAAAATGATTTTGGACGAAATTGCACCACTATGCCCCATGACTTTATGTAAATGTAACCCTTCACTGTGGTTGAATGACTTACTGAAAAACCTAAAGTCACAAACCAGAAAACTTGAAAAAGCATGGAGCAAATAAAAAAATAACCTTACCGTTAATACATGGAAACAATCACAAAGGAACTACAAATACGCCATTAAACATGCCAAAAAAGCCTATTATACACAAAAAATCACAGTGATTGGTACAGATATAAAAAAAAACAATTTCAACTTATAAAAAATCTTCTAAACACAGATCCAGAGACAACATCACCTTCAAACCGTCCTTCGGCTGACCAGTTAGCTAAATACTTCAATGATAAGATCATCAATCTTTGCAAATCGATCTCTCAAGACAATTCCACTGTTGACACCTTTCTTGATGAACTGGACCCTGGATTAGATGAAGTACCGGCCGACCAATCTTGGACTAATTTTACCCTCCTCACCACCGAAGAAGTCACTAAAACCATCTCTAAAATCTCCAGGTCTCACTGCCACCTTGACCTCTGTCCCAATTACCTTTTGAAAGGCCCCCAACATGCTTTATCTCAGATCTCATCACCCACATAAACTTCCTACTTCAATGAGGCTCCTTCCCCACCAAACATGGCAACATATTACTAACACCTATACCAAAAAACCCAAAGAAACCTGCAAACGACATTACCAACTACCGTTCAATTGCCTCGATCCCTCTAATTACTAAACTGATGGAAAACAGAGTGACCTCACAACTCAATGAATATATTCAGAAATTCTGCCCACAGCACAGAAATGGTCCTTCGTACATTAATATCCAAATTCAAACAAGAAATAGCAATTGGAAACAACATCATCCTTCTACAATTTGACTTATGTAGCGCTTTTGACATGGTAGATCATACTATCCTTTCTAAACTTCTGGACAAACTTGGGATTGGCGGCAATATCATCAGCTGGATAAAAAACTTCATTACCACAAGATCCTACCAAGTCAAAGAGACCACAAATATATCATCCCCATGGTCATCAGAATGCAGGGTACCACAGGGATCTCCGCTTTCCCCGATACTCTTTAATCTTATGATGATTCCCCTGGCCAGGTTACTAACCAAACATGGCCTTATTCCCTTCATCTATGCTGATGACGTCACCATATTTATCCCCTTCAAATCCAATTTATCAGAAATCTCTGATAAAATTACTACTGGTATGACCACCCTATCCTCTTGGGCTAACGCCTTTAAGATGAAATTAAACAAAGAGAAAACACAGTGCCTAGTCCTTTCATCTCAATTCTCTCCACTCCTCCCGACTACTCTCAGCACCCCAGATGTTAAACTCTCCATATCCAACAATCTAAAAATCCTTGGAGTAATGATAGATAGCCATTTATCTTTTGATTACCACGCTAAGTCCATCATGAAAAAAATGTTCAATATGATGTGGATATTGAAACGAGTGAAATCTTATCTTCCCTTGGTCACTTTCCGGAACCTAGTACAATCCACAGTTATTACCCACGTACATTACTGCAACAGTGTTTTCTTAGGATGTAAGACTCAAATCCTGAAAAAACTTCAGACTACCCAGATCATGGCAGCCAGACTTATCTTTGGCAAATCAAGATTTGAAAGCGCATCACCTCTTCGAGAGAAGCTTCATTGGCTTCCCATCAGGGAAAGAATAAACTTCAAAGTCCATACAATGATTCATAAAATCATATATGGAGAATCCCCTAGCTGCATGAATGACCTGATCAACCTCCCAATTAGGAACAGATCAATGTCCTCACATACTTACCTCAACTTACACCTTCCCAACTGCAAAGGAATTAAATACAAAACCTCCTATGCATCCATTTTCTCATTTGTGGGCAGCCAGCTTTGGAACGCTCTACCAAGATCCAGCCGAATAATTAATGATTACCCTTCAGAAAAATGCTGAAGGCACATCTCTTCAAGCAAGCTTATCCTAACGACCCAACTTAACCTTATAAGCCCACCCACACATTTCCTGTTCTGAAGATGATTATACCTTAAACCATGTCTTCCAAACTCCTTTACTCATCCCCAGTCTTCTCGTCTCCATCTTCCCTACACCATACTCCTCCCAGTCTCTTTCCTTTTGCCTATTTTGCCTTGTTTACCTTTCCATGTTCAATACACAAATCCTTAAAGCCTTACTATTACTATGTTTATTACAGGTTGTAATACTTTATAATTCTATTTACTGTGTAAGCCGCATTGAACCTGCTGTGTGTGGGAAAGCGCGGGGTACAAATGTAATAAATAAATAAATATCAGTAATATTGCAACCTGGCCAGATTTGAAGGAACTTCTTATCAGATTGAAGACTCCGCTTCCTGCTAGTGCAGCTGAACACCTTTTAGCTGTGCTGGGTTAATGACTCACAAGCACACTCACCTGAGTGACAAATTGGTTTTAAGAATGTAGTTTTACTAAAGGCAAAGTGGATTGAATTGCAGAGCAATAAAGTTGTTGGGATAAAAATGTCAACAATATTTGCATTCATTGTAGTTGTAGTACTTTTACTTTTTACTCAAAAAGTCATATTATTTAAGTATTAATGTGTACGTTTATTTTTTCTTTTGCTCAAGTACTTTGACCTAGTACTTTGAACAACAGTGCACAGATGTAGCATTGAATAGCATACAAGGTATTTTATCATGGTCAGCAAGGGAAGATGTTTTGATCTTAAGGATCTCTTTCCAGAGTCCTTCCCTGCTTCCGCTATCTCTTGCACTCTAGCTCCCTGCCATCAATTACCCTTCTGACACATTCTTCTTCCCTTCCTTTGCTACTTCTACACAGATTCAGACCTTTTCCCTTTGGACATTTGGCCTCAATTAGTGCAGATGATTCTGTGCACCTGGTAGATGTTAGCTGCTTTTCATGGCTGCAACTTTGCTCCTTCTGCTGGTGAGGCTTGGGTCCCTGCCTGTGGGTGATACTTCTCTTCGCTCTGCTACTAGCAAAGGATTGGGTCCCTGAGACTATGAGTTCCTGCTGTGCCTCTTCTGGTGGCAGTGACCTGAATTACCTGCCTTCTTTTTTTTTTTTTTGGAATGCATAGGTTTGCTTGTGCAAATGCAAAGGATCCTATTCAGATAGACAGATGGGACCTCCCCAATAATGCTATTGCTTGGGTAAAACACACCTAAAAAATCTGCTGGTATGTCTTCTTGTTCCTGAAGACAGACAGCAGCATTTTCTAAAATGATTGTTCCTTTCTACACCTACCGTATAAATATTATATCTATCTATATATATATATTTATCTATAGCTATCTATATATCTATATCTATGTATACATATATATGGCTATATGTAAAAAAAAAGGTTGAAATTATGCTAGCTAAGGCAGAGTAAATTAAGCATTGAGATTTCTGTACATGGTATATATTTCTGTAAGTAATTTTAAAATATTTTCATATTGGGTGGTTGTAGAGCCAGAACCGTTGATATTGTTCCTTTCTCCCTCTCAGGAAGAAAAGTTTTGGTGGCACTGCTGGCATGGCATTTGTGGGAACTGTGTGCTCCAGAAGCCATGCAGGAGGCATTAATTCGGTAAGAAGTTTTCAGAGACAGTAATACTTAATGTTAAAAAGGTATAGCCAGTATATACATAGCTCTGAATGAGATAACTTGAGATATTTGGGTTCTGTGAGGTTGTGACTTGTTAAGAGGTCACTTTGTGAGAGTGGACTTGGACATCTCTATACTGGTTTCCCTGTTATACTATTATTATGCATCTGAAATAAAGTTAGAGCAGTTCTATGAAGTGCAGCCTTTAACTATTGTGACTTGCAGTAATACTTAGAACTGAGCACCCACTTAAGTGCCATTTGCATGTGTGAATGTACAGAATACCTGCACACTCATGGGTAAGTGTACACTTGTGCATGTAAGTGGCAGCAAAACAGCTAAGCGCTGTTCTGTAAGGACACACATAAGCAACATAGCGTGTAAATGTATATGGTGTGTTCATGTGGGTGGAGCATGGGAAGGGCATGGGTGGTGCTGCCATTTACAGAATACTGTAAGTTAAACGTGCTCTTGCTGCATTTAGGCACCTGCGGTTACCCTAGGTCTGTGATTGGTGTAACTGCAGATGTCTAGATTTTAGGCACCCCGATACCAGTTTACGCTAGTTTTCTGTAGTGGTATCTGGGCACCTAGATGCCATTATACTATGCTATGAGAGCCTGTTAAATAATGGCATCTGGGTGCCCAGAAACCATTATATAATACTAGAGTAAAGTGGTATCAGGGTGCCTAAAAGGAGGTATCCACTTATTGAATTTTCTCTTGTATGCTTCAGAGCTGAAAAGCAAACTGAACAAGTCCCAATCTTTGCCATGTATAACCTTTTGTCTCGCACTCATTTTAGGACTAAGTTTTTACTTCATCATTTGCCTCTGCAAATTTCAGCAGAACAATGTTCCTGCCTTTGTTTTTCACTCAATATTGTGTATGTGCGTTTCCTTGTTGTCATACCAGACCAGTCAGTCCATCAGAGACAGAGAAAAATAGTTCTTGTGATTCATCCCTTAAGGGTATTATGCAGCCCAGAATGTTCAGCATTTTTCTCTGTCTCCAAGCATATGGTTGCTGGACAGTATAGCTCCTCTGTGGTGCTTTTCAACCAGGTCCTACCACAGATTTCCTGGGTGTTAGTTGAGCAGGGGGTTTCCTCTTGGAGGATGTTTGCTCCTTTTCTCTTAAAAAAAAAAAAAAAACAAACTAGAGAGAGAGAAACTATAGTTGAAGCTGGGCGACACCTGGTGGTGCCAGGGCCCTCCACTCTCCCTCACTACGTCACTATTCAGTGGTTGTGGAATTTCGGCAGGCTACAGGCTGAGAATGATTTCTTCTGCTGTGAATGGGATATCTCCAGATAAGTTTTATTATTTCAATAGGGTTTTCTTCAATCCCGATAAGTATTTTTGCCAGTCCCCTTTGCTGTGCGACTTCTAACGGTGTCTGTTCAGGGTGGGAAAACCTTCTGTGTTTTTGTCTACCTCCTCTTCCCACACTCCTCTTTGTTTTCTTTTTCTTATGTGTAACTGTGTTTTTGTTCTTTTTCCCAAGGGACCGTCCCTTTTAGATTATTTCTGTCAGTAATGCATGACTTTGGGGGAGTGGCAAGATGGTGTCGTGAGAGTGATGCCAGAAGGCAGCATTTTCTGTGAGCTGGGGTTTTACCTTTTTTGTTCATAATTTCTTTTTCATTATGCTGTATACGAAAAGAAAGGGAGTGGTTAGAGCAGTTCCCTCGCAAGCTTGGATCTCTTCTCCTTTTCAACTGATGCTGTACCGGTTTGCCACAGTTACTCCTGTAATTATTTCCGGAGTGCAGAGCCCTGCAAGAGCGGTGAATGAAGGAGTGCCCTTTGCTATGGGGCTGGATATCTCATTATTGTCTTCGGATTCCAATCTACCACCATAGCAACCTTGTTGACACCGGTGTCAGATTCTCAGAGGGTGGAAGTTGCGACTGGGTTCTGTCTGTGAGGGAGTGTTGTGTGAACAAAGGATTGTCGATGGAGTAATTGAAGGAGCTGGGATAGTGGCTGCTACCTCTGCAGTGGTTACTCTGGAACTTATTGGAGAGGCCTTCAAAGCTTGGATGCAAGAATAGCGGAATCTATGACTGAGGTAAAAACTCTGACTGCTAAGATAGACGAATTAGCAAAAAGTGTGGATTCTGTGAAGGAGTTTGTTAAGCAGTATAATCAAGTTAAAGAAGTATCAAAGCTCTTCAAGAATTTAAAGCAGTCATAGCAAAGGATAAAATGTTTCTTCACAGGTAAATAAATAAATAAAATAGAGCAATTGGAGAATTATAATAGGAGATTGAATCTCCAAATTTTGAATGTTCTTAAATCCACTGGCATTCTCCATGGAAAATAGTTCAAAAATATTTGTCTGAAATTTTAAAATTTGCCCCTGAAGCTATTCCCCCATTGAATCAAATTTATTATTTGCCAAATGCTTCTAAATTGTCAGGAGATAAACCAGGGGTTCAAGTTAAGGAAGGTGGAATTGATTTGAATAAATTGTCAGTTATTTTGGAAGAATCTGTTTCAGAAACCACCAAAGGGCCACTTTGGTGGTCTCATTTATTTTTGATCAAGATTGGAACGCTGTAATGAGACTCTATTTTCATAATTCACAGATTTTGTTTTGTGGCCAAAAGATCTAGACAACTCAAGAAAAGAGAAAAGTTTTTCTGGCCATGAGGCAGGAGACTAAAATTACTGGAGCATCTTTTTTGCTATCCTACCCTTGTAAATGTTTCTTTAAACATGGTGGATAAAAGTATGTGGTTTCTTTTACTCCTGATCAGTTGAGGACCTTTCTAGATACGAAACAGTTTCTGGAAGGGTAGAACTAACGTGGAATGGTAGGGTCAGGGAGGTTTAGCCACATTAGGCCTTTTCTGTTAACTAAAGTTTTTATAATTTACTAAGATGAACTCCTTGTCTTTCCTCCATTCCTCTTGTTCTTTTGTGGTCTAAGAAAGATGGATATTTTTCTAAGCTTTTTTGGATCTATTCTTTCTAATCAGGATTCCTTTGTGTTTATCCCACGCATTTTTTAAATTCTGTTACCGTTTTCATCACATCTCCACCACTTCCCATGGGAGGGCATTCCAAGTACCTACCACCCTCTCAGTGAAGAAATACTTTCTGACATTATTACTGAGTCAGCCCCCTTTCAACCTCAATTCATGTCCCCTAGTTCTACCACCTTCCTGTCTCTGGAAAAGGTTTGTCTGCAAATTTATACCTTTCAAATATACGAACGTCTATCATATCACCCTGGTTTCTCCTTTCCTCTAGGGTATACATGTTCAGGTCAACAAGTCTCTCCTTATACGTCTTGCTACGTAAACCCCATACCATTTTTGTCGCTTTTCTCTGAACCGCTTCAAGTCATTTTACATCTTTAGCAAGATACAGCCTCCAAAACTGGACACAGTACTCCAAGTGGGTCCTCACCAATCACTTGTACTGGTGCATTAACACCTCCTTTCTTCTGCTGTATCGACATGTTTATTCACGCGTTCAAAGAAATGAAGCAAATTGGTGAGGCAAGACCTCCACCTCCCTTGGCAGAATCAATGCTGACTCTGTCCCATTAAACCATGCTTGTCTACGTGTTCTGTAATTTTATTCTTTATAATAGTTTCCACTATTTTGTCCAGCACTGAAGTCAGGCTTACCAGTTTGTAATTTCCTGGATCACCCCAGAATCCTTTTTAAAAATTGTTGTCACATTGACCACCCTCAAGTCTTCAGGTACTACAGACAATTTTAAAAACAGTTTACAGATCACTTGCAGCAGATCAGAAATTTCATGTTTGAGTTATACCCTGGGATGTATAGCATCCGGTCCAGGTGATCTATCACACTTTAACTTGTCAATTTGGCTCAGTACATCTTCCAAGTTCACTGAGATTTCTTTCAGTTCCTCTGCATCATCACCCCTGAAAACCATTTCTAGTACAGGTAGATCTCTTACATCTTCTTGCATAAAGACTGAAGCAAAGAATTAATTGAAACTTTTGTATATAGAGCACTCCCTTCTTGCCTCTAAAAGGAAGCTGAACAGAAGAGACTAAAAAAAGCAAGCCCTTTTGGCAAAGGAAAAACACTTTAGAGTTCAGTTTGTCATTGCCTTACTAGATCAAAAATAAGGGAATGTTATATTCAAAGCTGTCTGATCTGAAAATCCAAACAGCTCTATACACTCTCTACTATGGCCTTGGCCTTCCTGAGTGTTCCTTTTGTTCCTTCCTAATCTAATGGTCCCACAGATTCCCTCACAGGCTTCCTGCTTCTGATATACCTGAAAAAGGAGTTACTAGGAGTTTTTGTCTCCATAGCAAGTTTTTCTTCATATTCTCTTTTAGCCTTCTTTATCAGTGCTTTGCATCTGGCTTGAGAGTGCTTAATGCTGCTTCTTATTTTCTTCATATGGATCCTTTTTTCCATTTTTTTGAAGGATGTTCTTTTGGCTCTAATAGCCTCTTTCACCTCACCTTTTAACCACGCTGGCTGTCGTTTGCTCTTTTTGCCACCTTTGTTAATATGTGGAATACATCTTGTCTGGGCTTCCACGATGGTATTTTTAAATAATGCCTGATTTAAAGTCCTAACTGTCAGGAGTGCTGGAAGTCAAAATTACTGCTGGACATAAACCAGCTTGACAATATTAAACCAGCTTCTTTCCTCATATTTTCATAATCGCCCTTTCAAAAATTAAAGGCCGCTACAGTAGATTTCCTTAGTGACTTCACTCCAGATATCAGCTTAGATTTGATCATGTTATGATTACTGTTTTCCAGAGAGTCCAACACTGTTATCTTTCTTACTATGCCCCGCGTTCCACTAAGTAAGGATTTGATCTAAAATAGCTCCCCCTCTTGTTGGTTCCTGGAACAGTTGCTCCAAGAAGCAGTCATTTATTACATCTAGAAATTTTACTTCCCTAGCACTCCCTGATGTAACATTTATCCAGTAAATATTAGGATAATTGAAATCACCCATTATTATAATGTTGCCCAATTTTCCAGCTTTCTTAATTTCTGTAAACATATTTTCATCTGTCCATTCTGTCCTGGTGAACGGTAGTACAGCCCTACCCGTATATTCCTTCCCTTCACACCTGGAATTTCAATCCATAAAGATTCCACACTGTTATCTATTTCATGTAGAATGTTTATTCTGTTTGACTCAATTCCCTCTTTAACATATATCGCAACCACCACCCCCCCCCCCCCCCTCCAGTTTGTTGCACTCTATTATTATGAGCAGCATACCTGACACAACAGCTGGTTTGGTCTGATAGTCCTACAGAATTTGTTTGGTGTCTAGAATTCAACTCCACTCTCCTAGGCCCATTTTTCATCTGCTCTAGGCTGTACCTTCACAAGAAGACTGTATATAGTTTGAGATTAATTGACTCTGATTGGTTTTGCCGTTGCAAGCCCCTATTGTCCTTGAGTTGTTTTTGGTGAGCCTGGTAGCTATGAATGCCCATATGTGAGAAACATTGTCCTGCTTGTCCTCGGAGAAGGCAAAGTTACTCACCTGTAGCAGGTGTTCTCCGAGGCCAGCAGGACACTTAGTCACACATCCCCTCCCACCTCTGTTAGAAATTGTATTCTTTTGCTTTAATATTGTACTGCTGGTCCCATGCTATCATCCTGGGTGGGAAGACACTCGTACATGTGTGGCGGGATGCTATAGAATGTTGGGTAGTGTCCACACCAGGGCTCCCTCAGATGATGTCACCCATATGTGAGAATGCGTGGCCTGCTGTTCTCAGAGAACATGTGCTACAGGTGAGTAACTTTGCTTTACCTGTACTATCTCTGAGTTGGCAGGTTGCTGTGGAAGTGATGGCATAGTTTCTGCACTTCTAATATACTGGCACTGTCCTGGACAGATTTTTTAAGAAGGTGTAGAAGTGCAGATTCTGCAGCATCTCAGGGAGGAATGGCAGAGGTTTGAGGAACTGCTGGATTAAGGAAAGGCTTACCTTCTGGAGTCACCCTTGGTTGTTTAGCAGGTGAGCTGTCAGGAGGATGAGAAGATTTATGGTTTTTGGCTGTCCCTGCATCAGGACTAGAGGTGTTTGTTTACCTCTTTTGTCTGGATAATTATCAGACTTAAAGGAAGCATTTTTTTCTTTTTTTCTTTTGTTTACCTCTCTGAGGGCCTAGTGAGTGGGGGGCTGAACTGAGCTGTCAGACTGAAAACAATAATAAACACTGCTATTTTGAGATGTTGAAGCTCTTCTGAGGAGAATCCGAGGCAGTGAAGAGGAGTGCTGCGCATATTTCCATAGATGTAAAAGGCTGGAGCTCAATGAGGCACCTTGAGAATCCCCATGTACTTACTCAGAAAGTCATAGTCTGACTTT
Source organism: Microcaecilia unicolor (assembly GCF_901765095.1). Taxonomy (NCBI): domain Eukaryota; kingdom Metazoa; phylum Chordata; class Amphibia; order Gymnophiona; family Siphonopidae; genus Microcaecilia; species Microcaecilia unicolor. The sequence continues at coordinate 320,335,099 of NC_044034.1, read as the reverse complement.
TCTGAGCTAGAGGAGTGCTGGTACACCAGGCTCCATTGGTGATTTCACCTAGAGTGTGCCTGCATTCCCCTTGCTGCTGTATGGAGAACTAGCTGTATTGGTAGCCCCCAACAAAACTCACATTTCCCTTTCTCAAGGGCACAAACTTAATTAACCCATTAGTGCCCAATGTTGCCATAATAAGCCATATGGGAACAAATTGATTTGTTCCCATATGGGAACATCGGGCACTAATGGGTTAGGTAAGGGGTCTTGGAATGTCCTCTGCTTTTACTAAGCTTATGTTTGTAAAACTGGTAGTGGAGGTCTGTTGGTAACAACTGAAGGAGCAGGAAATGCACCACTATGCCATGCTGAGTGTATATGTTACAACTTGTTGTTTCTTTTGCTTTTCTTTTAATTCTCCTTGTCCTCTTCCTTTTGTATCATTTATCCTTCAAGTCTGCGTTTTTACACGAATCAAACTTAGTTTCAACCACCAGAGCTACCTCCTTTTTCTCTTCCATGTCTCATCTCCCTCCTGGCTTTTTATTCTGAAATGGGCATGGAGAAGGCTTGGTACAAGTTGTGGAAGCTAGAGAAAGGAAATGAAGAAGGCCGCAGAGGGAAAAAAAGAAAGCTTACTAATGTAGATCAAACAAATACTAAAAACGTTTAGTCCTTCTCGACAGCCTTTCTGTGTTTGCCTCTCAGTGGTTCTAACTCTTAGCTTGGTATTTGTGTTTAGTTTCCACATCATAATATTCAGAGTTTTGCATCTATCGTTGCACACGAACTTGGCCACAACCTGGGGATGAATCACGATGATGACAGACAATGTCAATGCAGCGTTGCGACCTGTATCATGAACTCAGGAGCCTCGTGAGTCCACCTTTCCCTTGTCTATTCCTCTGAATCAGATAGACAAAGATTTTTCAGAAGCAAAGGGCATTAATTTACAAGGAAGGTTTTAGACAGGTGCTAGGTTTGATCGTCATACCTTGTGCTTTGACCTGGACATCAGCATGATGAGCGTAACTTATATAAAAAGGACATAGTCTATATATGTCTTTAAAGTTCTTTGGGATAAAAGTGCTATACAAGTAACTAAACAACAATAACAACAAAATAAGTGGCTTCTGTAGAGAATCTCTCTTTTTAGGAAATTCAGAATTGCATTTCCATGAATGTAATGGGAGGAAGGGAAAAAAGAGACCATTTTTCTGTTGACTCGAAATGCTGAGGAAACATTTTTTCCCCACTGTGTAGATATTCACCGACCTGTCCTAGGTGACTTAGGGGCTCATTTTCGAAACAGAAAAATGTCCAAAAAGCAGCACAAAGCGGCTTTTGGACTTTTTTTTTTGTGTGCCAAAAACATCCAAATCGCTATTTTTTGAAACCTTTTTAAAGACTTTTTCTATGCAGTTCGTCTGAAGTGCGTCCAAATCACAAAGGGGTGTGATGAGGGCGTGTTGGGGCGGGATTTGGGAATTCCCAAGACTTGGACGTTTTTCTGCCATGTAATAAACCAAAAACGTCCAGGGCTAAAACCTAGACGTTTTGGTCTAGAGCTGTTTTAAAGACTAAGTCACAAAAAAGTGTCCTAAATGACCACTGGAGGGATTAAGGCATGACCCCCCCCCCCCCTTACTCCCCAGGTAGTCATTGATCCCTTCCCACCCCACAAAGATGTGAAAGAAACTGTACATACCAGCCTGAATGACAGCTTCAGGTGTTATGGCCAGTCCTATTAGAGTAGCAAGCAGGTCCCTGGAGTAGCCTATTGGTCGATGCAGTGCACGGTAGAGGAGAGAACCCAGACCCATATCCCAGTCTTACACTTGTGGTGGAAAGTGTGAGCCCCCCCAAACCCCCCAAAAACCTACTGTACCCACATATAGGTGGCATCTGCACCCATAAGGGCTATTGTAGTGGTGTACATTTGGGTACACTAGGTTTTTGGTAGGTTTGGGAGGGCTCACACTTTGGTGAGATATGTATCTGGGACCTTTTATGTGAAGTGCACTGCAGTGTTCCCCTAGGGTGCCTCATTGCTCTGCTGGAATGTCTGTGTGGCCAGTCTACTAAGAATATTGGCTGCTCCTACACCCAATGGCTTGATTTTGTGCGCTTTTCACTTGGATGTTCGTTTTTTTTTTTTCTAGACATGGTCCAAAAAGATAGACTCACTGAGTACAACAATATCTAGCAAATGACCATTTCTGAAACAAAAATATAGACATTTTTCTGTTTTGAAAATTGCTGTGTTTACCACTTGAATTTTGGATGTTCTCAGCAAAACGTCCAAAGTCAGATTTAGACGACATATCGAAAATGCCCCTTTTAGTCATCTGTAGGAATTTGTTTTGTTGGTTTTAAAGAAGTGTGGAATCTTCAGGTAGACAGGCCCTCCATGTAACATCTGCTCTAAGATATGTTACCTCTTGCTGTTAGATCACAGGGTATTACATAAGAACATAAGAATAGCTATATTACATCAGACCAATAGTTCATCTAGCCCTGTATCCTACTTCCAGCAGTCGTCAATCCAGATCACAAGTATCTAGGAGAAACCCAAATAACAACATTCTATTCTACCAATGTCGGGGCAAGCAGTGTCGTCCCCCATGTCCATCTCAATAACAGACTATGGACTTTTCCTCCAGGAATTTGTCCAATCCTTTTTTAAACCCAGATACGCTAACTTCTGTTACCACATCCTCCAGTAGCGAGTTTCAGAGCATAACTATTTTTTGAGTTAAAAAATAATTCTTCCTATTTAAAAACAAATAGGAAGTATTTCCATGAAATTTCATAGAGTGTACCCTGGTCTTTGTACTTTTTGAAAGAGTGAAAAATCGATTCACTTCTACCCGTTCTGCACCACTCATGATTTTATAGACCTCAATCATATCCCCCCTCAGCCATCTCTTTTCCAAGCTGAAGAGCCCTAACCTCTTTAGCCTTTCCTCATACGGGAGGAAGTTCCATCCCCTTTATCATTTTGGTCGCTCTTCTTTGAATCTTTTCTAATTCCGCTATATCTTTTTTTGAGATACGGCGACCAGAATTGAATGCGATACTCAAGGTGAGGTCACACTATAGAGCAATAGAGAAGCATTATAATATTCTTCGTCTTATTTTGCATCCCTTTCTTAATAATTCCTAGCATCCTGTTTGCTTTTTTGGCCACCGCCACCACACACTGAGCAGAAGATTTCAGCATATTGTCTACAATGACACCTAGGTCTTTTTCTTGAGTGCTGACTCCTAAGGTGGACCCTAGCATCAGGTAACTATGATTCGGATTATTCTGTCCAATGTGTATCACTTTGCATTTGTCCACATTAAATTTAATCTGCCATTTGGATGCCCGGTCTTCCTGCATTTTTTTCACAATCCACATGTGTTTTGACAACAGTTTTGTGTTATCTGAAAATTTAATCACCTCATTCTTCATCCAGATCATTTATAAATATGTTAAATAGCACCGACCCCAGTACAGATCCCTGTGTCACTCCACTGTTCATCTTCCTCTTCTCCATTGAGAAAAATGGCCATTTAACCCTACCCTCTGTTTTCTGTCCAATAACCAATTCCTAATCCACAGAAGGACATTGCCTCTTATCCCATGGCTTTTTAATTTTCTCTGGAGTCTCTCATGAGGAACTTTGTCAAAAGCTTTCTGAAAATCTAGATACTCTACATCAACCGGTTCATCTTTATCGACGTTTATTCACTCCTTCAAAGAAATTAAGCAAATTGGTGAGGCAAGACTTCCCTTGGCTTTGAACCTATGCTGACTCTGCCCCATTAAACCATGTTTTTATGTGTTCCGTAATTTTATTCTTTATATTAGTTTTCACTATTTTCCCTTCACTGAAGCCAGGCTTACCGGTATGTAATTTCCTGGATCACCCCTGGAATCCTTTTTAAAAATCAGTATTACATTGACCACTAATATCAAATCAGAAATTTCACGTTTGGAGTTCTTTTAGTACCCTGGGGTGTGTGCTATCTGGTCTAGATGATTTATCACTCTTTAACTTGTCAGTTTGGCTCAGTACATTTTACAGGTTCACCGAGATTTTTTTCAGTTCCTCTGCATCATCACCCTTGAAAACCATTTCTGGTACAGGTAGATCTTACATCTTCCATAAAAACCGAAGTAAAGAATTCATTCTATCTCTGTGCTGTGGCCTTGTCCTCCCTGAGTGCCCCTTTTGCTCCTTCATGTTCTAACAGTCCCACGGATTCTGTCACAGTCTTTCTGCTTCTGATGTGCCTGAAAAAGGAGTTACTATGAGTTTGTCTCCATGGCAAGTTTTTCTTCATATTCTTTTTTAGTCTTCTTTATCAGTGCTTTGTATCTAGCTTGACACTGCTTTTTATTTTCTTCAATTCCGTTTTCCATTCTTTGAAGGATGCTGTTGTGGCTCTAATACCCTCTTTCATTTCACCTTTTAACCACACTAGCTGTTTGCTCTTCTTTCCAACTTTGCTGATACCTGGGATACATCTGGTCTGGGCTTGAATGATGGTATTTTTTAAAACATTGTCCATGCCTAGTTTAAAGTCCTAACCTTTGCGCCTACCCTTTTAGCTTCTTTCTAACCATTTTCCTCATTTTTTCATAGTCACCCTTTTGAAAATTGAATGTTGCTACAGTATATTGCTTCACTCTAGATATCAGCTCAAATGTGATCATGTTATGATCACTGTTTTCCAGAGGATCCAACACTGTTACCTCTGGTAGCATTCCTGCATTCCACTAAGGACTAGATCTAAAATATCTTCAACTAATTCAAGAGCACTGTACAATTTATGCCCTTAGCGTCCTTGATGCAGCAGTGAAAGCACTATGAAAAACTGGCCACTGTCGAGATTATAAGATTGGGCTTGCACCTACATTTGTTGAATCAAGGTTGAGCACTTAGTGAAGTTTGATTTTTTTTTTTTTTTAGTTCTGTCACTGCCACTGATTTTTAAACTAATATTTTGTGAATTTATCAGGGTGTTATGCTAGTGGAAGGTTTTTGTGCCAGTAATTCAAAGCTTTTTGAGCACAGAGCACATTCTTCAGTTTCTGAGACTTTTTCTTCCACACATCCTTCACTAGTGATGATTATTTAGATATTGGAAATTTGTAAAGGTTTTGTTTGGGAACACAAAGTAAACTTTGATAGATGGAGGATTGAAGTTCAAATCAATTTATTTGGAGTATATAATTAAAAAGATTTACAGTGTTAGAAGACCTTTTCATATCTTATTAGACATTACCTGAACACCCTCCTAATGCGAGGTGCTCAGTGCATACAACTTTGCTTGGGAGTTAAAGTATGGCTTTTATTTAGCTCAGATTAATAGGTACACATTGATTGATTAATTAATTTAAATTAAGGTCTGATTAAAGAAATATGTAGAAATTTACAATCCCTGTGTTTCAGTAAGATGTTATGTTTAATGTTTCCACACAGAGTCAATACCACACATTTACTCTAGCTTACCCCTTGTTTGATGAATGGACTTAGACCTTCTAGATGCTGTGAGGCCAGTATAACCTGAGCCACTTACCTGGGTTGAGCTCTGGGACTCAGGCCACCAGTTAGGCAATGCTCTCACTTACTGTTCCAGCTCCACAGCTAGCACTAAGTCATTTAAGGTTGCACTGGTCCTGAACTCACAGTGGGCTTCAGAAGACTATTATTTAGGTCTGAGTTCCTATCAGCTTTACAAATCAGGAACCACACAACACTCTGAAGGATTCTGAACAGTTGAAACATTTATTAACTTGTTAACTGATAATTCTTCTGCATTGATCTCAAAACACAATCCATGTTATAATTCCAATTTATGCATTCAGATGGTCATAAGCAATAGTTCTTATTGGGGTTATACACAAGTGCAGAACCCTAAGCCTGTCCTGTAGCCTGTTCTTTCCCCGGAATGGATTTATGCTTCTGATGTACTTCAATACCATCAAAAGATAACACTTCTAACCGTCTTCCTTCTTCAAGGTATTACCTCGAAGATTTCTGGACCAGTCACGGGTAAACCAGTATGAAGCCGTGGTTTTGGGTTGGACTCCCCAAATCTGCCCAAGTCTGGTCTCCTTATTGACTGGTGTGGCTTAGACAGTTCTCTGCCCCTTAAATCCAATACAGTAGAGTAGCAATACAGGACCTCCTTTAGCTTTCCACGGGTCATCTGGCAGGGGCTATAGTCAAGACTTCAGGCACCAAGGACACGCATTCCCCCTCTGGACTTCCTTTATATAGCCTCTGAGCTTGAGCTCCTCCCGGGTCCTCCAGTCACTCCCCTAGTGTCTTGCAGCCCAGGATACACTTTTATCATAGTTCCCAAACTAACTCAGGGTTACACCTGTACTGATCCAAAAGAGTCTGATTTAAAAACAGAATTTCACTGTAGCAGCATTTCTGATGTTAAACTTGATATGAATAGGAATTTCTTACATTTGCCCAGGGAGAAATCCTTGCTCTCCCCTTCGGGGAGTCAACTTTCTTCATGGCACATCTTTCTAGTCCCTCTACTGGGCTGGAGTCCACCATTTTTCACATACTCCAACTCACTCATTCACTTTCCGTCTCTCACTCTTACACTTTCACTTCTATCCAGGAAATCCCATGTTACAGAGGATTTGTCTCCATAGCCATTAATACCATATCCTGTCATTGGCTGTTGACAGCCTAATATAGAAGTAATGAAGCTTGGACATTCATGATTGATCCATCTTAATGAGGATTATGGGAATTGGTCCTATGATGCAAAGGGCAAGTCAGCTAAAGGATACACAACCCATTCTTTGATAGTCCCATCAAAGGGAAGTCTCTACAGACCTACCCTCTGACCACCTTCATGGGCAGGATAATTGTCTGAGATCATTGTGGCCCTACTGACCTAGCACCATGGTTCTTCTGTTTCATGATTTCACCTAGAGCAAACAGTCCAGCTCCACATTGCAATGCTGTTTGGTACACCAGCCTGGATCAATAATTCTGACAGCTTAATTCTTCTAAAAATACAGTTCAGGCCTGCTCTGGACAGCTAGGAAGCAAAGCCTAATTTAACCTTCCCTATAGGCTCAAAAACACCCCAAAACTAACCATAACAGTATATTGAGTATAATAGCACTGGATTCTATAAGCTGACTGGGTGATGCTTTCTGAATAAATTAAACTGTTTGATGTCTAAAGCTATGCTTTGGGGGTATGAACCAGGGGTATAAGTTATTACCGAGCATGGGTAATTATGCCAGTAGCCTTTGGTAAGGACTTAGAGCTCCTCAAGAAAAATGGCTTTTAAAAAATACATTGTTAGCAGATTTGTGCTTTGTGTCTTCTGTTTTTTTCCCCAAGCAGGCCATTTATCTGTTTGCTTGTTTATGTGCTGTAGAGGTTCAAAGAACTTCAGCAGCTGCAGTGCTGACGACTTTGAGAAACTGATCTTGCACAAGGGTGGAAACTGCTTACTGAACATCCCCAGACCTGATGAAGCCTATAGTGCCCCCTATTGTGGCAACAAGCTAGTGGATGTCGGGGAGGAGTGTGACTGCGGGTCAGCAAAGGTTGGTACCTAGACTGGATTAAAGACTAGGGTTAAAAAAAAAGATGATTGGCTCCTCCTCTCCCATCTTTTCAGAATCCTAGCTCAGGCTCACTCAGAGATCCTTGTATAAAGCAAGACTTCTTCATTCTGATGCTGGAAGAAATAACTTTGTACATTCTGATGTATTAATTTTAAAATGTTACATATTTACAGGAATGTGAAAATGACCCATGCTGTGAGCCAGGGACATGTAAACTCCGCTCAAGGGCTGAATGCGCATATGGAGCCTGCTGTAAAAACTGTCGGGTAGGCCCTTGCATTTGTGTATCTGTGGTGTACTTGTGTCAGCATTTGTTGTGGTGCTATGCAACAAATGAGTGCAGTGAAGCGCTTGCTGTAGCAGAACATCGGTGATGAGATGGCATCTCTCATTCCAGGGCCATAAAGATTTTGTTTACTGAACAAAAATCTTTTTCCAAATAATATTTCTAGAAAAAGAAATTAGTATGAAATCTGCATAAATCAGTAAGCAGGACTGTGAAGTATCATTTTAAGCTCTCAGCCTCTGGCTGTACCTTGCTGAAACTTGCTGCTCTTGTAAGCCATTTCTTTCTTTCTTTTCTTTTTTCTTTTCTTTTCTTTTCTTTCTTTCTCTCTCTCTCTCTCTCTCTCTCTTTTTTCCCACAGTTCCTTCCTGGAGGCTCCATATGCAGGATGAGCATCAGTGAGTGTGATCTCCCAGAATACTGCAACGGATCATCCCCCTTCTGCCAGCCTGATGTCTTCATACAGAATGGTCACCTATGTCAAAACAACAAAGCCTACTGCTACAATGGCATGTGCCAGTCCTATGATGCACAGTGCCAGGCTATCTTTAGTTCAAGTAAGAGTGGTGCCTTTGGGGGCTATTTTTGGGAGGGATAATTGAAAGCATCATTAAAAAAAAAAGGAATTTGGGTAACTAAATGGTCCAGCAGCACTTGTTCAGAAGACTTGGGCTACAAAGTAATATTCATAGCTCCAGGGAGGGAGAGAATCCCAGTCTGAAATTTGAGTGAAGGGACCTCTGTGGTTTGTATATATCAAGATAACTGGGCTGAATGAGAAGAGGATTAAAATATGTGAGGTAGAAGAGAGACACCCTAGGTTGCTGCAAAGTTTATAGTTCCATTTCCCAAACATAGCACTCTTTGAATTGCCTGATATTACTTTGTTTCCTGGTGCAGTTGTAGCGCTTCCATTGGGGCATATATTTTGACTATACTTTGGCTGATATAACCCTGGAAGCAGATGTACTGTCAAAACGGTTTTTTGGATTTTGTGAGCATTGGGTGGTCCAAATGGGGTACAGTGCTGGATATCCTTTTTGATAAGATAAGTGAATTATTTGTACTTTCCATGCACCTGTGTGTGTAGGTTTAAAAATGTATATGAGACTAGATTTGGTTTTGGAATTGTTTTTGATACGATATTTTTGTATCCATAGTAAAGTTTTGCTAGGAGGTGGAAGTATGACAAACGATTAAGAACTGAAAAGGGTCTCGAGCTTGAAAGAGCTCTAAGATCATTCTTCTTGTGGTTCTGATGTCATTTCCTCCTTGTTTCTTTAATTACTTGATATTTTCCATTATCAGACACACTATTCTCGTCTTGGAGTTGTCTCCCTTGTTTTTTGTCATATTATGTGGGGAGTTCTTTTTCCTCTATTTTTTATGCTGTTGACTTTTTCTCATAGCAGGGACTAGTGACAGGAACCTTTTGTCCATCCAGTTTCTATAAGTTGTTCAATGTTCTACGCGACTATTTCTTTGACTCTTTTATGTGGAGGATTAGCTACTCCTGTTTATGTGTCATAAAAGTTTCCTCAGTTTTCAATTGTTATAATTTTCCCTGCCAAAATTCTCTTTCCATTTGTCAGATGGTGCTTGGTCCCCCCCCCCCCCCCCCCCCCCCCCCCCCCCCCCCCCCCCCCCCCCCGCAAGTGTTTCCTGGCTGTTTGATTCACAGTAATCAAATCCAGACATTTATTAGCTCTCCTCAAGTAAAAAAAAAAAAAAAAGGATTTTACCCCTTACTAGGACATGTGCCTCCTATTCATTGGTTCATTGTTGTATGCTGCAGTTTGATTTATTTTTGTAATTTCTGGTGCAGTCAACTTAATAGTTACAGTAGCTACCTGAATAGTAGATACATATTCTACTAGTTTTCTCTCTGTTTAATTGAATATCAGGCTAAGTCTGTTCTTATGTGCAGCATTCAGTCATTAATTGCAGTTAACTGTATTTAGTTTTTCCTGTATGGAGTTCCTAAGAATCAACTGTTCTTATCTTCTTCAGCCAGCTGCCTATATTTTGGCATAAATAGCCAAACATGTAGTGCACAGTTTCTTCTATATATCTTCCTGGGCTTCTCAGCTCCTGTGTGTGCAGTTGTCCACCTGGGTTGCAAATTGCTCCAACCACCTGGATTATGCACTTGCACCCACTGGTACGGTTGCTCAGTGGCACCAATATTGCATACTAACTGCACCCACTGGTATTGCATAGCGGTGACATCCAGCTGTGTTGCATGATGGCGGTGACCACCAGTGTGGCACAGGATGGTGGCACTCCTCTGGGTTACTGCCCAGTAGCAGCAGCCATCTGTATCACTCTTCTAAAGTGGCAGCTGGTATAGATGTCCTGCAACTTCTACGTATGTTGCTTATGCTACCTTCATCTCTGTTGTGTAATTGCAGTAGTCACTGTTTGCTTACCTGCAATAACTGGATTGTTCCATAGTTGCAACAACCGCCAGTACTATTCAGTTTATGCAGCTGCCTATTTTCTGTGCCTTCTAACAGACTTTGCACAGATCCGGTATTTCATAGATGTGACAACCATCTGTCTTAAATGATTGCACAATCAGCTGTGCTGTGCAGGTGAAATGGCTGAATTTCTTCTCTATGTTCAGCAGTCATCTACATGTCCTAGGGGAAGATGCACTAAAACAATAGTTAATGCCCTTCCCTTACTGATTCCTTAGCGAATCGGTAAGCAACGGGAATGCATCAAGGAAAGGGAATGCAAATGAGCTGCTCGTTGTAGCTCACTTGCATTTTCTATTCCCTCAGAAGCCAGTCGACCAGTAGAGCATGCGCATGTTCTGATCGGGGGGGGGGGGGGGGCGCAAGCTGAAAACAACCTTGGAGGGAACTGTTGAGAGAACTGTGCTTGTGGTCAGTTCAGGCAGGTAAGAAAAACAGGGACATCCTTTTTTTTCTTTTTCTTCAGAGAAGTCCTTCCTAATTGCAGGTAGTACGCCCATCACAAAAGCTGCAGGAAGACGTCCAGCTCATGTTAGACGTCCCTGATGAGCACTTGGATGTTTTTTTTTTTCTTTTCTTTTTTTTTTTTTAAACCATTAATTTTATTATTTTCATATATATATTTGACAGTGAATAAAACATTACTAATACATCAAAATTGCTAGCCAAATCCTCTTGAACATGCCCATTTAACCAAAACATAACTGTCTCTTCCAATCTCTCCTCCCCTCCCACCCACCACCCCTCTTCTCGATAGACAATCAACTTAATCTTCCCCAACCTTATTGTCCAGAGAGCCGCTGCGAGGATAACCATTGTTCGTATGGCTTCCAAATTTTCTGATGCTGCATTAACCGGCCAGTCCGCATTGCCGTAAGCTTTGACATCAGACTGATATAGTCCAACTTCTGCAAGACTCTTCCGAGGCCAGGAAGCGACGGTTGTTTCCATGCTGCTGCCAAAACCAACTTGCCTGCCACAAATACTTGTCCTGCAAATCGATGTACTGGGTTCTGGACCCCTTCAGGTTTAAAGTGCAGCAAACAGTGGTCCATTTTTAATGGGTATGTCACTCCGGTGACTTCACGTACAAATTTCAATATCTCTACCCAGTAAGCCTGAGTGTGTTTGCAAGTCCACCAAATGTGGAACATGTCCCCTGTTGTATTACATTGTCGCCAGCATGTAGCCAAGCCTGTCCGAAACATCTTTACCAGGCGATGGGGAGTATAATACCAGCAATATAATATTTTATGTCCACTTTCAATCATGGCACTAGAAATCGACACTTTAAGCAGAAAATGAAGTGCTAACTTCCATTGCGGGAGCGTGTATGTTACCCCTAGGGCCTCCCCCCATTTGGCCAAATAGTGTTCTATCGGGTTGGAATATGCCAGCAGCGCTCCGTAAAGCCTGGAGATACTTCCTCTACCCCCACCCTTTCATCATTCCTCTTTCTATTCCAGTTTCAGACAAGCCTAGCTCCCCTTTTGCTCTTCGGGTTATAAAATCCCGCGCTTGGTAGTATTGGAACGCCTGCAAGGGGGATAACCCATATTCTCTATAAAGTTCTTCTAGCGTTACCATTTTGTCTTCTTCCCACATTTGCCCCAGTGTACACAGTCCCAGTTCCTCCCAAGTGAGGTAGGCCTTATCTTGCCTGCCTGGTCCCAAATGGGGGGCAAATCTAAGGTACATGTGCCGGAAGTATTTATGCCCCGGGAAAAACTGTTCTCGAATTTTACACCAAATTTGTAGGGGCCATTGTATCAGTGGTGGACATCTTTTAATTAGCACCTCCAACTCCTGCTTAGCCAGCCATGGTATAGCCTTTAGCGGAAGGATGTTTTTTTTTTCTTTTGATTCCCTCGCAGCAGCACCCTGTGTGGGGACAGCAGAATCCGAGGCACACAAACCCTCCAAACTACTCAGATTTCCAGGGGACAAGACAAATAAGCAGTGCAGGAAGAGAGAGCATCCTCGTAGCCCTGTCTGATCGCTGCTTCCCGTGAGTGTTTTGGAGTGAGAAGGCAGAGTAGTAGCCCTTCACTTAAGCTGCAAACGTCCAAGTGCTCGTCAGGGACGTCCTTTTTTGTTTTTGAGTGAAGGACGTTTCCCTCACAGCAGCCCCAACGAGAGGTGCAGACCTCCTGTTAGGGTTTCCACGGTAAGGGAATCGGAAAATGGTAGTGTATCTCATTACAATACGATTTGGACACATTATAATACTATTTTGCTCATCTGCATTCCATTTTCATTAGCTGCTACCGTGATTGGAAAATGGCTGGGTGGCATGGCTACTCTTATCACTCTTTATGTGCAACTGCTAGAGCAGCAGGTATGGCACAGTTGGCCCAGTTAAGGAAGCCGCATGTATGGCACAGTTTCAAACCTACCTATGTAGCATCAGATATTTCAGGTGTCTGGTACATTGGATGAACATTTGTTTTATTTTATTTTTATTACATTTGTACTTCGCGCTTTCCCACTCATGGCAGGCTCAATGCGGCTTACATATTATATACAGGTACTTATTTGTACGTGGGGCAATGGAGGGTTAAGTGACTTGCCCAGAGTCACAAGGAGCTGCTTGTGCCTGCAGTGGGAATCGAACCCAGTTCCCCAGGACCAAAGTCCACCACTCTAACCACTAGGCCACTCCTGTGGCATTCCAGACTGCAGCTGAATGCATGTCTTTGGCTGTGGTAACCATAAGTGGGGCATCAGTGAGCATCCACACATATGTCAGCTATTACAAGTATATGTTATGTATCCATAGGTATGGCTTCAGCTGCAGCATGCAAGCATATGGGTTCAGAGGCAGTGGCCACCTGTGTGTCACCAGTTACCACAGCTAGTTCTATCACTGCTGCCTGTGTGATGTTGGCCACCGCAGCCTCCTCTAACTCCTGCTGTCCTGCTCTAGTGATGGCCTGGATCTCTTCAGTTTTGGCAGCCACATCTATAGCTCTAGCTACTGTGGTTACATGTATAACATCGTTTGATGCATTTGGTTATGGTGCAGTGCTGTTTGTGAGATGGGACATGTCATCTCATTGGCACCGGCCCAAGGATAACTGGTGGTGTAATCCACCACAACCAAAATATATCGATATCTACTAGAATTTCAGCCCAAGGGTCCCAGCATATATATATAGCTACCCTATCTATGGGCCACTCCATAATGGGTAGGTAAAGGAATTAAAGGAGGCCTTTCAGGCACCCTCTGTAGCACCTTTTGACACTCTAGCCATGAGTGGCAGTAATCCCTGACATCCTGAGATGTACCTGGTCAAAAGAACCGAGCAACAAGCCTATCTAGGGTCCCTGCCTGTGCCAAGTGACCTGCAAATGGATGATATGCTAGTGAAAAATTTCAGGGATCATGACTTGTTTTTGTTCTCCCTTATCAATGTTGTCAACTACCCAGTTTAAAATGTTCTAAACTTTCCTATAAATCAGTATGTACTTCCCTCCTTTGCCCATATTTGTACCAGATTCTCTAGTGTTCTTTGCTGGTCCCTAGAAGCAGCAGCAGCAGTGGCAGAGTTGGTAGCAGGAGGAAAGTGGAGGATAGGGTTGGGCCTGGGGAGGCTTATCCTCTCCAAGCTTCTTATATCAGACACCTATGAGATCATGGTTGTATCAGTCTTCATTTTTTCATACTCTTGTTTGTGTGGTCAGAAAGATGAGGCTCCTGACGAAGGCATGCCTGCCGAAACATGGTCGTGTTGAGCCTTTTTGACAACTGGCTTACATCATTTTTGAGGCAATAAAGACCTGATTATTTGGATTAGCTTTGGTTTCCTCTTTTTTTTTTTGTTCCCTCACCCTTAACTGTTGGCTTTATACGCATTTGTGAGGTTTGGAGTTTCTCCTTTCTTCTTTGTTTCTTGGAACAATTCTACAATACCATAGTAGCACTAACTTCCAGGAATCACACAACAAGGGCATACCTAGGAAAAAGGCAGCAGCATAAACACTGCAGTGGGCACAGTGTTTACGCTGCTGCCTTTAACATCAATACATCTATTGGGAAAACTAAACAAGTCGAATTAGTACAGATCAAACCTACACAGACATTCAGTGCTAACAGAATACTTGGTCTTTATCACACAAGCAGAACACAGATAGACCCTCACCAAGTACAGAATAAGAAACCACAAACTAAAAATATGAATATTTTAGGCAAAAATTCAAATCCAAATACTTACATTCCACCCATACCTTAAAGGTTCAAGGTAGATTACAGCAATATAACTAGACATACCTAGGATATACAGTCAAATTTAAAGTATTAAAATCATAGACTTTTCTGATTTTAAGAATTTCTAAAATTAAACTGAACCCCATGATAAGCCAGACTCTGCATACAATGCAGCACCAAATAAAGAGAAAACAGTGACACATGGTCTCCTGTAGTGTGCAGGGGGTGCCGCAGGGCTCTCCTCTTTCAGCTCTATTGTTTAATGTATATATGGCTTCTCTAGGGCAAATATTTCAAACGTTACAGGCTAGTTACTGTATATAAGCTGATGATATTCAGTTTTTCTTTCCTATTAATGTGTGGAGTACACATAGGAGGTACAAGCACAGTTCTACATGAATGAAATCAATGTTTGGATGTGTGAACATGGTTTATGACTGAATGTTAAAAAATCTGAAGTAATGATTTTGGGACAGAGTGTAGAAGAGTTCTGGTCCTCGTCTTTGATGTTGAACTGGGTAAGTTTACCTGTACAAAGGTTGTTGAAATTGCCGGGTGTGTGTTTAGATTCAGGGTTGACAATGAAACAACAAGTGGTGAATGTTATTCAATCTTGTTTTGCTCGGCTTGGACTCTTGTATAGATTGAAACCCATGTTACCACTAAAAGATTTTTGTGGAGTTATAAAGAGCATGGTTTTGTCATGGCTTGATTATTGCAATGCTCTATATCTTGGGTTGAGTAACTCTAGGATTAAAGTGCTGCAATTGGTACAGAATGCTGCAGCATGTCTAGTTCAGTGGCGTAGCCAGAATGCAATTTTTGGGTGGGCCAAGAGGTTGGATGGTGGGCACTAGAGTTGCCAACTCTTTTTTGAAAGAGAAGAAACAGCAACCTGATGCACTCATGCTCTGTCCCTACCCCACTCCATGCTCGACCTCTACCTCACTCCCCATAACTTCAATGAGGGTTGCAGTGCAGGCTTCAGTGGCAGCAGGCCAATTGAGAGCTAAGGGACGTACAGTAGACTGCACATTTCAGCCCCATTGAGCCATGGTCCTCCAACACACATATGGTATTGAAGCCAGACACATTCTGCATCCAGAGAACTTCTTGGCCCTCCACCAACAATGGATTTAGAACACAGCAAGGATATTTCCCCATAAAACTCATCATACAAATAAATTTTGGTTTCTAGTGTAATTTCAATAACAGCAGCAGGAGAAAGGTGGAGGACATGGTTGGGCCTCGGGAGGCTTCGCCTCTCCAAGCTTCTTATACCAGGCATCTGTGAGATCATGGTTGCACCTGGGGAGGCTTAGGCTCCCTAAGCCTCTTTTATTGGGCACCTATGCATTTTGTCCCATTCTTCTTAAATTCCCACCTTTTTTCAACCATTTTCTCTCCCTCACCCCTTGCTCAGAACTCTCACTGATTCCACAGCAGGGCTTAGCTTCCACTTTCTCTCTTACTCCAGCAGTTACAGTTCAGCATCTTCGCCCTTTAACAAAGCAGCCTTCCCATTGGCTGGATCATACTATTGTCCAGACAGCCATTCTTCTGGCTTCTAGACAGGTGATTTACAAGCTACCATGAACACACTTGGAAATCTAGGTTTTACATAAATGAAGAAAAGTTACATCAATAAAAATCATTTCAACATAAAGTATACACATCATCGGTGCATGCTTGGTAACTTAGCAGGGCAGAGTATATCTTCCAGAGGACAGACTGTACACAATAAGAATGTTATGTTTGTAGCTATCCAGTAATTGTGACAGTCACATCATTCTTAGGATTCTGGGTCATATGGCAACCACTATCTATATTGTTTCCTTTGCAAGACTCCACCTGAGGCGGTGGCCTCTTTGGTGGCAGCTAAAATTCCAATGAAATCAACACTGTCAACCAACCACTTTCAAAAAAGATAAGACACATACTACTTTGATACCAGGGGCCCTCCAACCTCAGGAGGTGATACACCTCCTGAACACAGTATTTCATCCTCATCACGGATGCATTTCTTTCACCTGTGCTTGTGGACATGCAGAGAAAGCATTCTCCATATTAATTAAATAGAGCTTTAGGCCATCTTCTATACCCTTTAGACATTTCAACATTCAGAAAATCTAGTCGCCATGTTCTATATCAATAATCGAGGTTCTGGGTCCTTTAGGCTCTGCTGAGAAGCAGTCAGGACATGAAGGCTGGTGCTTTCTATGAAAATAGTCCTGTGGACCACTTATCGCTCAGGTGATCTCAGCCATTTAGCAGAGAAACTCAGCTAATAGTTTTCATACCCTCTTCCTAAACCCCGTGTCCACTGGTGACTACTGATAGCTATATATGTTGCTAACTGTTAGCTGCTAAAAGTGATAACTGCTAAGATGCCATATTGAGCCTGCAAATAGGTGGGAAAATGTGGGATATAAATGGAGCAAAAATAAAATTAAAAATGAATAAGGGGATAGAACTCCTGAGAAAAGGCTAAAAGGTTAGGGCTCTTCAGTTTGATAAAGAGACTGGTGAGGGGAGATATGATTGAGGTCTACAAAATCCTGAGTGGTGTAGAACGAGTAAAAGTGAATCAGTTTTTTTAAGTACATAAGTAATGCCACACTGGGAAAAGACAAAGGGTCCATCGAGCCCAGCATCTTGTCCACGACAGCGGCCAATCCAGGCCAAGGGCACCTGGCGAGCTTCCCAAATGTACAAACATTCTATACGTGTTATTCCTGGAATTGTGGATTTTTCCCAAGTCCATTTAGTAGTGGTTTATGGACTTGTCCTTTAGGAAACGGTCTAACCCCTTTTTAAACTCTGCTAAGCTAACCGCCTTCACCACGTTCTCCGGCAACGAATTCCAGACTTTAATTATGCGTTGGGTGAAGAAACATTTTCTCCGGTTTGCTTTAAATTTACTACACTGTAGTTTCATCGCATGCCCCCTAGTCCTAGTATTTTTGGAAAGCGTGAACAGATGCGTCACATCCACCTGTTCCACTCCACTCATTATTTTATATACCTCTGTCATGTCTCCCCTCAGCCGTCTCTTCTCCAAGCTGAGAAGCCCTAGCCTCCTTAGTCTTTCTTCATAGGGAAGTCGTCCCATCCCCGCTATCATTTTAGTTGCCCTTCGCTGCACCTTTTCCAATTTTACCATGGAGCGATACAACGGCATTATAACATCCTCACACCTGTTTTCCTTACCTTTCCTAATAATACCCAACATTCTATTCGCTTTCCTAGCCGCAGCAGCACACTGAGCAGAAGGTTTCAGTGTATTATCGACGACGACACCCAGATCCCTTTCTTGGTCCATAACTTCTAACGTGGAACCTTGCATGATGTAGCTATAATTTGGGTTCTTTTTTCCCACATGCATCACCTTGCACTTGCTCACATTAAACGTCATCTGCCATTTAGACACCCAGTCTCGTTAGGTCCTCTTGTAATTTTTCACAATCCTGTCGCGAGTTAACGACTTTGAATAACTTTGTGTCATCAGCAAATTTAATTACCTCACTAGTTACTCCCATCTCTAAATCATTTATAAATATATTAAAAAGCAACGGTCCTAGCACAGACCCCTGAGGAACCCCACTAACTACCCTTCTCCATTGTGAATACTGCCCATTTAAATCCACTCTCTGTTTCCTATCCTTCAACCAGTTTTTAATCCACAATAGGACATTTCCTCCTATCCCATGACCTTCCAGTTTCCTCTGTAGCCTTTCATGAGGTGCCTTGTCAAACGCCTTTTGAAAATCCAGATACACAATATCAACCGGCTCCCCTTTGTCCACATGTTTGTTTACTCCTTCAAAGAACTGAAGTAAATTGCTCAGGTAAGATTTCCCCACACAAAAGCCATGCTGATTTGGTCTCAGTAATCCATGTCCTGGGATGTGCTCTGTAATTTTGTTTTTGATAATAGCCTCTACAATTTTGCCCGGCACCGACGTCCGACTCACCGGTCTATAATTTCCTGGATCTCCACTGGAACCTTTTTAAAAAATCGGCGTTACATTGGCCACCCTCCAATCTTCTGGTACCACGCTTGATTTTAAGGATAAATTGCATATCACTAACAGTAGCTCCACAAGCTCATTTTTCAGTTCTATCAGTACTCTAGAATGAATACCATCAGGTCCAGGAGATTTGCTACTCTTCAGTTTGCTGAACTGCCCCATTAAGTCCTCCAGGTTTACCGTGAAGTCAGTAAGTTTCTCCGACTCGTCCGCGTGAAATACCATTTCCGACACTGGTATCCCATCCAAATCTTCCTCGGTGAAGACCGAAGCAAAGAATTAATTCAATCTCTCTGCTACTCTTTCAAAAAGTACAAAGACTAGGGAAGATTTAATGAAGTTACATGAAAATACTTTTAAAACAAATAGGAGGAAATATTTTTTCACTTAACAAATAGTTAAGCTCTGGAACTCATTGCCGGAGGATGTGGTAACAGCGGTTAGTGTATCCGGGTTTAAAAAAGGTTTGGACATGTTCCAGGAGGAAAAGTCAATAGTCTATTGAGATAGACATGGAGAAGCCATTGCTTGCCCTAGGATTGGTAGCATGGAATGTTGCTACTATTTGGGTTTCTGCCAGGTACTTGTGACCTGGATTGGCCACTGTTGGAAATAGGATACTGGGCTAGATGGACCATTGGTCTGACCCAGTATGGCTATTCTTATGTAACCTGCTGAGTTTTACCACACTGGTAAAAGTGCGCCAAAGTATGTCCGTCTGTGCAGGATTGTTCTGGGAAGGATGAAGTTGAGGTAATCATGATTGTTGTTTAATCTTGCAGGGAGAGGGGCTAGCACTTGATAGCTAATTGGTTGAGGTAGGGAAGGAGAGGCGGGCAAAGCTGAGCCTACTTTAGATAATAATCTTGTATTGGCCCTGATGAAGCTGCCACTACATCATGGAAATGAGAAGAATGAAGCATTAATTTAAATGAAGCATAATCTAAAAAGCATTAATTTTATAAAAAATGACTGTTACTACATAGCAGTTAAAATTATTTGCTAGATCACTGAAATCTAATCTTTTTAATCACTCATACTATTGATTATTCAATGTCTTATATTTATGTGAACTAAAAAATAAAAACCCAAAAAACTATAATCGGTTTCACAGTAGCATACTCTTCTGCTACTGGCTCCCTCCAGCCCCACCTTTTTTTCTGCACCTAGAAATACCTGTGCAGTGAAACCTATGTGCATGCTTGAGCCACTGGACAAAATTCCTTTGAAAATTCTCATATTGCATCCACTCTATATCCTTTTAGAGGCTTCAAACAAAAGAAAATGTCATTTTATGTTGCTTCCTTTCTTTTGCAAAACAATATTACACTTATACCTTTCTAGATTTATACCCCAGATATGCCGTCTGAAAAATATCACTCTGATAAGTCTCACTCTTTGGGAAGGTTTGATCCTTGGCATCTCTCCCGTTGTGTGGTTCTGCCTGTCCCCTATAGACAAGCAGGAATAAATGCAATGCAGTCAAAAATAAGAAACTGTGACATTTTTTGGCTGTGGCTCATGCAGGCACCTTCATGATATTTTATGTATTGAACCAGACCTTTTATGTCTATGTTTTATATCTTCTGTCTGCAGAGGCAAAAGCAGCCCCAGAGGTTTGCTTTAGAGAAGTGAATTCTAAAGGTGACAGATTTGGCAATTGCGGCTTCCAAGACACAAGCTACAGGAAGTGTGACATCAGGTTAGTCGGGACCTTTTAATCAGGAGTGATTGTGTATGTTTACATGGTGATTGCTGGGAAACTCAAAACCAAAATGTCTGCTTTATTTTGAGAGCTGAGACTACCTAGAGTTCCCCCTGGCTGCATACATAAATCCTAATAAATAAATATTTGAACATAAAACAAAAGACAGGTTTAAAAAAACTAGGATTTTTAGCAGTATTTAGTAAGGCATTTGGATGCATACCAGAGCTAACAAAGCTTTGATGTTGGTATTGATTTCAAGTAATACAATTAGTGTGTATCTGAAAAGATGATGTGGCTTGCCATGCTGCTTTATTAGAAAGCAAGTAAATAGATCAGCTGTCAGATTAAAGTTAGATCTCAGGGCCAGATGCACAAAGGCACCTGAAAATTATGGGTGCCATGGAGAGTTTACCGATGCACAGTGACCGATGCACAAAGAGGATGGCATGCAAATGAGATGCACAGATTTTGTGCATCAGTTGCTGTTTGCGACTCGAAGGGCATTTGATAGTTTGCCCATTACGGAGTTTTTAGAGTTTTTTTTTTTTTGGGGGGGGGGGGGTATGTGTCTCGAGCCCCCCCCCCCCATCCCCCGTACAACTCAAACAAAACCCCTCAACCTCCAAAATCCCTGGTGGTCCAGTGCAATCCCCCCCACCCTTTCCCCGGGAACCTAAAAAATCCATGGACCCCTTCCCCATGTGACTGAATAACCCCTCCCCTCTACTTTACCTCCAAAATCTCTGGTGGTCCAGTGGACCCCCCCCATACCAACTTGACCTGGTGGGTCCCAGCCCATGCAGTCTAGTGACAAGCCCTAGAGGCCTAGTGGGATTCCTTCTCACCCCCCAACCGTCTCACATATCTTCAAAGTTGGAGGCAGGAGGACCATCTCCTCCCTCCTGTCTCTGGTCCCACCCAGAACAAAATTGATGCACCGTGCAAGGGCTGGGCGTCACCATTTTGTTCTGGGAGGACCAGAGGCAGGAGATGGTCCTCCTGCCTCCAACTTTGAAGGTATGTGGAAGAGTCTGGGGGTGGGGGGGGGTGGGAAGGAATCTTACTAGACTACCAGAGCTTGCCACTAGAGTGCCTGGCCTGGGTTGGGGGGGAGGGGAGCTCCACTGACACCTACCATGGGGAGCAGTCTGCTTGCACTATATACAGTGCAAGCAGACTGCATCCTATAACCGCTCCAGACTTGTCGTTAATTTTTGTACGTTAAAGGTAGGCACACAGAGCATGGCGATGGCTGTGCATCGCTCGGAATGCTCATTTAAATACTAATGAGCCCATAATACATTTGCATAGGGTTCTTGGTGGCTGCTAATGGCACACGTTAGAGCCACGGAAAACCCCTTTGTGCATTACTCGCTAAATAACATTTGTTTTAGACGGGCTACATCCAGACTAAAACAAATGTTGCCAGCATGGTAAGCTTTGTGCATCAGTCCTTCAGTCTTACCTTGTATGATGATTGTAGTCTGAAGTTTTTTCTCAGATGCACACCATTTTCCCGTTTGCTTGCTTGCTTTATATTATATATATTCCATCTAGCAATACGTTGTTCAAAAAACTGCAATTTCACATTCACAATCTAATACACAATTTAGCTCTGTAATTTGTTGCTAGAGGATGTGGCAAAAGAAGTTAGCATAACTGGTTTTAAAGCTGTTCATAAACAGTTATGCTTTTTTTGGAGGGAAAGGAGAACACAGTGGGGTGAGGGGGGGTAGCAAATGTAAATAAAGAAAACAAGTGGGAAAAGCATGCATAGCATGGCTCATGAAATTCTTTCCAATTCATCTGCATATAAATGCATCTGTGTGTTGGGGGGGGGGGGGGGTTGTACATATTTGTATGTGTCTGTACATGTGTGTGTTCTTTGTGTATGTCTGTGATCAGAGATGAGAGAGGAAGGCAGTTTGACAGGTGCAATTTCTTTTTTTTTTTTTTTAATTTTATTTATAAGAATTTAATTTTACAAGCACTAAAATAACTTGCCAGAAATACAGACAAAATAATACAAGAATTATTTCAATCAGGTAATTATAAACTCTTCCTTAGACCACAAAATAGGGAGAGTGAAACAAGACAATTAAACAACAGTAAACAGATAAAACGTATTAACCTGATTATTGCAATTTCTTAATCATAATGTTAACGTGAATCAGTGTATGTTTACTGCAGCTGTTGAGGGCTGCTTTTCCCATAGAAATGTATTGTGACATTTTTTGAAGGGGGTTTGTTGAACGTCCACCTCCCACCAGATGTAGAAACTTCACTTCTGTAGCACAGAAACTCCAGATCACTTCCTTCCTTCCTTTCTTTGACTGTAGTTGCCTTCCAGTCCTCTTTCCATTGGCTGGAAATAGAAAACTGCAGATAGAGGTTTTAAACTCAGAAAAATATGACACACTACCTGTCGTTCTTCTTTCTAGTTATAAATGTAAAATTCTAGTGACTTCTGAAAATATCCAGACAGTTGGCAATCCTGACCACCTGAGTGCTGAGCATACATCATAGGTCCCCCTAAACATGTGTTCACAAAGTATTCGCAAAGTTTGCCAATGACTTTATCGGACTCTGCCAATAATCAGAGTTGTTACTTGGCAATAAACATAGGAATCAATAAGAAAAGTGTATAATTCATGAAGTAGTTTTCAGAGCAGATTTGACAACAAAGAAAATGAAATAAATGGTAGGGAACTCTTATTCCCTGTGTGTACTTTTTTTTGGGTATGCATGAGTTTTGCATATGTGTATATTTCTGCTTTGTGTTGTGTTTGTGCTAGGCATGTGTTGTGTGTGGGGAGGTAGGTGAGGATGGCAAGTTTGAGAGAGGGTGTTTGTTTCTGATCTGTAGTCTTGTGTATATGTATATATGTATCTATGTATATATAATATATGTATATATGTGTGTGTATATATATATATATATATATATAGCTATAGATAGATATAGATATATATAGATATGTACAGTGGCGTCGCGAGGGCAGCTGACACCCGGGGCGGGTCGCCGCGACGCACCCTCCCCCCCCCGTAGCGCAACCCCCCCCCCCCCCCCCCCCCCGCCTGCGAGAACATACCTGGAAGGCGGTGAGGGGCAGGTGGGAGGGCCAATCCGCCGAGAGCACGCCGCTGGGGGGGTGTCGGCACCTCGCTGGTTCCTTGCTCTCTCTGCCCCGGAACAGGAAGTAACCTGTTCTGGGGCAGAGAGAGCAAGGAACCAGCGAGGCGCCAACACCCCCCAGCGGCGTGCACCCGGGCGGACCGCCCCACCGCCCCCCCCTTCCTACGCCCCCCCTTCCTACGCCACTGGATATGTGTATATATATATATATATAGAGAGAGAGATTGATTAGGCGACAGTCTGTTTTCCTTTTGTAGTTGCAGAGAAGATTCTTTTAACACACATGTTCCCCTTGCACTTGTTCTGTAAATATTAAAAATCAAAATTTTTTGTACCTTTGACCATTTTGTTTTTCCATGTGGATTGGTCCTGATCTCTCTTTACTGCTTCCTGTTCTTCATTTTCTCCTAAGTCCTTTGCAGGGTCTAATTTCCATTTCTTCGAGGACAAGCAGGCTCAGTTGTATTCTCACATGTGGGTCCCATGTTGTCATCCCATGAAACCGGTGCGGACGCTGTATAGTGTGTAGATATTTCAATAAAATTCTAGCAACATTCCACTATGCACACGTGGGTGCCTTCCTGCATGAGCACGGGTCCCTCAATCTTCATTTTTCTGCAAAGCAGGGAGGACATGTCTTTGCAGTGCCTTCCTGTATGGGTTTTTTCCTTCATTTTCTTCACTTTTTTCTCTGTTTTCACTTTCGACTGATTTCCCTCATAGTTCTTATTGTTTTTGCCCCTTTTGAGTTTTCTTTGTTTTTCATGACTCTATAGGGCGTCTTAGGCCTGAGCACCGACCTTGATTTGTACTCGCCCCCTTTTTGTACTTCAAAATTGAGGAATTTAATTTCGCCATGATTTTTTCTGATGTTCAAGACGATCCCCAGTGGCTTCAAGAGGTGCGCCCAAAGTAATCGGGTGATTTCAGTGATGGACCCGCACACTTGGTGCATTGGGTGCCTTGGGCCATTGCACCAAGGCACCCAATGCACCATAACCCTAACACATGTTCTCTCTGTTTTAAAATGGAGTTCAGGACATAGAGGGCGCATCAGGTCCTACAGTAGAGACTTTTTGGTTCCTTGAAGGCCAATCCTTCGACATTAGCACTGGAAGCATTGACCTTGATGGGTGCCTAGACCTCTAGGAGTGCACAGGAATTGATAAGGTCTCCACTTCCTCAGCATCGGGCGCTGATAGTCAGCCCCGGGAATGGTTGGTGTTGGACCAGACACCAAGGACATGTACGGGTTCGATGATGTCCTAATCAGCACTGATGAGCCACAATGCTCAGTGTTGGGGGAAGCTCGAGAAGCAAAAGCATCAGTCCTCTTTGACGCACAGTGCTGGGAGTTCTAGAGCATCGGTGTCACTGGTACCCAAAAAACACCAACACTGGGAGGAGTATCGCCCTCCTTGATGGAGGTGCTGGTGCACCAGTCTCTGGGCAGTCAGGTTCATACTTCCGGTTTGGCACCGGCTCCTTCGCTGGCTGTCCCTGTCCTGGCTCCTCTGCCGATGCCTACCTTTGATGAGTGGTACTGAGCCATGCTCAGGGAGGAGCTGGCACAGATGCTACAGCTGCACACTTCTCAGGTATTGAGGGCACTTTTGCCAGCTATGGCTCAGCCCCAGCTTCTTCCTGAGGCTCCTACCTTGCCAGTGGAGCAGTCTTCGATGCTGGCACCCCAAAAGGGTATTGACGTCAACCCAGGCAGTACTTCAGGAAGACCTTAGTAAATTGGAAGACTGGGCATCCAGATAGCAGAAGAAATTTAATGTGGCCAAATGCAAGGGTGATGCACATTTGAAAGAATAATCCAAATCATAGTTACCTGATGCTAGGGTCCATCTTGGGGGTCAGCACTCAAGAAAAAGATTTAGGTGTTGTCATAGATTATACGCTGAAATCTTTTGCTCGGTGTGCAGCGGCAGCCAAAAATAGCAAACAGGATGCTATGAATTACTAGGAAAGGGATGGTGACTAAAGATAGAAAATAATATAATGCCTCTTTATCGCTCCATGGTGCGACCGCACCTTGAGTATTGCGTTCAGTTCTCGTCGCAGTATCTCAAAAAAAATATAGCAGAATTAGAAAAGGTTCAAAGAAGAGCTACCAAAATGATAAAAGGGATGGAAGTCCTCTCATATGAAGAAAGGCTAAAGAGTTTAGGGCTCTTCAGCTTGGAAAAGAGACGGATAAGGAGAGAGATGATTGAGGTCTACAAAATCCTGGGTGTTTTAGAACGAATATATCGATTTATTTATTTATTTACTTTTTTTTTTTTTACTTGTTCCTAAAGTACAAAAACTAGGGGACACTTAAGGAAGTTACATGGAAATACTTTTTAAACCAATAGGAGGAAATATTTTTTCACTCAACGAATAGTTAAGCTCTAGAACTTTTTGCCGGAGAATATGGTAACAGTGATTATCAGCAACTACTAGGAGGTCTGCTCGATACTGTGTAGGCTTGGGCTTTTCTACCTCAAGAGAGAGTGGGTGTCTTAGTGGCAATTGCCTTGTAAGTCCAAAGCAGCAAGCAGATCACAGCTCGGCAGATGTTGAGATTGTTAGGCCACATAGCCTCTACAGTGCTTGTCAAGGTCCCTTCAGAGTTGGACCACTTCCTTCTCAGATGGACAATTTAGTCAAATTTGACTATAGGACTGCCATTCCAAATTTTGTATCCTAAGAAGGTATTAACAATGGATGCATCCAACCTGATATGGGGGAGCTGATGTCATTGGGCTTTACACCTAGGAGATATGGTCTGTTTAGGAAACAGATCTCCTTCCTTGTCATCTATACCAAACCAGTCCAGACTAATGGGTTGTGTCCATCTACCAGCGGAAGGAGTCAGAGAAAATAGTTCCAAGTAAACCGCCCCTTAAGGGTATCGTGCAGCCTGGAATGTTCAGTATTTTCTCTGTCTCCTATTGGATGCTGGACGGATCGTGCAGCTGCTCTGGATTGCTGGCTGGTAGCTCCTGTCCCAGATTCTTCTGGTGACAGTGGAGCCAGGGGTGTGCTGGTAGCCATGTTGGGGCTAGTTTTAGATGATACTCAATGGTCCTGAGTTCCTCATCTGCCAGCTATGGTGATATCCAGTGACCCTGGTTCCCTCCCCTCCCCTACCTCCCCTGGCTGGTGTGATGGTTGATTGTGGCATGGAGTAACTTGTCTCCCCTGTGGAGTTCTTCTCTTCTGTGGTCGTAGGTATATCTGAATTTCTGCCTCTGAGGTAAGCCTTTATTTTGTGCGCACAGCTAATGTCAGGATCACGAAACTCAGTTGTTTTTCTCCTCTTCACGGTCCTAGACGGAGGCTGGTTGGAGGTAGTGGAGATGAAAACGGTAATGGAATTCAAACATGCATGGGATAAACACAAAGGAATCCTGCTTAGAAGGAATGGTTCCGTGGAATCTTAGCGGAGATTGGGTGGTGACGCCGGTAATTGGGAAACAAAATGGGAGCTGGGCAGACTTCTATGGTCTACGCCCAGACCGTGACTGAATAGATAGGGATGGGCTGGAGTGTAAATTTTAAGGGGCTTCGATGTTAGCTTCAGAACTTAGTACAAGGAGTAAGGTTGGGGGGGTGGCAGGGAGAGACCCCCCCTGTATAACGTTCCTGGCTACGCTACTGGTCCCATGCATAGTTCTGCTCTATGCTATAACTTGTTTGATTTGATTTGCTTACTTTATTTTTGTCTATTAGATTGTAAGCTCTTTGAGCAGGGACTGTCTTTCTTCTATGTTTGTGCAGTGCTGCGTACGCCTTGTAGCGCTATAAAAATGCTAAATAGTAGTAGTACTGGGCAGACTTGTACGGTCTGTGCCCTGAGAAAGGCAAGGACAAATCAAACTCGGGTATACATATAAAGTATCACATACCATGTAAAATGAGTTTATCTTGTTGGGCAGATTGGATGGACTGTACAGGTCTTTATCTGCTGTCATTTACTATGTTACTATCTTTGCGGTTTGGAGGTCTTAGTCTGCCATTTCCAAAGTGGGGGAAGTCTCTCGTTGGCTCCTTTTGGCTGCAGGCTCTGTCTTTTTAGTCCACTGCTATTTTTTTCATTCCTGTCAGCCTCAAGTCCCATTTCCCTTTCCCCCTTACGTGGCTGTTGGTCAGTTCTTTTTCAGACCATCCGGTCTCTGCTGCTTCAGGCATCTTGCTTGAGTCACCCCTGCTCTTTGATTCTTGTTTTGGAGCTTTTCCTCCCTTCCTTAGGGAGGTTCTGGTTCTCTCGTCCTCATGGATCCCTCCTGTCTGCTCTGGTTTGTCTGCAGGGTACTTTCCTTCTGGCGGGAGTCCGAGTTGACCTTGGTGTGCAACTGCTAGCTCAAATCCCTCTTCTGAGTACCCTTGGGAGCGCCATTTTTACCAGTCTTTTGCTTGGACTCATTTCAGTGTCTCTTTATGGGAATGTGCCTTTTTTGGACTACCACAGCTCTTCTTCGCTTCCCTTGCTTACAGGCAGATTTTGCCTTTTCTAGTTTCAGGCGCCTCTCTCCTGGCACATTTGGCACTCCTTCCTTTTTCTGTAAGGGGCGCAGTTCTTTCCTGCCGAGCAGATCTATTGCTGTGCATCTGGATTATCACCTCTTAGCTCTGCGCTTTTCTCTACTTTTCTGTAAGGAAGTGGATCTGTTTTAAGTCTGGAGTTTGACTGTTCCTTAGCTGGTTTTTCCTCAGTTTGGTGTTAGTGGCCAGTTTCCTCTTTGTTCCTGGCCTGGCGAGAGTTGTTTTTCCTCACTGCCTTACAGCTGCATTTTGCTCCCTATGGTCTGAGGATTCCAGATCTGTGATGCTTACCTCCCTCTTGGCAAGAGTCCTTTCTCTACGTTGACTGCTGCTCCATATCGGTAACCTAGGAAGGGCGGTCTTTGTGGCTCAGAGACCACTTGGGGGCCAAGAGTGTCTCTTGGGGCATGGGGCTTTCTCTTCTTGTAGTTTTAGTCCCTCTGGGCCAGGGGAGTGCAGCGCTGGGTCTGCATTTCCACAAGTTGTGCTCCTTTCCTGTTGGCCTCCTGGCAGCACCTTCTTCTCTGATGAGCGCAGCTCTGTTTCTGTCCCTTGAGCACAGTTCAGTCTCTGACTGTGGAGTGTATTGTCACCTTTGCCTGTTGGGCACTGTTTCACCTTATCGGTCAACCCCAGCTCTTTTCTGTGGGTTGGATACAGTAACTTCTCGGCAGCTGTGGCATACCACAGTTTAGATTGCTAGACAAGGCTGCCTTGTCTTCTGTTAGCTACCGTTCCTGTGGCACCTTTGCTTGCCATAGCCTCTTGTTGGTTAGCGAGAAGTTTCTCCATTGCTGGAGTTTGAATTCGTCTTCTCCTTTTGTGGCTACTTAGCACCTTGGGGGTGTGGCTCTCGACTCTTTCTTTTTGTCTCCTTTTGTTCTCTTGGCTCTGTTCTTTCATCCCTAAGTCCAGAGCGAGCTGGTTGAGGAGTACTCTTTCTACGGTTGTACCCTGGTATGCTGCTGCCCTTTTCTTCTTGGTTCTCCTGGAGAGACTAGCACTCCAGTTAATTGGTTCTCTCGACTCTGGAGTCTATTCTTGTTCTATGGAGTTTGATTCTCTTACTAGGCGCGGGTCTGGGTGGTTCCTGGTCCTTTCTTCCTTCTATGAAGTGTGGCGCACTGTTTGGGGTTGCATACTCCTAGTACTTGTTAGGGTCGCTTCATCCGGCCATCTTGGATTCAAGGCAGACCGGCAGGTTTGGGAGTTAGTCTTTGTCCTGCCAGGGTTCGAAAAAGTGGATCCTGGTCTAGGAGAAACAGTTCTTCTCCTTGTTTCTTAGATACAACTGTTGCCTTCCTTCCAAGGGGGTGGGGGGTCCTTTGGCATGAGTATCTTTTGCTGCTTCTTTTGCTACTCCCGGGACAGGGGTACGTAATTTTTCATTTGCTCAGGACGTTTGTTTTACGTCCTATGGCTTCAGTTCCTTTTCTAGTGTCTAACTCTTTTCCATTTTGGTAGCCTGGTGGTTCAGATGTTCGAATGCTTTTCTGCTGATCAGTTTTTTGCTGAGTGTATAGCTTTGTTGATTTTTCAACCTTCTGCATTCTTCTTTCTCCCTCCCTCTTTGGGAAACTGCTTTGCTACATCCCATTGGACTGGTCTGGTATAGATGACAAGGAAAAATTATGTTCTTACCTGATAATTTTCTTTCCTTTAATCATACCAGACCAGTCCAGATGCCCTCCCTGGCTAAAGTCTGTCAGAGTGTTGTTTTCTTTAGGTATCTCTGGCTGTTCCACTTTCTCAGGGGTCAACCAGTGAGGATACTTTTAGACTGAAAGAAAAGAGCTAAACTATCCACAGATAACTTGAGATGCAAAACTAACAGTATTCACATCAGTTATTTTGTTAAAAATTTGAAATAACTCTTTAGAAGATTTTCCTGCCCGCTGTACCTGTAACTTGTAGAAATTAACTTTGGCCAATAAAATTGCTGCTTTATAATTCCTGATATTTTCACGCCAAAGGTTATAATAAGACTTTTCCCTAGTCTTTTTCCTGATATTTTCACGCCAAAGGTTATAATAAGACTTTTCCATAGTCTTTCTCCACTGCCTTTTAATTCTTGTACAGGTCCTTTTCTGAAGAGCTAATGATTCAGTATACCAAGGATTGTTTCTGTACAAAATCTTAACAGATCTTAATTTAAATAATTTGGAAAGTGTTTTATCTACCCCAGAATTCCAAGAATAGGTAACATCAGTAGAGCCTTGACTAGTCAAATAGGATTCAAGTTCATTCCAAAAGGCAGAGGGATCAAATAGTGTATGATGAACTTTAATGACTTTATCCTTTTCAGGCAGCTTAATTGGAAAAGATAGTTTAAGAAAAAAATCTTATAAGAAATGATCAGACCTAGAAATCAGTTTCCAAGCCAAATAATCTAAACACAGTCCTGTATTAGAGTCAGACAACCAACCTACAAAATCAAGCGTATGACCTTTAATATGAGTGGGAGCTAACATCTTGATCATTAGTACATTCCAAATGCAAGTTGATATCTCTTAGAATAATAAGCTTATCAAAAAAAGCTGCATAAAAAGAAAGAAATTCATACAGTTTACATTGGTCACTAGCCCAACAACCTGGTGGTCTGTAAATTAATATAATACCCAAAGAATAACCATCTTCAGAATCAATTTAAAAACCATCAATTCCAGATATTTAGCAATATAACTATCAATAAAAGACATGATAAAAAAAACCTCTTAAAAAAATAGCATCGTGCCTCCACCCCTTTAATCTTGGACAACTAATCATTTTATATCCCAAAGGATACAAATCTACTAAATAAGATGAATTTAAATCTGAAATCCAAGATTCAGCAACAAAGATCAAAACTGCCTGAGAATCCTCAATCAAATCACAATTATAAAAGACTAGTAAGAAAGGCCCGTTTCTGAGACCAATGAAACGGGCACTAGCAAGGTTTTAATCATAGTGTGTATGTTTGAGAGAGTGTGTGTGAGAGTGACTGTGTGAGAGAGAGAGACAGAGTGAATGTGCGAGTGTAACCACATCTGAGGAAAGACCAAGTTCAGATAATAATGTAACAGTTATATTACAAGACTGCCTTTTATTACCTGCTAAGCGTTTCTGTTAAGAGGTCGATTTTCCACTATAATCTCAATATGGTGATTTAAGTATTGTGGAGCAGTCGGTCTGATGAGAAGAAGGAAAACATTGAACACGACAATGATCTGAGAAACTATCCCAAGTACCAAATTGTGGAACAAAGTTAAAATAAATGCAATAAAATACCAAATAATCAAAAAAGTAAACTAAAATTAACCAGGCACTACTCCAGTTGCCATGCAAAGTGCACGCTAAGGAGCGCACCTTTGGCTTTTGCCTTAGGCATCATGCAGAATGACGATGTGCCATTAGTCACAGCATCTGACGCAGATGCCAGTGGACGGAGCTTGCTCCCATGCCCGGTCTAGATGGTAAAGCCAAAGCGAAAGGTGGAGCATGCTCCCACACCCTTGAAAACAGCAGTCGGGATCGAATACGCAAGTTCAGTCTTAAGAACTGAAAATGCACTGCAGCGCTCACTAAAAGATGGTAATAACTGAGCCTGCAAAATATCTTCTCCCAATCTTTATATATGTCTCTAGTGGCATAGATATTTAATAGCATGGCCTACAAAGATGCCCCCAGTGACCAACCCTTGCTCCTCCAAACTCAAATTCATTTTTTCTGACTGGGAGATGATAATCTCCACATGTCATCCTACAAGCCAAATTCACTCAAGCAGCTTGAGGATGTCAAATCTGATGCCACATCAAATGTAATTAGCAGTGAACCCTTGTGCATCTCTGTCTGGTGGTGTAATAAAGAAGACTGATCCCACCATTTTCTCAGTGCTGTGTCCCTTCCATAAATCACTTTGACTGATAGACTTCCTTGAACTTCCACAAAAGCAGAGAATTTACAAAGTGCACAGTCCAACAATACAGGCAGGTTGGAAACTGGATGGAAATTCACTGGTATAGACACATCCAGACTCAGACTGGTTGAAGCACTGCATGTTTTAATCCATCAGGTGCTGCTACCCTTGCTTCTGAAATGAATTAATAAAGGTCACAATACTTAGGCCCACCTCTTCTTAATCATAATGTATTCATCAGCTATGGGAGGTAACTATCTAGAACCTAGCCACCAGGTTTTAAACCATGCAATATATTTCTAATATCTTCTACCAAAGCTATAGAAAACTACCTCAATCATCCACCAACTTCTCCATTTGAGCTTGTCTTTGAGACCCTCTCTGAGTCCCCACATGAGCCACCTTTGATGTATTTGCAAAATCACATCACTTGCCATCTTGTTTTTATATGCAGATATAAACTCTGCATGTGCATTAGACTGGTCTATACCGAGCAAAATCAAACTGTCTAAAATGTCCCATTGTGATTGAGTTATTTACATATATATATATATATTTTTTTTTTTTTTTTTTTTTGGAACATATGTTCTTCTCTCGTGGATGTCCTGAATTGATAGGTTCCTACTGCATATAGTAACCTAAAACAGAAGTAATGCAACAACAAAAGATCTGTGCAGTGCAAGTATGACCAGAAGCACTTCCCTGTGCCTCGGCTGTAATTGTTGGACAGTTTTTCTGTTGCATAATGTGATCAGAAGATGCACCTCTTTCAAGACTCCTTTTCCAATACTTCTGTTTTGTAGGAATGCAATGTGTGGGAAGCTCCAGTGTGAGAATGTGGAAACCATGCCTATCTTTGGCATCCAGCCTGCCACTATCAAGACACCCATTGGCAGTACCTTTTGTTGGGGTGTGGATTTCCAGCTTGGCTCTGATGTTCCAGATCCTGGTATGGTGAATGAAGGAACAAAGTGTGAGAATGGAAAGGTGAGAAACATCAAGAATTGGGAAGTTGTGGTGAGGTGATTTGAAG
This sequence comes from Microcaecilia unicolor, assembly GCF_901765095.1. Lineage (NCBI taxonomy): Eukaryota > Metazoa > Chordata > Amphibia > Gymnophiona > Siphonopidae > Microcaecilia > Microcaecilia unicolor. Next base: position 320,302,199 of record NC_044034.1, on the reverse strand, counting down.
GTTTGTAGCCCACAGATAAAACTTTGCAGTTTTGAGTATGGTGGGAGAGATTTGGTTTCATTATTCTCCACGGTCAAGTCAGTCATGTATATATAGGTAACATCATTGGCTTTGGCTCAGATACAGAATTTCTCCAAGGACAAACAAGATAGCAAGGACTCACATGGGTGACATCACTTATTTTTCTTTTCGATATACTAATATTTGTACACCACAAAGAAAGTATTTGATGGGTGATATGGTAAAAATTAGTAAACTTGAAGTCCTTGTGGGATCACCTTGGTCTTTTCCCTTTCTGCAATGCTAATTGGGTTTGCGTCATTGGAGCTTGCCTGAAGATGGTGCTTTTTTGCTAATAGTTTTCTTTGTTAATTTTTTCTGCTTCTGTCAGTACTTTGTTCCCTGTTAGCATCTTAGCTAAGTTTTTCATCCATTTGCAGGTTTTCTTCCTTGTTTGTGCTAGCCTTATGTAGGCTTCGATACGAGGATCTCGGGCTCTTGATTGGGGTATTTGTGTTCAAAATTGAGTTGTCTGATTTTATGGTAGCTATTTTTTCAGAGATGTCCCAGAAAAAAGCCTCCAGTGGCTTAGAAAATTGCACCTTGTGCTGGTATAGGGAGGGAGGGGGAGGGTCTAAGGTGGGGTTTGGGGGGGGAGGGGTTTTCTTAGGGTTGGGGGATTTCTGTTTCATAAAATCGAAAAATGTTGAACGACACTTGACCCTACCTGTCCCTCCAACTACCGCCCCATCTCTCTCCTCCCCTTCCTCTCCAAAATACTTGAGTGCGCCGTTCACAGTCGCTGCCTTGATTTTCTCTCCTCTCATGCCATCCTAGATCCACTTCAATCTGGTTTTCGCCCTCTACACTCGACAGAAACAGCACTCTAAAGTCTGCAACGACCTGCTCCTCGCCAAATCCAGAGGCCACTATTCTATCCTCATCCTCCTTGATCTATCCGCTGCGTTTGACACTGTCAATCATGATTTACTTCTTGCCACACTGTCCTCTTTTGGGTTCCAAGGCTCTGTCCTTTCCTGGTTCTCCTCTTATCTCTCCCACCGCACCTTCAGAGTACACTCTCATGGATCTTCCTCCACTCCCATCCCACTATCTGTTGGAGTTCCCCAGGGATCTGTCCTTGGACCCCTTCTCTTCTCAATCTACACCTCTTCCCTAGGCTCACTGATCTCATCTCATGGTTTTCAGTATCATCTTTATGCTGATGACACCAAGCTATATCTCTCCACACCAGACATCACCGCGGAGACCCAGGCCAAGGTCTCGGCCTGCTTATCCGACATTGCTGCCTGGATGTCCAACCGCCACCTGAAGCTGAACATGTCCAAAACCGAGCTCCTCGTCTTTCCACCTAAACCCACCTCTCCTCTTCCTCCACTCTCTATCTCAGTTGATAAACCCTCATCCACCCCGTCACATCTGCCCGCAACCTCGGAGTCATCTTTGATTCCTTCCTCTCCTTCTCTGCGCATATCCAACAGTCTGCCAAGACCTGTCGCTTCTTCCTCTTCAACATCAGCAAAATTCGCCCTTTCCTATCTGAGCACACCACACAAACTCTCGTCCACGCTCTCATTACCTCTCGCCTTGACTACTGCAACTTACTCCTCACCGGCCTCCCACTTAGCCATCTATCCCCCCTTCAATCTGTTCAGAACGCTGCCGCACGTCTTATATTCCGCCTGAACCGATATACTCACATCACCCCTCTCCTCAAGTCACTTCACTGGCTTCCGATCAGATACCGCATACAATTCAAGCTTCTCCTCCTTACCTACAAATGCACCCGGTCTGCGGCTCCTCACTACCTCTCTAACCTCATCTCCCCCTATGTTCCCGCCCATAACCTACGCTCACAGGACAAATCCCTCCTTTCAGTTCCCTTCTCCACCACTGCCAACTCCAGGCTTCGCTCATTCTGCCTTGCCGCACCCTACGCTTGGAACAATCTTCCTCAATCCCTACGCCAAGCCCCCTCCCTACCCATCTTCAGATCTCTGCTTAAAACTCACCTCTTCAATGCTGCTTTCGACACCTAACCTTTCGTGAAATATAGTATGCCCTATCAGACGGACTCTACACTTGTCTTTAGATTGTTTAGATTGTCTTTAGATTGTACACCTGTCTTTTAGATTGTAAGCTCCTTGAGCAGGGACTGTCCTTCCATGTTAAATTGTACAACGCTGCGTAACCCTAGTAGCGCTTTAGAAATGTTAAGTAGTAGTAGTAGGAGCGGAGGGCAGGGGGAGAAATTAAATCGCTGGAGGGGAGGGCAGGGGGAGAGAACAGATCGCTGGGCATGGAGAGGAGGGGAGGGCAGGGGGAGAGAAGAAATCGCTGGAGAGGAGGGGAGGGCAGGGGGATAGAAGAGATCGCTGGACATGGAGGGGAGGGCAGGGCAGGGGGAAGAGAACAGATTGCTGGACATGGAGAGGAGGGGAGGGCAGGGAGAAGAGAACAGATCGCTGGACATGGAGGGGAGGGCAGGGGGAAGAGAACAGATCACTGGACATGGAGAGGAGGGGAGGGCAGGGGGGGAGAGAAGAAATCACTCGAGAGGAGGGGAGGGCAGGGGGAGAGAAGAGATCACTGGACATGAAGAGAAGGGGAGGGCAGGGGGAGAGAAGAGATCGCTGGAGAGGAGGGGACGGCAGGGGGAGAGAACAGATCACTGGACATGGAGAGGTGGAGGACAGAGGGAGAGAAAAGAGGTTGCTGGAGAGGAGGGGAGGGCAGGGAGAGAGGAGAATTGCTGGCGATGGATGGAGGGGAGGGGAGAGAGGAGAATTGCTGGACATGAATGGATGGATGGAGAGGAGGGCAGGGAGAGAGAAGAGATTGCTGGACGTGGATGGATGGGAGGGTAAGGCAGGGGGAGAGAAGAGATCACTGGACATGGATGGATGGAGGGGAGGGCAGGGGCGAGAGGAGAATTGCTGGACATGGATGGAGGGGAGGGAAGTCAGGAAGGAGATGCACATGATGGAGGGAAGGGAGGAGAAATTCTGGACATGGATGGAGTGGAGGGCAAGGAAGAGAGGAGAAATGTTGGACAAGGATGGAGAGAAGGAGATGCACACGGATGGAGTGGAAGGGAGAGAGGAGAAACGATGGTCATGAATGGAGGGGAGGGAAGACAGAGGAAGTAGATGCACATGGATGGAGGGGAGGGAAGACAGAGGAAGTAGATGCACATGGATGGAGGGGAGGGGCGTGAGGAGAAATGCTGGATATGGATGTAGAGAAAATTGCTGAATTTAAGGGCTGGATTGGAACACTTTGAGGGCAGATGTTGAAACTGGAGAAAGAGTAGGGCTACAGATGGTAGACAGAATGCATAAGGACACAGAAGGATGGTGGACATGGTGAGAGAAAAAATATCAAATGGAAAGAAGACACTGCATAAAACAGAAGACACTGGGACCAAAGCTAATAGAAACACTAAATGCTCAGACAGCAAAGGTAGAAAACATTTTTTTATTCAGAATTTATTAATTGGAATATGTCAGCTTTTGGAAATTTTGCATCTGTGATATTTTGCATGCAAGTTTCAATCCAATTTTTCTAGTATTGCTGCATGCTGAGTCTGACTTCTTGAGGTAACTTTCCAGTTCAGTATTTTGCCTTCATATCTGTTGTGTTGTGTGTTTTTTCATGCGTGATCAAGATGCAGTATTCTGCTAGCGTGTAGTATTTGCAGCCCTTTTTATTTTGTTTTTTTTGTTTGTTTCACTAGGTTGTGTACTGGTGTTTTAGAGCCCGGTGTAATTATAGTGCTGCCTTTCCACGCATAAGGTTGTAGCTGATTTTTTTTGTCTACATTTTTATTAGTTTATAATCAGTCTTCAGGGTTCTTGTTTGGGCCTAGGGATTTGTGTACTATTTTCAATGCTACATTTTTATATGCTCCATGGCTAGTAAAATGGATGTGGCTAATGTGGGGGGGTGGAGCCATAGTGACCCCGCCCTTAAGGTTGGCACGGTATGAGTACCGGCACCTTTTTTCCTACAAAAAAAGCACTGGTAATATGTAATTTATCTTTAAAATCAAGCACGGTACTGGAAGATTGGAGGGTGGCCAATATAATGCAGATTTTTTTAAAAAGGTTCCAGAGGTGATCCGTGAAATTATAGACTGGTGAGCCTGACATTGGTGCTGGGCAAAAAGGTAAGACCATTATAAAGAACAAAATTACAGAGCATGTTCAAAAGCGTGGATTAATGAGACAAAGCCAACACTGAAGGGAAATCTTGCCTCACCAATCTACTACATTTCTTTGAAGGGGTAAATAGACGTGTGGATATAGGTGAGCCAGTCGATATTGTGTATCTGGATTTTCTAAAGGCATTTGAGAAAGTGCCTCATAAAAGACTCCAGAGGAAATTGCAGGATAGGAGGTAGATTAAGAACTGGTTAAAAGATAGAAAACAGAGAGTAGGGTTAAATGGTTAGTATTCTGAATGGAGAAGGGTAGATAATAGGGTTCTGTGCTAGGACCCCTGCTTTTTAACATATTTATAAATGATATAGAGATGGGAGTAACTAATGAAGTAATAAAATTTGCTAACGACACAAGGTTATTCAAAGTTGTTAAATCGCAAGAGGACCTTACGAGACTGGGTGACTGGGCATCCAAATGGCAAATGACATTTAATGTGAGCAAGTGCAAAGTGATGCATGTGGTAAAAAGGAACCCAAATTGTAACTACGTGTAGCAAGATTTCACATTAAGAATCACCGATCAGGAAAGGGATCTAGGTGTCATCATTGATGATACGTTGAAACCCTCTGCTCAGTGTGCGACAGCTAAAAAAAGCAATTAGAATGTTAGGTGGTATTAGGAAAGGAATAGAAAACAAAAATGAGGACATTATAATGCCTTTGTATTGCTCCATGGTGCGACTGCACTTTGAATATTGTGTGCAATTCTGTTTACCACATATCAAAAAAAGATATAGTGGAATTAGAAAAGGTAGAAAGAAGGGTGAAAAAATTGATAAAGGGGATGGGACAACTTCCCTATGAGGAAAGGCTAAAGCGGCTGGAGCTCTTCAGCTTGGAGAAAAGACGGCTGAGGGGAGATATGATAGAGGTCTATAAAATAATGAGCAGAGTGGAATGGGTAGACGTGAATCGCTTGTTTACTCTTTTCAAAGCTACTAGGACAAGGGGGCACACAATGAAGCTACAAAGTAGTAAATTTTTTAATGAATCGGAGAAAATGTTTCTTACTCAATGTGTAATTAAACTCTTGAATATGGAGGAGTGGCCTAGTGGTTAGGGTGGTCGACTTTGGTCCTGGGGAACTGAGGAACTGAGTTCGATTCCCACTTCAGGCACAGGCAGCTCCTTGTGACTCAGGGCAAGTCACTTAACCCTCCATTGCCCCATGTAAGCCACATTGAGCCTGCCATGAGTGGGAAAGCGTGGGGTACAAATGTAACAAAAAAAAAAAAATTGCCACAGAATGTAGTAAAAGCAGTTAGCCTAGTGGGGTTTAAGAAAAGTTTGGATAATTTCCTAAAAGAAAAGTCCATAATTATTAAAATGGATTTGGGGAAAATCTACTGCTTATTTCTAGGATAAGCAGCATAAAATGTACTGTTTTGGGATCTTGCCAAGTACTTGTGACCTGGATTGAACAACATTTTCCTCAAGCCATATGAACCACAATAGTGAACGTGTCTTGAACACTTTGGAATAAATATAAATGTTGCAAAGGAGCTTTGACCTTTTACCTGGAGTGGGCTAAAACTCTTAGAAAGTCAACCCAGTGTTTTGTTTCTTTTGCTTTTGATAAAATGAGACCGCTGTTTCCAAGCATACACTTTCAAATTGGCTAGCAGATTGTATCTCCTTTTTATAGTCCCAAGCAGGCCTGACCTTGGAGGGTTATGTTGAGGCTTATGGGACAAGCACAGAGAATTTGTAAGGGAGAGAAGGGATTGTAGAGGTTAGTAATTGGTATGGATAGGTAAACTTGATAGGCCATATGGTATGTACCTGCCCTCATTTTCTGTGTTATGTTTCTATAATGCCCATACCATGGCTGCATTGATAGCCCAGTTGCGGTTAGCCTTTATGGGAGGAGATTTTGCATAGCTGCAACATGGACTTCAGTCCACATATTTGTGTATCATTACTATTTGGAAAGGAATTGCCAGTGTTGATAGTTGGTTTACTGACTCTGTCCTCTATAACCTCTTTGCTGCATCCCCTCTAGTGTCAATTTTTTTCTTTCCTAGGTTGCCTAGTTGTCTGTTACTTTCCCCTGTTGTATTAAGGCATTCTTTTTCTAGGGAGTCCTAGATGTCAGGATTACTATCCTGTTTGTCCTTGGAGATAGACAAATTACTTACCTATAGCAGGTGTTTTCCGTAGGCATCAAGATAGAAGGCCTCACGTAGCTACCACCTCCCCTAAAATTTGTATTAATAAAGTTTCATACAAACTGAAGGTGGTCCTGTACAATAATGCTGAGCGAGAAGTTCAGCACATATGCAATAAGTCTAAAACGCTTTCAGAAACACAGCTAAGCTGTGTAAATTTTTCCCGCGTAGGCTACATTTGATGACATCAACCAGATGTGAGGATTGTATCTATAGTGAACACCTGCTACAGGTAAGTAACTTGGTTTGTTGTGCACTATTTTAATGTATATGGTATGGAAAATAATTAAGATCTTGTTGGACTTTCAAATACAAACTGACAGGCACTTGAAACACAATATTGCTGACATCACAGTCAGAGAAAGAAAAATGTATGGTTTATAGATGTGGTAATACTTGGTGATAGGAGAAATGATGAAAAAACAACTGGGAAACAGATAACAAAATACCATGATTACAAATAGAAGTAGAAAGACTTTGGAGGAAGAAAATCCATAGTAATACCAACTGTGATTTAGGTTCTTAAAGCAGTAGTGATTGGATTCTCAAAGCACTCGGAAATTTAAACTAAAGACATTATCCCATCAATTTTGAAAAATAATCTACCCTACTTGGAACAGCATATCTCTGAATCCCAGGTCCTTGAGTAAGACCCAGGTTAATGTAGTTAAAACCAATGAACATTGCCTGTGATGTGTCATACTTGAATATCCTAGTATATTATTTATAATTTTAAGATGAATTCATATCTTTTTTTATTTTTATAGGTCTGCAAGGACTTCAAGTGTTTGAATGCTTCTGTGCTGAACTATGACTGTGACATACAGAAAAAATGCAATGGAAATGGGGTATGTGGAACCAGCGCAAGCCCCTTGCCCTCACATAGCACCAGTTTGGAGAGATGTCTGTTGATTTCAAGCATAGTTATTTCTTCTGCAAATGGAAGTGGTGATCAGCTGGAGCACAAAAGTAGCATGGGCTATTTTCATTAAGATTACTGAGATTAAAAGCTGGCTCTGCTTTTCAGTCTGATTTTCACTTTGTTATGCTTAGTGGGATTTGTGGTTTAGCTGACGTGTAGCAGAAGGTAGTGTCACTTCTTTCTATTGATGAACTGTTATTGTAAAGCCATTATATTGTGGTCAGGCATGTTTGGGTCTCTGCCAAACAAATAATTATCAACAGGATCATTTAGACAGGCTCCAAGAAATCTTGGTACTTAATTATTTTTATTTATTTATTGCATTTGTATCCCACATTCCCCCACCTATTTGCAGGCTCAATGTGGCTTACATAGATTTGTTGACATTATCGTAACAAGATATCAGATACAATTAGAATGTGTAACGATCAAGGAAGGGAAGAAGGAAGGGCGTGATTAGGATAGTTGTATAAGGTGAACTTTCATAATTGAGTGTGTTGGTGAGGTGACTTAGTGAGATTATAGGTGTTCATTGTAAGCCTTGTTGAAGAAGAATGTTTTCAGAGATTTTCGAAGATAGTTGTTTCGTTGATTGCTTTCAGGTCTGCGGGTAATGCATTCCATAACTGTGTGCTCTTGTACGAGAAGGTAGTGGCATGCATCAGTTTGTACTTCAGTCCTTTGCAGCTGGGGTAGTGCAGGTTGAGAAATTTGCGAGATGATCTTGTGGCGTTTCTGGGAGGTAGGTCCACGAGGTTTAGCATGTAGATTGGGGCGTCTGCATGAATGATTTTGTGTACAATCGTGCAGATCTTGAACGCAATGCGTTCCTTAATTGGAAGCCAGTGAAGTTTCTCTCTTAGTGGTTTTGCACTTTCATATTTAGTTTTTCCCAATATGAGTCTGGCGGCCGTATTCTGGGCAGTTTGGAGTTTTTTGATTGTCTGTTCTTTGCACCCGGCGTACAGTGCATTGCAGTAGTCGAGATGACTTATTACCATTGACTGTACCAGGGTAAGGAAGATGTATCTTGGGAAGAAAGGTTTTACTCTCTTAAGTTTCCACATGGTGTAGAACATCTTAGACAGTGTCCGCTATTAATCCCATTCTACAAATGGGGAGAGGCAGTAATCAAATTCATTTCTGCAGATAAAATTATTGATGTATTTATTTACTTAGGGGTAAATATTCAGTGGTGGCGGTGAACATTTTGCTGACCACTGACCACTCTATTCCTGGATATTCAATGCCAGGCCACATCCAAGCTTCAGCATTGAATATCTGGTTGATTAAGTGCTGGTTAGCACATAGCTGCTTAAGTCGATATTCAGAACTTAAGCAGCCATGGGTTGCCGCTTAAAGATAGGACTGTGTTTTATGTGGTTCCATTTAAGCAGTTACCCTGGCTAGGTAAATGCTAAGTATTGGCACTTTACCTACCAAGTGCCGACTCTGCCCTCAGAACACCCCCAAAATAGCTGGTTTCACTTATGCGAAAGCGAGGTTAACTGGTCAGTGGCCATTTCTGGCTGGTTAAATCATTTTGAATATCAACCAGTTAGATTGTTAACCCTTCCACACATGAGTTCCAGGATGGGTTATAAAAGAACATACATAATATATAGACTTCACAAACAAACCATCAGTCACCCTCCTCTATCCCTACAAATCCTCAAAAAAATAGATACATTAAAACTCTCGAAAACCCTTATTTATTAAGACCTTAACCTCAAGAATAAAATCTTAATAAATAATAATCCTAATAAAACCAGACTAGCTAACCGCATGCTACTAACCCCCATTAAATAAATACAACTTCAGATGCTTTCTAAAACAAAATAAATCAGTAATTAAAAGTAACTTCACAGGTCCTTCTGAAAACATAGACTTCTCATTCTGTCCCACAAAGTAGATCACAATGTTGACATGCAGTTAAATCAGTATTTAACATCACCAGAGTAAACTCACTCTTAATCCAGTTAATTCTTTAACACAGTTAATGAAAGGACAAGGAACAACAAGACTTAATATTGAGGTGTACTGGAATAAGAATTGCTGCCTTCTGCAAACTCGGAGTCTGTTCTTAACCAGCCCTCTCAGGCAAGAGAGACTGGAGGTTTAGCTACACAGCCAGCTGGTAATTTTGTAAATATATATTTATTGTATGGTAATAAATAGAATAAAACAAAGAAAAGAAAGCAACATACCTTTTTTTATTGGACTAACTTAATACATTTTTGATTAGCTTTCAAAAGTAACTTCAGAACAGAAATTCAGAAATGAGCAAACAGTGGCATATGTGAGAATATATATGTGATTCTAATAAATTAAGAAGGTAATCTCCTCCTGCCTTTATTGTTTACTTAACAAAACATAAAAATGAAGGAGATATAAGAACACAACTAGCGTTTTCTATGACCTATAGATCTCATAATCACTTAGATAAAGAGGTGTTGCCTCAAAAACCCCCGGCTACGTATCAAACAAGCTCACGGGGGCTGGGCTGTTTCATCACTGGCAAACACCCCATGTATAAGGTTATTCTTTTTACATATATATATCCATTCTTCTATCGTTAATATTTAAGAGCTATTAGCTACTTAGCTTTTAAAGAAGTCCCGTGATGTTTATTTTTTTTCTTTTCTGATTAGACGCCAAGCAAGACCATGACCTACGATGGCCAGCGTTTCGTTACCTGCCTCAGGGTCACATGGTCTGCGTCAATCTGCAACAGAAAAGTATATTAGTATAAACCTAGACCTTAATTCTGTGAAAATATACAGTATTTCCTTCGAAATCACCTCAGCTAGAAATCAAACCGCTCTAACGGACCAACTCAAATGAAAAAATGGCCTCTGAATTTAAATACCCTCCTACGTCAGACGCCGAAAGTTAGTGTGGCCAATCAGCCTTTCCTGATTCGATCTTAACTGAAATGAAGTTCTACAGCTGTCATGTTATTTTTATACATTAGTTTTTATCTTTTATCTAATCAAACAGCACATAATCATTAGTATGTACAGTGGTGGAAATAAGTATTTGATCCCTTGCTGATTTTGTAAGTTTGCCCACTGACAAAGACATGAGCAGCCCATAATTGAAGGGTAGGTTATTGGTAACAGTGAGAGATAGCACATCACAAATTAAATCCGGAAAATCACATTGTGGAAAGTATATGAATTTATTTGCATTCTGCAGAGGGAAATAAGTATTTAATCCCTCTGGCAAACAAGACCTAATACTTGGTGGCAAAACCCTTGTTGGCAAGCACAGCGGTCAGACGTCTTCTGTAGTTGATGATGAGGTTTGCACACATGTCAGGAGGAATTTTGGTCCACTCCTCTTTGCAGATCATCTCTAAATCATTAAGAGTTCTGGGCTGTCGCTTGGCAACTTGCAGCTTCAGCTCCCTCCATAAGTTTTCAATGGGATTAAGGTCTGGTGACTGGCTAGGCCACTCCATGACCCTATTGTGCTTCTTCCTGAGCCACTCCTTTGTTGCCTTGGCTGTATGTTTTGGGTCATTGTCGTGCTGGAAGACCCAGCCACGACCCATTTTAAGGCCCTGGCGGAGGGAAGGAGGTTGTCACTCAGAATTGTACGGTACATGGCCCCATCCATTCTCCCATTGATGCGGTGAAGTAGTCCTGTGCCCTTAGCAGAGAAACACCCCAAAACATAACATTTCCACCTCCATGCTTGACAGTGGGGACGGTGTTCTTTGGGTCATAGGCAGCATTTCTCTTCCTCCAAACACGGCGAGTTGAGTTCATGCCAAAGAGCTCAATTTTTGTCTCATCTGACCACAGCACCTTCTCCCAATCACTCTCGGCATCATCCAGGTGTTCACTGGCAAACTTCAGACGGGCCGTCACATGTGCCTTCCGGAGCAGGGGGACCTTGCGGGCACTGCAGGATTGCAATCCGTTATGTCGTAATGTGTTACCAATGGTTTTCGTGGTGACAGTGGTCCCAGCTGCCGAGATCATTGACAAGTTCCCCCCTTGTAGTTGTAGGCTGATTTCTAACCTTCCTCATGATCAAGGATACCCCACGAGGTGAGATTTTGCGTGGAGCCCCAGATCTTTGTCGATTGACAGTCATTTTGTACTTCTTCCATTTTCTTACTATGGCACCAACAGTTGTCTCCTTCTCGCCCAGCGTCTTACTGATGGTTTTGTAGCCCATTCCAGCCTTGTGCAGGTGTATGATCTTGTCCCTGACATCCTTAGACAGCTCCTTGCTCTTGGCCATTTTGTAGAGGTTAGAGTCTGACTGATTCACTGAGTCTGTGGACAGGTGTCTTTCATACAGGTGACCATTGCCGACAGCTGTCTGTCATGCAGGTAACGAGTTGATTTGGAGCATCTACCTGGTCTGTAGGGGCCAGATCTCTTACTGGTTGGTGGGGGATCAAATACTTATTTCCCTCTGCAGAATGCAAATAAATTCATATACTTTCCACAATGTGATTTCCGGATTTAATTTGTGATGTGCTATCTCTCACTGTTACCAATAACCTACCCTTCAATTATGGGCTGCTCATGTCTTTGTCAGTGGGCAAACTTACAAAATCAGCAAGGGATCAAATACTTATTTCCACCACTGTATATCACCCTCCTTATGTTACTAAAAAAAGTGTATATATCACCCTCTTTATGCTACTAAAAAAAGTGTCCCCATTCTATTTTTCCGTTTAAACCCACTGGAACCAGAATATATATGTGAAACATAAAAGCATTCCAATGACAGTCTCATGGGAGAGATGGATGGGTGATCAGAGGGTGACAAAAAAAAAAAAAGCAAGAAGCACTTAGGGCTTCTTTTACAAAGCCACATTAGCGATTCCAGCGTGGTAAATGAGAGGCAGCCCATAAGAATTGAGTGGGCTTCCTCTCATTTGCCGCACCGAGAATTTTAAAAGAGGCCCTTAGCTTTTCATATAGATCTAAATAAAAAACTAAGTGTTTCTTTCTCTCACACCCCCCCTTGCTTTATGGAAGTATTTATAAAAATTGAAAATTAGAAAACTGAAAAATCTATAGAGTTTGTGCCTGAGACTTATGTGGAAGAAGAAATAAAACCTTTATGGAGTCTTTTAACTAATGATTCGTCTTAGTCATTTGGAAGCAGTACACTGTAAGAGTCCAATTGCAAAGCCAATGACTGCTGAGGTCTCTTCCTCCACATAATTCCTTAAAAAAATTATAAAAATACAAAAAAATATAACGCTTGGGACTAAGTAAGAAGACAATTTTAAAGAAGAGCTTTTATGGAGAGTCTCAGTAGCTCCACTGTTTTGAGAATGATATAGAAAGTTTGGGTAGTGGAGAGGTTCTGCATTATTTTGAGATACAAAGTTTTTAGTATTCTCACTATAAAGTCATTCATACAGTGCTCTGGTCTGGCCAAATGCTGTCCTACAGAGGTGTCACCCTGGTTAGCACTGTAGTGTTTAATGTGGTGCTACTGTAACTGAACCTGGTCTTAAGCATTTGGCCTGACTCCAACACAGCATCCTTCTTCACATTTTTGCATTGAATATATACACTACATTTGAAGATGAGAATATTTTCCCCCAAGTGAGAGACTATCAGGCTCATTTTTGAAAGAGAAGGACGCCCGTCTTTCGACACAATCGGAAGATGGGCGTCCTTCTCCCAGGGTCGTCCAAATCAGTATAATCGAAAGCTGATTTTGGACGTCTCCAACTGCTTTCCATCGCAGGGACGGCCAAAGTTCAAGGGGGCGTATCGGAGGCATAGCGAAGGCGGGACTTGGGCGTGCCTAACACATGGACATCCTTGACCCATAATGGGGGAAAAAAGGGTGTCCCTGACAAGCACTTGGACGACTTACCTGGCCCTGTTTTTCTTACAACCAAGCAGTGGCATAGCCAAGGGTGGGCTGGGGTGGGCCCAGGCCCACCCACTTTAGGTTCAGGCCCACCAAGTAGCAGCACACCTATAATGTGGCTGGCAGGGACCCCAAGCCTCACCAGCCAAAACTCCCAACAACTTGTTGCTGCCGGTGAAAATCTGGTATTTAAAAGGTATACGGGGAGAGGGGATGTTTGAAAGACCATATGGTATGCAGGCGAAGAGAGGGAGAAACCAAATCACTTGTAGACAAGGCGGCGTGCTGCCCACTCACCTTGGGTCCAGGCCCACCCAACTTGGGTGTCTGGCTATGCCCCTGCGACCAAAGCACAAAAGGTGGCCGAAATGACCAGATGACCACTGGAGAGAATTGGGGATGACCTCCCCTTACTCCCCCAGTGGTCGCTAACCCCCTCCCACCCTCAAAAAAACATCTTTCAAAATATTTTTTGCCATCCTCTATGCCAGCCTCAGATGTCATACTCAGGTCCATGACAGCGCATGCAGGTCCCTGGAGCAGTTTTAGTGTGTGCAGTGCACTTCAGACAGGCGGACCCAGGCCCCTGCCCCCCCTACCTATTACGTTTGTGGAGGAACAGCAAGCTCTCCAAAACCCCCAGAAACCCACTGTACCCACATGTAGGTGCCCCCCTTCACCCATAAGGGTATGGTAGTGGTGTACAGTTGTGGGTTTTTGGGGGGGGGGGTTGGGGGGGCTCAGCAGACAAGGTAAGGGAGCTATGTTCCTGGGAGCATTTTCTGAAGTCTACTGCAGTGCCCCCTAGGGTGCCCAGTTGGTGTCCTGGCATGTGAGGGGGACCAGTGAACTAGAAATTCTGGCTCCTCCCACGACCAAGGGCTTGCATTTGGTCATTTCTGAGATGGCGTCCTTGGTTTCCATTATCGCCGAAAATCAGAAACGACCAAATCTAGGGACGACCATCTCTAAGGACGACCAAAATTTCAAGAGTTGGGCGTCCCCGACCGTATTATCGAAATGAAAGATCCGGAGGTGGCCAGTTCAAATCCCACTGCTGCTCCTTGTGATCTTGGGCAAGTCACTTAACCCTCCATTGCCTCAGGTACAAGCTTAGATTGTGAGCCCTCCTGGGATGGAGAAATATCCAATGTATCTGAATGTAACTCGCCTTGAGCTACTACTGAAAAACGTGCAAGCAAAATCCAAATAAAATATACAGCTAGCCATTGTTGATGAAGACTGTGGTGTCTATAACGTTGACTTTTTCTGTGGAGTAATCAATTTTTAATTTGAAGGATGGCATGCATTGAAAGAACTGAAAAATTGTTTTGAGTCTCTTCTCCTTCAGTCCAAATCATAAAAATGTTATCAATATACCGGTAGTACTTTAAAATATCTCCTCTAGTTTTGCCATGAAAAGGTTTGCATATTGTGGTGCCATCCTGGTGCCCATGATTTGTAGATAAATGTCTTTATTGAAATGGAAATAATTGTGAGTTCGAATTAATTTTGTAATAGTTTCCGGTTTGTATTGGTAGTCCAGGGTAGATGTTTTAGGAATTTGTCACATGCAGCATTTCCATCTGCATGGGGAATGTTGCTGTATAATGATTCTGCATTTATTGTGTCCAGAAGGGCACCTGGTGGTAAAAACTCAATGACATCACAAGGACTAGGAAAGTTGAACAGTCAGATTATTTATTTATTGTTACAGTTGTACCCACATTTTCCCAACCTATTTGCAGGCTCAATGTGGCTTACATAGTACCATGAGCCGTTAGTCGCCTTTGATGATGAAATAAATACAAGTGATGTTATCAAAGAGGTTCATGTGTTACAGACACATTAGGAGAATCATAGAGAAGAGTTATACAGTGTTCATCACGGGCTTTGATTTTGTTGTGTTTGCTGGGTTCAGGCACTTAAGTTGGGTCAGTAGGGTATGCCTTTTCGAACAGGGTGGTCTTTAGTGATTTCCAGAAGCTAAGGTGGTTGTATGTTGTTTTTATGGCTTTCGGTAGTGCATTCCACAGTTGCGTGCTTATATAGGAGAAGCTGGATCCATAAATTGATTTGTACTTGAGTCCCTTGCAGCTAGGGTAGTGAAGATTAAGTATGTGATGGGTCCAATTGTGTTTCTGGTTGGCAGGTCTATAAGGTCGGTCATATATCACAGAATAGGCAGCTTATGTTCAGGAAAGCATGCTGCTTTTTTTCAGACATGATGAGAGGGGCAGAGCTGACTCCTTATCTAGCATGCTTGGACATGGCAAGCCGATAGGGAAAACCCACAAGGCACTGGAAGCAGAGCACACGTGCTCAGAAAGGGCCAATGACAGAAAACTACAAAACTGTAGGAACTTTAGTCCAATCCACAACAACACTTAATGTATATACAGAGAATATCAATATCAATTTAATGTTTGTATATCGCCATATCCCTTAAAAAGAGTTCACTATGGTTCACAGTATACTATCTTTGGTAATTACATATTTTTACCGTAATTTATTAGACGGACATTGCAGGTGATTGGTAATTACATTTTTTTACATAGTATATTTGACAGACGTTGCAAGTGATTGGATTAAGGACTTTATCATGAGTAACTCAAAAACATGTGGAATGGATTCCAGATTCGCTTAGGCCATTAGTTGTCGAAAAGGAAGATTATCAGTTTTTTTCTAAATGTAGATTAAGAGAATTCTAGGTGAATGTTGGTGGGCAGGGAGTTCCATTGAGAAATAGCCCGGAACAAAAATAGAACTTTGAATCGAGCCTTTTTTGACCTTGGGGAACAGAGTATCAGGAAGTGTCATAACCTTGCACATTGACCAAACATGAAGTCTATTGATCAGCGTTTCCGAGGTTGGTCCATATATGATTCTGAAGAGAAGGCAAGTAGTTTGGAACCTTGCTCCACTCGAGATCCTTGAGCAAAAAATGCCGACGCATGTGAATTGAAGATTTATACTCTACTAGCGTGGGAAATTTAAAGCATTCTTGTCCATTCGATTTCTTTGTTTAATCCATTAGGGTCACTGTGTTCCATTTGAAGATGAGACGTTGCTCCTTCTTCAATAAAACCGACGAAACATCCTCCCCAACTGCCCTAGATCTTCTCCTGTCCCAAGATTACTTCCAAAAGGCAGGTTGCCAAATGTGTCAAATGTGACTTGGAAGCCACATCAGTGGTCTGATGCCTAAGCCAGCGCTAACTTCTTACAGATAGAGACAAGAATTGGCTGGTGTGCCTGTGCCCTATAACTGCTGTGTATTGGAGCTAACAAGTACGGCTGAGAACCAGAGACAGATGATGTAGCAGAATATGGCTGTTGCACCATTGCATGCTACAAAAGCAAGCTGCAGTGGTCGTGAAACAGCAGCCCTAGAGCTCTGTGCTTACTCTCAGCTGATTGCAACAACTATTAAGCTACCTCTACACTGAAGTAGCTCCTGGACCACTCCCCATGAAATTTAGGTACCCCATTACCATGAAAAGATGCCAAAAACACCATAGAAGCAATTAGAGGTACCGGGTACGCTGCAGATACCAGGTAGCTGAGGCTAATATGCAAAGGTGTGGCCAGTACTCAGTGTGCAAAGAGAGAGAGAGAGAAGGGCAATCTTTAGTACTGAAGAGTTCTGAAAACTGTTCCAGTCATGTAAGAACTACATGGCCAGGCAAGCAATAAGAGAATGAAATAAAATATGCCCCACTGGAAATCTAGCTGAGCCCACAGTTTATAATAGGCTGGATAAAACCAGCCTTGAACCTGTAACCTTCAGGCTGAAAGGCCAGCCACCCTCCTCAATAAAACTAGTTTGATGTAAACAATACACATACACCAATGCCACCAGGGGAGCACAGAGAGTGCAGGATTACCATGGAAAACAGAGAGAGACCTGAGAGGCCTGCACTAGCCTCAAAATGTAACATTTCTCACAGAAACATGGAGTCAACAGCCCTAAGCCTGACTACTAAACAAACTGTACTGCCATGCTCTGAGAAAGGGGAAGAGGGAAAGAGTGAAAAACCTAGAGTAGGATCCCTAATCCTGATCCCTTTCTCCCTTCCATTAATGATGTACACACACCTGAACCTCATTAAGGAGGGTCCAGAAATATTCTTACTGTAAATTTTTAGATTGTAAGCTCTTTTGTAACCGGACTAATCAGCAAGTAATCAGGAGGCCGAGACGCTGACTTCCAAAGCAAGGCAACTTTTATTAGCTAGCTGTCACAGTACTAAGTTCAGACTCAGGATACTGCGCCCCGAGCGTCACCCGACACTCGTTCTATACAAATTAGTGGTCAGGCGCATAAAACACACCTTACAACACACATACACATGCGCAGTACCTGCACATGCGCAATACATTAGTAGTTCTGTAGTTCTCACAGAGAAAAGATACGTCAGTTTCATAGCTTTCATAGAAATTGTTACTTTGCAAGAAATGTAACTTATTGCAGTGTTTCAGCACAGTCACATAATACAGCCTCTATACATGGATCACGAGACTGCACGGACAGAGCCAGCTGTCCCCCTTACAAACCTAAATTGATGACTACTACAATTTGTTATCTAGCTGCTGGTTAACAAATAGATGTTACTAGTAAAAGTCCAAACTGCACAGTTTTAGGTTGGTTAGGCTCATCATAGAAAAGCTGAGGTTTTGGTACAATGCAAAGGTGCAAGTGTGAATGCAAAGTCCAAATAGAAAATCCTGCTAGTGCAAAAGTCCACAAAAGTCCAAATAAAGGAAACTTGCAAGTTTTGCAAGTTCAGTGCAAGTTTTGCCCCGTACAATCCCCCCTTTGATAATTTATCAATTGTCCAAGTGAAAAGTATCACAACAACGGAGGTGGTGTAAATGTAGAGAAGTTCAAGAAATGATGGCCCTAAGATTCCTTTTGTGGCCGTTGAGTTCTTCACCGGGGTTGAGACAAAAGGTCTCTATTGGACGCTCCCCTCCTTTGTAGCCGGTCTTTGCCAGGAAAGGTGTAGATGGCCCAGAGGGCAAGTTGTGCACAATATCTGGAAAAATACAAAAGAGGTGAGGTTAGTATGGGAGGGTAGAGGTGTGGTGGAATGTTGCTGAAGTTAGGGGTCATCATTAGAGGAATCAGGATCCTCCTTTACTGAAGGCAGGGAAGAATACATCTGGAGAGACATAATTTGCAGAGCTACGCGCTGATCAGCAATACGTTCCATGGCCCTGCGAGCAAAAGACAACACACAGCATGGAAGTAAACAGGGTAGAACACAAGGCCCCCAAACAGGCAGACCCCCAAAATATTAATTTCTTCTACCACGTGCCCCCAAAGAGAGAGTCCCACCAACTATCACCTAGCATAGATGTCCATTTCTGGACGGGAACATGTGCAAGCTTTCTAATGTCAGTAGCTATATTTAGTACCGCAGCTCCAGTATCATCAATTTTCAGGCAACAATTGGAAGTATTCCACTTCCCACAGACCCCGCCTTCTTCCACAAGAAGGTAATCCAGTGCCAACCGATTCTGATAGATGGCAGTTCGCATTTGGGTTTGTTGCTTGGCTATAAGCTCTAGAGCTTCAGCCGTATGATTGGTAATGACTTCTACTACAGCTTGCAACCAGATATACGATTTAGCACATAATTAGGAGTGCGATACCCACCAGCCTTGACGCAGTTCCAGTGCCTCTGGTCGAGCCCACTCGTCCTCTGAAGGAGCGTAAGTTGGGGTCTCAGTTGGCAAAGGAATTAGGAGTAGCATTTCAGAATTGGAAAAATAAGGAAGGTTGGCTCGCCTTCTTTGCTGGCATCATCCGCTTGCTGAATTGCCCCGGGCAATGGGGTCCATTCTACTGGTATGAGCCTCACAGTGCATCACCGCCACTTCTTGGGTTTCCATACCGCATCAAGCAGTTGGCAGATTTCAGTGGCATGTACAAGTCCCTTTCCTTCTGCAGATAGGAAGCCTCGTTCCTTATACAATGCCCCATGTACCTGAAGGGTTAAGAATGCATATTTGGAGTCAGTGTAAATATTGACCACCTTCCCTTCTGCCCATTGAAGGGCTCTGGTGAAGGGCAATCAGTTCAGCCTTCTGAGCAGAGGTTCCGGGTGGTAAGGCCATTGCCTCTATTACGTGGTCTTCTGATACAACAGCATATCCTGCTCGACGAACCCCTGCTATCACCTGACTACTCCCGTCTGTAAATAGTGTAACTCCCCCTTGCCATGGCTGATCCTTAAGGTCAGGTCTGCTGGAGTGGACAGTACCCATTACTTCTTCGCAGTCGTGCAGTCTAGGTTCGGGAGCTGGCAAGAGAGTGGCAGGGTTTCAAGTTGGTGGTATCTTGAATCTGTACTTCTGGGTTTTCACACAGTAAGGCCTGATACTTGACTAACCGGGAGTTGGTCATCCAACGGGGTCCATGGCTTTCTAATAGGCTCCGAATGGTATGTGGAGCAGTTACGAGTAATGTTTGGCCAAAGGTGAGCTTATGGGCTTCTTTGATCAGCAGGCAGGCAGCAGCTATGCTCCGTAGACATCCTGGCCAACCTTTTGCTACATTGTCCATGCCTTAGACAGGTATGCTACGGTCGTTGCCAAGTACCGACTGTTTGCGTTAGTACTCCAAGTGCCTAGCCCTTCTTCTCATCTACAAACAGGTGGAAAGGCTTTGTTACGTCTGGGAGTCCGAGTGCTGAGGGGGATACAAGGGCTGTTTTCAAATCAGCTAGGGCCCTCAATTCGTGTTTTTCCCACCGGAAGGGTTGGGCCTCGGGTTCAGGCCCTTTCAGTTTGGCGTACAGGTCTTGGGTGAAAACAGCAAAATTGAGGATCCATATTCGGCAATAACCAGCTGCCCCCAACAATGCCCGCAGTTCCTTTTGTTAGTTGCTGTGGGCTGGTCACAGATTGCTTGAGACGGGGTGTACCGAGTCTCCGGGTACCTTCCCGGAGGCAAAACACCAAGTACTGCAACCTCGATCTCACACAGTTGCGCCTTTTTTTCTGCTGGCTCGGTATCCTTGCGCTTCCAGAGTTTTCAGAAGATTACAGTTGCCACGCACAATCAGTGTATGTTTCCCTGGCTACAACAGATCGTCCACATATTGGACAATGGGCCCATATTCAGTCTGATACGTTTTCAAATCATGGGCGAGTTGTTCCCCGAACAGAGTGGGCGAATTCTTGAATCCTTGCGGTAGCCGGGTCCAGGTAAATTGTTGTTTAGTTCCAGTCTGTAGATCCTCCCAGGTGAATGCAAAGAACTGTTGACTCTCCTCAGCAAGTGGTATGGAGAAGAAGCATCCTTTAAATCTATTACACTGTACCACTTGGTTTGGGCTGGCACTTGGGCTAAAATGGAGTAAGGATTAGGTACAAGAGCAACGATATCCACAACCTGATTATTGACTTTCCTCAAGTCCGGAACTGGTCGGTACTCTGGGGTTCCTGGCTTCTTGACTGGCAGTAATGGGGTATTCCAGGCTGATCTGGTAAATTTTAGGACTCCTTGTTGGAGGAGTTTCTGCAAATGCGTTTGCATACTATGTCGAGGGGCATACGTATACTGTGCTGCCTTGGTTAACAATTTGAGCATTGGGTTTTAGCTCAACCCAGATAGGGGTGGCATTTACAGCCAACCCTCCAGGATTCAATTCTGCCCAAACTCCAGGGACACTCGCCATCAGAGTCCTTCTCTGCTGTGCAAATTCAGTGTTGTTGGTGTAATAGCTGGCAGCGGCAGTAACAACCAGAGGAGCATGTAATCGCCACTCCTCCTGGACAGACAGATGAGGGATACTGGTTGTTCTTCAAAGTGGCCTCAACTTCCCCCGTGGCTTTAAATTTCAGGGTGGCTTGCAACTTGCATAGTCAAGTCCCGCCCAATCAGAGGAAACGGGACATTCAGGTATTGAATGAACTGGTGAGAGACTGTTTTCCCTCCAATATGGACCTGTCATATCCTTTAACAGAGGTGCAGTAATGGATTTTCCCGAGGCCCCCACTATCAGTATGGTATCTTTGGTCTCAGGGGCTATTGCTGTAGTGATGACAGATTTTTGGGCCCCAGTATCTAACAGGGCTTCATTCATTGCATCCCCACCTGAATTTCCACCAGAGGTTCAGTGGGGATTCTCCCCTCCTGATGCCTTCATGCTGTGTGGGTCTGAATAGCATCCGCAGCCATCTGCCACTCCTGCTGCTCTGACCGTCCACGGCCTTTTCCTCTCTCTCCGCACTCCGCCTTCCAGTGGCCTTCTTGCTTGCAGTATGCACACTGGTTCTTCCCTAAGGGAAACTTCCGACCTCTTCCCCTGTACTGTCCCCTGGGTTCATCTGGCGCAGCCACTCCTCTACTTTGCCCCCTGTGCTCTTCCAGAGCAGCAGCCAACAAGGTGGCATTTTCACGCATCTGTCTGCTCGCTTCTCTCCGGGCCTCACTTTTCTCCTCCTGATCCCGATATCCAAAAACACGATCGGCCATCGCCTTCAATTGACTAATACTCATGCCTTCAAACCCCTCAGTCTTCTGCAGCTTCTTTCTAATGTCTGGTGCTGCTTGGGTAACAAAACTCATTACTACCATTGGACGGTTAGCTGGATCCTCGGGATCGATAGGACTATATTTGCGATAGGCATCCATAAGCCGTTCCAGAAAGTCTCCTGGACTTTCATGCTTCTTTTGTACTATGTCATGAATCTTTCCCATATTGGTGACCTTCCGCTTTCCCTTCTTCAGGGCTGCCAGATAGGCCTGTTGATATTGACGAAAGGACTCTCGGCCTGCCTGGAGTTCGATGATTCCATTCGGGTTGGGTGGTGGGCACCAGGCAGCAACGCGATTGGCTAAATCTGGTTCATTTGGATGCGCCTGCCGAACTGCCTCTTCCATGTTCTGTTGCAGCTTGACGGCGTTCTTCAGTAGTTAATATATGGGAACTCAGTTGCCTCAAATCGGACCAGGTCAGATTGTGGCTAAATATTATTCCCTCCACTAATTCGATAAGCTGATCTGGTTTCTGTTCATATGTGGGGCCCATGATTCTTCCAATTCAGAAGATCTGAACTCGAGAAGGGGACATGATTATAGACTACTGACTCAATCGGATGGTCTGGATTCTCAGGATTTGGTAATTGTACCATGGCTTCTCTAATGGGATACAAATCAGCCGTAATTCGGCGGTCAGCAGGTGCTGTAACTGGACTTGTGGCCGGATAGCGAGTGGGTTCCTTGAGGACTCTCTGGCTTTTCCTAAAGGACTTCTGATCTACTGGGGACTCTGTCTGATGAGGGTAGGCTGACTGCCTGAATTCTCTTCCTGGGGTCCAGGCCCCGGCGTTCCCCCCCCCCCCCCCCCCGTCTTAATTCAGCAAGATCCGGATATATCGGGTATAAGGAGGCGGGCCGGGCTAGGCATGGGATCCTCCTCCTCGGGTTTCTCTAGAACAGGGACTACTTTCTTTGAACGAATAGGCCTAACTTCACAGCGGCCCTCAGCCACCCCCCTCAACTACTGCAGGCAAGGACTGGGATTTTGGTTTCAATTTAGGTCTCTGACTTTTTCTTTGGGCCACCACCATTAGGGCTGCCTTCTCCACCTTCCTTTGGGCCCATATCGGTGGGTTTCGCACCACATCTGCCCAACCCTCTATATACGGAATATCCTCAGGACAGCCAGGATTACCGTCTACTATTACAATATTCTGAACAGCGGCGATCTTTTCATATGCGAAAGTGCCCTCTGGTGGCCAATTAACAGATCGACCCAACCAGGCCACATAAACTGACAGCGCTGTATCATCACCTGCCCTGGAACAGTGTTTCTGGTCGAGACATTTCACTAAAGTGCTCAGTCATTAAATCCAAAGGTGTAGACCCACCCCCGCCTATCCCGTACGACGGTGCAAAGGATAGTATACAGACAAGGAGGGAAAAGGATGGCAGAGGGGTAAGGGGTCCCGCTCTACCAGACACAGAAGGTTCAAAACTCGCCCTGGCCAAGACGCGGTTGCCTGGCTTGAAACCGCAGGGCCAATCACTCAGCTTTCATACAGACAGGAAGCCCGTCCTCCCGTCTCTGCCTGGAGCCTAGTGGATTTCGGGACCTAGTCCCTACTCGGCACTGGCGAAGGGGTGATCAAGCCCCTCTTCGACCATTACTGGGTCGGCTGCTGATTCCCAGAGAGTATAGTCGCCTGATTCAGGTGCAGGATTCAGAAGTCTCCGGAGACCCGAAAAGTTGTCTTGCCCAGGATCGCACACCCTTTATGCAGGCCACCCAGCCCTGAGCAATTCTCTCACAGCGGCCAGACGCTGAACTCAGCGGTGCGCACTTTCCGGTCAGCTGGAGGGAATCGCCAGTCCGGGCCCAGCCGTGCCACTAACAGGGGAGGGGAGGAAATTTCCCTCGTCCTCGGCCCCGCCTCCTGGCTGGCTCACCAATGTAACCGGACTAATCAGCAAGTAAATCAGGAGGGCCGAGACGCTGACTTCCAAAGCAAGGCAACTTTTATTAGCTAGCTGTCACAGTACTAAGTTCAGACTTAGGATATTGTGCCCCGAGCGTCACCTGACACTCGTTCTTATACAAATTAGTGGTCAGGCGCATAAACACACCTTACAACACACATACACATGCGCAGTACATGCACATGCGCAATACATTAGTAGTTCTGTAGTTCTCACAGAGAAAAGATACGTCAGTTTTCATAGCTTTCATAGAAATTGTTACTTTGCAAGAAATGTAACTTATTGCAGTGTTTCAGCACAGTCACATAATACAGCCTCTATACATGGATCACGAGACTGCACGGACAGAGCCAGCGTGTCCCCCTTACAAACCTAAATTGCTGACTACTACAACGTGTTATCTAGCTGCTGGTTAACAAATAGATGTTACTAGTAAAAGTCCAAACTGCACAGTTTTAGGTTAGTTAGGCTCATCATAGAAAAGCTGAGGTTTTGGTACAATGCAAAGGTGCAAGTGTGAATGCAAAGTCCAAATAGAAAATCCTGCTAGTGCAAAAGTCCACAAAAGTCCAAATAAAGGAAACTTGCAAGTTTGCAAGTTCAGTGCAAGTTTCAGTGCAAGTTTTGCCCCCTACATTTGAGCAGGGATTGTCTCTCTCTATGTTGGATGTTCAGCGCTGTGTGCGTCTGGTAGCGCTATACAATGAAAATAATAATAATAATCACCTAATGAAGCACAGGCATCTCTACCAGAAGACTTTCAGATAGTCAGTACTTTCCAAGCTGCAGCTAAAGGCTCTCACTGCCACAGCACAGCTGCGGGTGACTAATGAATCTCCGACCTCGCCCCTGGAAAGCTGTGGAAGACTCAAAGCTGTACTCCCACAGGAGTCTGCAAACCTCCCAATAACCAATCTGAAGAAACTGGGAGTGATCCACAACCAGTTCCCCAGTCACTTTTCTGAAAGTCAACATATAAAACTGCCTAAATTGCAAGCACATCAGGGCCCGGGGGAGCACTGGGGCTTCAACATTGCCATGTGGAGTGGCAAGAAAGATGGTGCCCATCACGTGCGCACGCACACCCAAGAAAACAACTGCCCTGCGCCCCCCAAAAATGAGCTGGGAAGGAAGGAGCACACACCGCTCCACGGAGTTGGGCTGTACAGTGGAACTCCAGCATGGGAAACTGCAGCAGCCCAGTGACTCCCACACTGGGAGCCGCTTTTGCTCTGCCCACTGGCGCAGATAGGATAGTGAGTACTTCACCCCCCTCAGGAATCGCTGTCACATGCCAAGTCGGTCCTCACACCATCCAGCTGGTAGTGCAAGCCGGCATGAGCTTGCCATGCTGGACAAATCTCAGATTGAGATTTTTTTTTTTTAAAAGGTAGGAGAGGACACAGGAGCAAAAGAAACCTCAGACTCATTTTAAAGTCAGGAGAGCGAGAACCACAAACCCCAATCAGGCAGAGAAGAGGGGTTGAAGGGGGAGGAAGGGAGGGACCTGGCACTACCAGGTGCGCACCCAAGTCCCATAACTGGGACACCTCAGACCCCAGCCACTCAACTAGACCCAGGGGACCAGGCCACGAGCCAATCAATCCAGAGCTGCACAGATATGACCATCCAACGCGCCCCGCAGCAACAAACACCTTTTGACGGACTCTGACGCCGACATCGGCCCTAAGACCGGCTCCCAACCTAGCGCTCGCGTACCTCGGAAGCCTGGAACTCTGAGGACTGAGAAAACACTGCTTAGCCTGCAGGGATCTGTGTTTGTGTCCTCTGTGAAGTTTTTTTTTTTTTTTTTTAAGAGGCAGGAGAGAAACACCGACAGACGAATCCCTAAGCAGCAGTAGGCTGGTGGGGGGAGATGGGTAGGGACCTGGCACCACCAGGTGTAACTCCACGTGCGCAAAGCACCTCAACCCCAAATTTGCTGCTGGTGGGGGAGACGGGTAGGGACCTGGCACCACCAGGTGTAACCCCAACGGCGCAAAGCACCTCAACCCCAAATTTGCTGCTGGTGGGGGGAGACGGGTAGGGACCTGGCACCACCAGGGTGTAACCCCAACGTGCGCAAAGCACCTCAACCCCAAATCAAGCTCAGCAACCCCCGAGGGAACGGGATAGGAGCCAAATCACTTCAGAGCTGCACAGCATGTCTCTTCACCTGCTAGATAGAGAGAATACTGAAGTGAGGCTGGCTGCACATGCCCTCTTGTGGGCGAACTTCGGTGTTCTCTCTATCTAATCTGCTAGTGGAGGGACATAACCCACAAGTCTCTGGATTGATCTGGGGACGCTATGGAAGGTGAATTAATATCCCTGTGTGCTTTGGGGGTTGGCAGAGTGTATAGGCCATATGATTATTTTATTCTGATCTCGAGGGAGAGGACCCAGTGAACAGGGTCTGCATGGATTGGTTTGCCCTACAGCGAGGAACGTGATAAATTGCCCATTTTCCCCAGTATTGTTTATTTTGACCCTGGAACCCTTGTGGTATGGAATTAACACTCATTCGAAGATAGGAGGGTACAGTTGGGGAAGGAACAAATTCAAAACGTCTGCCTTCACTAGCCCACAGCACGCCCTCTTAGAGTTGATAAGAGGTTTTGAGTTATTTGCGGGATTTTCAGGTCTGATATTAAATTTAGACAAATCAGTAGCCTGCCAGTACATCTGGACACATGGTGGCAGTAGAAAGATAGATTTCTGTTCCAGTGGATGTGTAGGTACTTCTGTATCAGATAATCACAAAATAGTAGTTACTGTGGACTCATTTGCTAAGGGATATAACAGTACCTCTTATTTGGCCCTTAGGTTCCTGCCAGGCTGGCTCCCAATGAAAGGAACAAAGCCAAAAAGAAAATATATTATTTATTACAGATATAAAAATAACAATATGGCAAAATGCGAAGCAAGTTACAAAAATATACATGTGCACTACAAAACAAATATACTAATTAATACCAAATAGATAAATGAAAATAGATATATAAAACTATATGAGTGATTACACAACTATAATATATATCCTGAGAAGATTACACACTTAGCAATGAATTAGGCTACTGACCACAAATTCTAGGACAAACTAGTCCTTTACAGACAAATACCATAGACTATGCATACCCTGAACTATAGGTAATAAATCCTGCTTCTCTCACCCTTTTGGAGTCCGTAGTTTGCAGACTTCCGATGTGGTGAAGAACCAAATTCCTCTGTCGAGACTCTAGCAGAATTATTATGCGAGTCTGTCCCAGTCCAGGAATAAAATCCAAGATCTTTGCTCAGTACCTGGTTCACAGTCTTGTGGGAATCTACAGAGCTTCAGCAGAACTGGCCTTGTCAGCTTTTATCACCAGGAATTCAGTTCACTGGTGTTTTGGGAAATCAGTCTCTCTAGCACCTCTGAGAGATGATACCCCTGACCAATCTTCTCTCTTCTGATCTTCTTCCTTTTTCTTCTTTCCAACATTGGCACCCTCTCGCTCAGGTGATACCTATAGACCAATCACAAACAATTCATGGTCATGTTGAGAGGCCTTGTTATTAGCAAAGAAACTCTTATCAGTCACAAGTCTGATGGTAGCAAACTCCCTCTTGGTTCACATATACTCCTGGAGACTTTGTCTCTTGAAGTGAGCTCCTCTGTGCTTCCCAGGAGATAACTGGAGGCTAGTTTGCAGGAAAATAACGTGTCCTTGGATGGAGTCCACAGCTATGCCAAGCAGTAGTATTCCATTGTAGAAAGCTGGTTTCTGATGTATTCAGACCCCAGGCTATAGAATCCATATTAGAACAGGAAAAGATGTTCAGGCTTTACCAGGTCTCTGACCAGCAAAGGTGAGATGGCAGGAAATCACCCCTACAAATGGATGGACATTTTCAATACTTAGGAATAGATTTATATTCAAACTTAGATACTCTGTATGCAAGAAATATTCAGTCTCCTCAAGAACAGGGAGGCGAGGCCCTCCAGCTGGAAAGACTTGCCTCTGTCTCTAAGTGGCAGAGTGGCACTATTCAAAATGGTCCTCTTTCCAAAGTGTCTGTCGATTCTGCAGATGCTGCCCTTCAGGATGATGGAAAGAAATCGTGAAAACAGACTCTGTCAGTACAAGAGAAATACTTTTTAAGTAGTGAAATTTAAAATGTGCCTGACATGGCTGTGTTTCGCCCTGAATGGGCTGCTTGAGGGGCAAAACAATACTGCAAAAACAAATAAAATAACATAAATGAATATGCAGTCATAGTGAAATAATATAAAAACAGAGTACATATAAACTAATAAAAATACTCATAAACCGTCAAAAATAATTAATGGACAAATGATTTACATAAAAAGACTTTACACGCAAAATTATCTAAAAGGTGTTAAAACATAAATTGTGTGGGAACCGAAGTAGAGGTCATTACATACCCTTGCATACCCTTGTGGGTATATAGTATCATTTTATCAAAGGGCAGTAATTGTGGATAATGCAGAAATAAATAGCAGTTATATAATATAAGAGTGGCAACAGGTACAAACTAAAAAAAAATGAGTGAGAACCTGATAAAAAAGAAAAGGTTTAATAAAACTCACTCACCGGAGTCCACGTGATGCGATGAGCTGAGCAGACGTGCAGTGCTGCAGCTCGTGGGCCTCAACCCCGTATTCTTAAAAATACTGCTCAAAAAACATTAATAAAATAGCCGCCGGCTACAGCATGACTGCATGGACAAATACCTGAACAAAACCCCGATTGGAATGGCGCTTCGGACCGGGAAAAAAGAGAAAGAAAAGGTTAAGTTGCCTGCCTCCGAGTCTAAAATGGCGGGCGAACCACAACAATGTGAACAAGCATTTTCGACGTCGCAACTGGAGCAACTAACAGCCGCGGTGGCGAAGGCCTGGCAGCCTCGGTGGGACACTGTTGAACAAAAAATAGACACTTTCCACGCTAAGTTGGAGGGACTGGAGACCCGCGCGGAAGATCTCTCTGTGCGGGTTTCGGCTTTAGAAGATGACTCACAGGCCTATAGCGTGGACATCCGCGAAATTAAACAACAGCTCCAGGAGCATTACGATAAACTGGAGGACTTAGAAGACCGCTCCAGGAGGAACAATGTGCGCATTGTAGGCATCTCGGAAAACATACCGGACAGAAATTTAGTGCCTTGGCTCACAGACTGGCTATCTAAAGAATTGGCCTTATCAGGACTCCCTTGGGCCTTTAGTACTTGAGCGCGCACACTGCGTGGGACCGCAAAACTGATAGTCAAAAGAGGACCTCGTGTCATAGTGGCGCGAGGTGCTCAACTACCGCTCTAAAATGGAAATACTGAATGGATTTAAGATTAGGAGGGGAGACTAACACACGAGGGGCGCCCAGTTTTGATGTTTTCAGGACTACTCCTTTGGCGTACAAGAGCAACGGAAAATTCCATCAGATATGCTCAATGCTAGCACAGAAACAAATTCGCTTAGGCTCCAATACCCGGCTACGCTAAAAGTTCTGATACAAGGACAGTGGCACACTTTCCAAACATCAGAGGAAGCCAAGACTGGATTACAGGAGAAGGGCATCTCTGAGGGTGATTGAAAGTCCTAAAACGCTTGCTGTGAGTCGGAGAATAATATATATAGCAGCAGCAGTAAGTACAGGAAATTTAAATCATACGGGGAGGAGGGCCCCTCGCTACTCAGGTGGACTCTAGCCGTACCCAGGCGCAGGTCTGGGCCTGGATGATGCAGAGGGATGGAAGAAAGGGTGGGGGTAAGGGGGGGATTGGGATTTGGGATGTTATTCAGTTCAAAATCAAAGAGTACCAGAAGTTTAAAATCACTGTATGTTAGAGATCAATGGGGTAATATGAAACACTTAGGCAACTTGGGTAGTTGGGGTGAGTGGTCGGAGAGCTGGGGGAATCTTACAGCTAAAGAACAGCGAGAGACCGTAAAGTTGGGGGGCAAGATCACTAAAAATGGTGAGTTTAGTAAGCATGTCCACTAGAATTGTAACCTGGAATGTAGGAGGAATAAGCTCCCCCGATTAAAAGATCTAAGATCTTATCAGCATTGAAAAGACATAAAGCTGATGTGGCATGCTTGCAGGAAACCCGCCTCACGGAGAAAGAACATTAAAGCTGCAAAAATCATGGGTTAGCGAAGTATTTGCCGCCCCATCTCGCGGTAGGAAGGGGGGAGTTGCTGTACTATTTCGAAAAGGACTCCCCTATAAAGCTACAATCTTGGAAAGGGGGGATAGAGGGGATTTTATTTTGCTAAAAGTGTGGCTAGAAGGGAGGAACTTGTTGCTGCTGGTATTATATGGGCCCAATAATTTTGATGCTGCATTCTTTAAAGATCTGGCCGGGAGATGTTTGCAGAGTGGGGAGGAGATTTGATAGTAGCAGGGGATTTAATGCGGTATAGACCCTCGTCAAGATTGCACTATATCCTGGCCTCCGACTACCGTGGGACGAGGGCGCGAGAGTTCCAAATGTTTAATAAAACGTTAGATTTAGTGGACACGTGGAGGGTGCTCCACCCTGGGGAGAGCGATTATACACATAGGTCAAGGGCACATGGCTCTCATGCCAGGATAGACTATATTATGTTGGCCCGTCCCTTGTTTCATCTGGTGGAGGCAGCAACCATAGGTCCCGAAGAAATATCCGACCACGCCCTGGTATGGGTAGACCTTAAGCTTAGGTCAGAGTTCAAGGGGGGGACAGGATGGAGGTATCCGGCTCATCTACATACTGACCCGCACCTGCGGGCGCATGTACAAAAGAGCTGGGAGCAATACATAGAGCATAATGGTATACATGCAGATCTCCAACCTGAGCTGTTCTGGTCAGCTTCAAAGGCAGTTCTGCGGGGGGCTATCATAGCTACTGTAGCGTTAAGAATAAACGAAAAGCAGCTAGCATATTACTCTTAGAACGACAGCTACAGAGGGCTAAAAAGATACACTTACATCATCCCTCTTTGGTTACCCTGGAAAATTTAAAGCCACTCGGGTAGCATTAAATAGTCTGCTGCATGAGAAAGAGGTGAAGTCTTCTTTGTTTTATAAATACAAATTAGAGAGGTTTGGGAACAAGGGTAGGCAGAATGATGGGGCGATTAATTAAAACTGTAGGCGGTCCACGGACGGTGACCTCCCTAAAAAACCATAAGGGAGAACTCATAACTGACAATAGAAAGATAGGACAGACATTTACAGAATATTTTACTACTTTATATCAAAAGCCAATTACGTCCAAACGCACATGCAATACGAGATTATTTGCAGCACATAGACCTCCCCAAATTAACGGAGGAACAGCTGGAAACTTTAAACCAGCCATTGACAATGTCCGAGCTGCAGAGGGGGGTCAAAGCGTTAAAATTGCGGTCTGCACCGGGCCCAGACGGTTTTTCTGGGGAATACTATAAAATCCTGCCTGGTAAAGCCTTAGCAGCACTCCTGGAATATTTCCAAGAGGTCATTGAAGAAGGGAGTTTTCCACGATATGCGAACACAGCGTTGATAACGCTCATTCCTAAACCAGGGAAACCCTTAGACAAAGTGGAATCATATAGACCGATATCGCTATTAAATGTAGACACAAAAGTATTGGCGAAAATAATGGCAGATAGGCTGGCACAATGCTTGCCCTCACTGATAGGTACAGAGCAGGTGGGATTCGTGAGAGGCCGACAGGCGGTACATAATGTCAGGAAGCTCCTTTTGACAATAGCAGCAAGTAGACAAAACGAGGTACCCACCCTGATTCTGAGTCTTGATGCTGAGAAAGCCTTTGACCGGGTCGGGTGGGACTTCATGTTTCAACATTGGAAAAGATGGGTATAAGGGGGTGGTTTACACAAGCGGTAGAAACTCTATACTGTCAACCCAGAGCGAGTGTATTGGTGAATGGTATCAGGGAGACAGAGTTTCAGATTTACAGAGGTACCAGGCAGGGCTGCCCCCTGTCTCCCCTGCTGTTTCTATTGTCTCTGGAGCCCCTGATACGAACGGTCCTCGCAGCCCCAGACCTACAAGGGGTACATTAGTGGGTCATACAATAAAAATTCTGGCCTACGCAGATGACTTATTGGTGGTACTGAGGGAGCCTCCAGAACCCTAGAACGATTACTAAAGATCATTGAACAATATGGGAGTCTCTCTGGCTTCCAATTAAACCTACACAAATCCACAGCACTTCCAGTGCTCCCGGAGATACAACCAACCTGGCCTGGAACTTTTCCCTACAATGGGCGCGGATCTCGCTGACCTATCTGGGAGTCCACATCCCCATGGATTTGTCCCAACTTTATGAACTCAATGTACAGCGGCTTTTGCGGGACACAAAAAAACAGTGTTGGCCTGGAGGGCGCTGCCACTTTCTCTAATGGGACGAATTGCCCTGGTCAATATGGTTATAGTTCCTAGATGGCTGTATACATTTCAGACCCTCCCGCTCTTTTTAAAGAGGACTGATGAGCAACAACTGATAAAAACAGTGCAGGTCTTCGTATGGAGGGGGAAAAAACCACGCCTCCCATACTCAGTGCTATGTATCCCGACAGAATATGGCGGCTTGGGACTCCTGAACATCAAATTTATAACAGTGGCCAGTGGCATGCGCCATATAAATGACTGGTTCAGAGGAACTCAAGATTTCACAAACACAGCACTTGAACTACAGCAGCACCCTGAAATACATTTTAGTACCTACTTACATGTAAGGGGGCCCCAGATACCTTACATTTTGAGAGTTTCTGGAATAATGAAGACAGCAAGAATGGTGTGGAAATGGATTTGTAAACTTCACAACTTTTCAGCGAGGACCACTCCATACCTACCCATATGTGGAAATCCGGCCTTTGAGGCTGGCTTACTATATCCAGCTTTTCAGAGATGGGGACGCAGTGGGATGCGATATTTACTACATGTTGTTACCCCGGAGGGAAAACTTAAATCCTTTCCGGAGCTACAGAAAGAATACTCTTTACGTCCCTCGGACAAATCCATTACCTCAACTGAGGCATTATGTGCAATCTTTGCCGTGGGAAGACTTAGCAGAGGACGTTCAAGAGGAACTAACTTCAGCCTTTTCTCTCACAGCGCAACAAAAGATTCCACTCAAATTCCATCACAGACATATTAAAGATACAGCAGAAGAACTGGATTATAATAAGCTACTGTCCATGTGGAAAAATGACATACAATTAGATTTGACGGCATCTCAACTTAAAGAGCACCTGTTAAAGATACGGAAACAAACCAGCATGACTATGCATTGGGAACTGCAATTTAAAATAGCGCTCCGCCTCTACATATCCCGAGAAGAGCTTTCCACATGGGGCTCTCCTCGTGGGGAGAGTGCCCAAATGCGGAGAAGTCGGAGCCACACTGGGACATATGCTCTGGAGGATGCAGGGGTTGTAGCGCGATTCTGGACACTTCTGATCCAATATGTCTCTGGCCTGTGGTCCGCACAATGGAAATATGACTCTGGGTTATTGCTGGGACACCCAAAATTCATCTATCCAATCCCAGCAGGATTTACAATTTTGTTCAGAAAGCAATTATAGTTGCCAAACAAGTGATCATGGCTGGCTGGCTGTCTCGACAATGTCCCACGCGGACTCAGTGGAGGACGCGCATGATAGCACTATTGAGGTTGGAGAGAATGGGGATAGCGGACTTTAATTCCAAAGCTGGATCACAGTTTCAAGTTGTATGGAACACATTTCTTCACACACTAACTCCGACAGCTAGGAGTAGACTATTGAACTACTAATGGTACTCTGTAGACTAGCAATAAGGGGATGGGGAAGGGGGGAAGGGGAGTAGGGGGGAGAGGGGGAGGGAAAGGGGTTAGTTGGGGGGGAAGTATATTAAAACAAGTTCTGATTATTGCGTTTCTGTAACAATGTGTTTTACTTTACCTTGCAATAAAAAAGATTTAACATAAAACTCACTCACCAAGACCTCCAAACTCTAGGGGGATCACTGTTCAAGCAGCATATCTACTCGTCTCTGTATGGAACCTCCCTTTAAAGCAGTGCAAGGTCATATAGAGGGGCATAATCGAACGAGGCACCCAGGTTTTCCTGAGGGCATCCTCGCAGGATGTCCTCGGGAAAGAGCGGGGAAACCCGTATTATCGAAACAAGGTGGGCGTCCATCTTTCGTTTTGATAATTCGGTCGGGGACGCCCAAATCTTAACATTTAGGTCATCCTTAGAGATGATCGTCCCCGGTTTTCAGCTATAATGGAAACCGAGGACGCCCATCTCAGAAACGACCAAATGCAAGCCATTTGGTCGTGGGAGGAGCCAGCATTTGTAGTGCACTGGTCCCCCTCACATGCCAGGACACCAACCGGTACCCTAGGGGGCACTGCAGTGGACTTCATAAATTGCTCTCAGGTGCATAGCTCCCTTACCTTGGGTGCTGAGCCCCCCCCCCCCCAAAAAAAAAAAACCCACTACCCACAACTGTACACCACTACCATAGCCCTAAGGGGTGAAGGGGGGCATCTACATGTGGGTACAGTGGGTTTCTGGTGGGTTTTGAAGGGCTCACATTTACCATAACAAGTGTAACAGGTGGGGGGGCCTGGGTCCGCCTGCCTGAATTGCACTGTACCCACTGAAACTGCTCCAGGGACCTGCTTACTGCTGTCAGGGAGCTGAGTATGACATTTGAGGCTGGCATAGAGGCGGCAAAAATATTTTAGTTTTCTTTTTTTTTTTTTTAGGGTGGGAGGGGGTTGGTGACCACTGGGGGAGTAAGGGGAGGTCATCCCCGATTCCCTCCGGTGGTCATCTGGTCAGTTGGGGCACCTTTTTGAGGGTTGGTCACAAGAAAAAATGAACCAAGTAAAGTCGGCCAAGTGCTCATCAGGGACACCCTTCTTTTTTTCCATTATGGTTTTGAGGACCCCCCATGTGTTAAGCACGCCCCAGTCCTGCCTTCGCTATGCTTCCGACACGCCCCCGTGAACTTTGGTCGTCCCCGCGACGGTAAGCAGTTGAGGACACCTAAAATTGGCTTTCGATTATGCCGATTTGTGCGACCTTGGGAGAAGGACGCCCATCTCTCGATTTGTGTCGAAAGATGGGCGCCCCCTTTCGAAATAAGCCTGATAATCTCCAGAAGAACTTGTGTAGCAACAACATAACAGGAATAAATCTAAAGCCTCATAAATAGACACTTAAAAAGCATAAAATTCCAAAGAAAACTACCTGCAACAACTCAAAATGATGTAAATACTAAAAAATGCCATGTGTTCTACCTATGCATTCCAATGATGTCTATGGTAACAACATGGCTACTGCAACTAAAATCTTTAAAAATACCCTAAAACCCTTGTTTTCCTAAAATAATAAGCATATCCCCATGATAGGCCAACTAAAGCAACCAGATCATGTGTAAAATTCCTTATTTTAATCTATTTGAAAAAACACTAAAACGAAAATGGCCGCTGCAACTTTAAAAGCGATATAGATTCCTTAAAATAATCATTTCAGTTAAAGAATTACATCAACATGAAGGGCATGATCTTTGCTATCTAAAGAGTTAAAAAAAAAAACAACCTTGAAAAAAATCACTTCATAAACAGCAAAAACCAAAATGCCATTAATAAAACAATCAGCTAATTAAAAATGCATTATTTACAAAATAAAATATAGGCACATTTTCAAATCACTTAGACTTACAAAATTACATAGAGGGACATTTTTCATATGACATCTAAATCTGACTTTGGACGTTTTGTTGAAAACGTCCAAAAATAAAGTAGTGAAAATGACCATTTTTAGACCAGAAAGACTGTTTTTTTTCTTTGAAAATTGATGTTGTGCTTAGCACATCTATCTTTTTGGATTGTTTTCCAAAATAAAATGTCCAAGTGAAAAATGCATAAAATCAAGCCATTGGGATGGAGGAGGAGCCAGCTTTCATAGTAGACTGGCCACACAGGCATCCCAGCAGAGCAGTGGGTACCCTAGGGGGCACTGCAGTGGGACTTCACATAAAGTCCTAGGTACACATCTCACTATTACCCCCTTATATTGTATGATGAGCCCTTCAAACCCCACAAAACGCCTACTGTAGCCAACTATACACCTCTACAATAGCCCTTAGGGCTGCAGGTGTCAGCTAAATGTGGATACAGTAGGTTTTGTGGGGGCTGACACTTTCCACCCACAAGTGTAATAGAGTGGATTTTGGGCCTGGGTCACCTTCTCTATAGTGCACTGCACCGGCCACTATTCGAGGAACCAGCTTGTTGCTTTAATAGGACTGGCCATAACATCTGAAGCTGTCATAGAGGCTGGTATGTACTGTTTCATTTACATCTTTGCAGAGTGGGAGAGGGTCAGTGACCACTGAAAGAATAAGGGGTTATCATTCCTTTATTCCTGCAGTGGTTATCTGGTCATTTAGGGCACTTTTTTGTAGCTTATTTGTTAATAAAACAGGTCCAGAACAAAACGTCCAACTTATAGCCCTGGATGTTTGTGTTTTCTTCTATTATGGTAGAAAAAGTCCAACTGTTAGGAACACCCAGATCCCGCCCTTAACACACCCTGACATACCCCTTGTGATTTTTTTTTTTTTTTTTGTTACATTTGTACCCCATGCTTTCCCACTCATGGCAGGCTCAATGCGGCAGGCAATGGAGGGTTAAGTGACTTGCCCAGAGTCACAAGGAGCTGCCTGTGCCGGGACTTGAACTCAGTTCCTCAGTTCCCCAGGACCAAAGTCCACCACCCTAACCACTAGGCCACTCCTCCACTTCTGACACACTTCTGACAGACTCATAGAAAAACATCTAAAAATTAGTTTTGAAAATACCAATGTGGATTTTTTTTGTGAGAAAAATGCCCAGTGCAGATTTATGCAACTTTTTGGACATTTTTCTCTTTTGAAAATGAGCCTCTATATCTACTAAAAAGTATCAAAAAATAGCACTCTTCGCAGGATACTGTCTTAGCACAGATCAGTCTGGTGCCTAACTTTATAATGATTTTGATTATATGTTATTTTGTAGTCACCCTGTGCTGGTAGGAGAGGCAACTAATAAAAATCTGTGAAATAAAATGTTTCTCAATAGATATTTTCACAAGATGGTACATATTTGATGTGAAAGATTTTTTTTTAATTGGATTTAATGCTTGCTAATTATTATAAGAAAGTATGAATGTTGAAATAGTGAAGCCTAGAATGTAGTATAGCTTGTATACAACTTTAGTATGGTAAGAGTTTTCACAAAAACCTTTGAAAATTGTGAATTTATGAAATATGTTATAATTTAATTATGTGCATATACAAAGTAAATATGCTAGGTAGATTTCTTGGGGAAGGTACTGCCATATTCTTGGACAAAAGGGGGTTTCTTTTTTTTTCCTCTTCAAAGAACACACACACTGATTTCTTCAGTTGCATTGAGGTTTAACCAATTATGAATAAATAAATGTGATGGCCCCATCATTGGTTTATTGACGTTTTTTTACTGTCTTGAACATTTTTTCCTTTGATGATTTCCACTTTTGCTTTGGATTGTCTGTTGACTTATTGTGGAAGATTTTTTTTTTCCCTATTTTTTTTGGTTGAAAATAGGCTTAAAATGTCAGTGTTTCTGTAAGAACCCGTAGAATCCTTATTGTCCTATCATAGAGAATAGTCCATCTTGTGGCAGCATGTTGTGCATAAGTATAGACATATTTTCTTCTAAACTTACAGGTGTGCAACAGTAACAAAAACTGCCACTGTGACAGCAGATGGGCCCCTCCTAACTGTGAAAGCAGTGGTTATGGAGGCAGCATTGACAGTGGACCCACATACAATGGCAAGTACCAATTAGGGATTTCAGGGGTGGGATTGGACTTCTGATATCCTCCACTTGACATTTCTGTCAGAGTAGAGCTACGGGCAAATCCTGGAAGGCACTTGGATAAACCATCTCTCTATATAAAAGGCAACCCCAACGTTCTGAAGCCTCCACAGAAGTTGAGGCGCCCGAGATATCCGGTGTGCCCTGGAGTGTCTGCACCGCCCTCGCGTCAAAACGTCATGACGTCGAGGGCGGAGCTATAACACTCGGAGGGCCGAAACGCTAGGCGAACGTGAACCCCGAACAACGCAAGTAGCTCCGAGGGACGGTCTGCACCGCCCTCATGTCAAAACGTCATGACATCGAGGGCGGAGCTATAACACTCGGAGGGCCGTAACGCGAGGCGAAAGCCAACCCGAACAAGGCAAGTAGCTCGGAGGGAGGGGGCCCCTTGCTAGCGCCCGTTTCATTCCGCTCAGAAACGGCCATTTTTTCCTAGTAAAATAATATGTTCTGCTTTTGTTTGAATGGTTCTGTTTGAAAACATGCCTGTGGTAGTGACATGTTCTTCAAAAATGGTGATGGACACAATCATCTGTTCTTCATCTTTGGGATGATAATCCTTTTATATAAAGGGTAAAAAGGGCACCCAGGAAGGACAAGGTCATAGCATAAAACATAAATGAATGTTTTGCTTTGTTCTTTACTGAAGATGATGTAATGGAGATACACATGTGAAAAACACACTTTGATAATGATGACTTGGAGGAGCTCAGGCACAGTAATGGGAAAAGTTCAGGGCCGATTCTAGGGCTTCTGGTGCTCGCTGTAGTCTGTCAGTCACCCCACCCCCACCCTGTTTAGCATCTTTTCTCTCTCTTCCCTCCTCCCAACCCCTTGTCCCCTGTCTAGCATTCCCCATCTCTCTACCTTCCCCTCCCAGGGGCAGCAGAATGCCATTTAGTTTGGAGAGAGGGGCCCATGCTTCACCTGCGACTTCACCTCCAGTTACTTGATTTACATTTAGTCATTTTTTATAAATCATGTACATCTAATTCTATAACAGGGTGCCTAAAGATAGGCATCATTTTTGCACATATGTTATAGAATACTAGCACCCGTTTAAGTGCTAGAGCACTGTTCTATAATTTCTCTGAGGACAAGCAGGCTTTGTTATTCTCACATGTGGGTGACATCATCTGACGGAGCCCAGTCCGGACACTAATTCATTAGAAAAGTAGACAGTTGTATCACCGTCCCACCAATTTCGGAAACCCTGAAAATTCTTGGAGTCACCATTGACCGGCACCTAACACTTGAGAATCACGCGAAAATCATGACCAAAAAGATGTTCCATTCAATGTGGAAGTTAAAAAGAGTAAAACCATTCTTCCCAAGAACCGTTTTCCAGAATCTGGTACAATCATTAGTACTCAGTCACCTAGACTACTGCAACTCACTCTACGCTGGCTGCAAAGAGCAAATACTCAAAAAACTTCAGACAGCCCAGAACACAGCAGCCAGACTCATATTTGGAAAACCAAAATACGAAAGTGCAAAGCCCCTACGAGAGAAACTACACTGGTTACCACTCAAAGAGCGCATCACATTCAAAGTATGTACCCTAGTACATAAGATCATCCATGGCGAGGCCCCAGCTTACAAGTCTGACCTGATTGACCTACCACCCAGGAATGCCAAAAGATCATCTCGCACATTCCTTAATCTTCATTTCCCCAACTGCAAAGGCCTAAAATATAAACTAATGCACGCATCAACCTTTTCCTTTATGAGCACACAATTCTGGAACGCATTGCCACATAACCTAAAGCGACCTATGAACTGACCAACTTCCGCAAACTGCTGAAGACCCATCTTTTCGACAAGACATACCACAAAGACCAAACATGTGAAATCCCCACATATATCTAGCAAGCAATGTTAAGAACGCCATACATTATATCATTATCGTGTTTTCTATTACCATGCAACTCAAACACTTCTGTAACACTAAATGTCAACTCTCATTTCCATTATCCATGATATATTGTATTCCACATTGAACCTGCAAAGAGGTGGGATAATGTGGGATACAAATGTAATAAATAAATTAAAATAAATAAATAAATATAAATGTGTTTCCAAAAAGAGGCCAGTTCGACTTCCCCTCGTGTATAGTAAGAGATGGGTACATCAGGGAGTGGCTGACCAGTCTTCCGCCAATTAATCTAAAAGTTCAGCTTGTAGTGGTCTGTCCAAGGAGCAACAGACCATGCAGTAGTCGCCAAACAAAGGATGGTATCATTGAGGAACTTGTAAGTAAGGAGATCAAGGGTGTGTCCCTTTACGTGCGTCAAATGCATATTGGGGTATTGAAAATCCAGTAGTTGGAGGAAATTCAGGTACTGACAAGCATTAAGTGAGAGAGGGTCTTCTAAATGAAGGTTCAGGTCACCCAGGATGAGGATGTTGGAGAAATTGGTGCAGGAGTTGGAGAGAAAGTCCATGAAATGTATTTGTCCGCCCAGTTCTTTGGTGGCCCATAGAACAGAATACAACATAGAGAATCACGAAGAGATCTGTTGTGGACCTTTACTGAAGCGATTTCCAGGTGGGGTGATATGGATTCAGCTATAGGGTCTCAACTATGAGGCCCGAGTGGTAAATCAAGGCTAGTCCCCCACCTCTTTTCCCTTGTCTAGGCCAGTGCATGTTCCTAGTTCTCCCATTCTTACCTATGTCTTATTCTTTCCCAAGTCTATTTCTTTTTACTCACTTTCTAGACTCCCATTTCCACCCTGTGTGCCCCCAAAGCTTGTGTCTGTCTCTGCCTTTCATCCCCTTACCAACCCCAGTTACTTCTCTGTCACTCATCCCCTCTTCAACTTCAGTCCCTGCACATTTTACCCCGTATTCATGTTCCCCTTTCCCCTTTTACTTCTGCTATTTTCCACCCTTTCTCACCTCCTTCAAACAACTGTCCCCTTCCTTTGTCTCTCACCCTCTTCAATGCCCTCCCTCTTTTCCCCTTTCCCCATGATCTTTTACCACTGCATCTTCTCCCATCTTAACCACTTCCTCCAGTGTTCATTTACTCTTTCTTCCACCTTAACTCCGGTATCTATTCCTCTGCCTCTACATCATCACCTGCATATGCCCTTGCTTCTCCCCCTCTCCAACACAGTATCGTTCCTTCTCTTCCTTCTTTCAGCCCCTTGTCAGACCCAGCCCCTTCTCTCAGAACTAGATCTCTTCTCCCACCCCAT
The DNA here is from genome assembly GCF_901765095.1 of Microcaecilia unicolor. Taxonomy (NCBI): domain Eukaryota; kingdom Metazoa; phylum Chordata; class Amphibia; order Gymnophiona; family Siphonopidae; genus Microcaecilia; species Microcaecilia unicolor. Next base: position 320,261,437 of record NC_044034.1, on the reverse strand, counting down.
CCCATCCCCAATCTGATAGCTCTGAGCCCACCTTCTTCCTGGCATCTGCCCCCATCATCTGCCCATTTCTGTCACTCCTATCATCTACCAACATAAGCTTCCTTTTGCTATCCCCAGCCTTGCATCAGCTTTTCCCTGGGTTTGAACAGTAAGGAATGAATCTATTCTTTTGGGATACTGCTGGATACTTGTGACCTAGCTTGGCCATTTTTGGGAGCGTGATGTGGAGCATGGTGGACCTTTGTTTTGATCCAATATATGACACATTATGTTAGTATATCATAGTCTGCAAAGTCAGCTTTCAAGAGAGTCATTTTGAATTTTTCACTAAATAAAGGCTGGTGTAACCAACACTTATTTTAATGTTTTCTTTTTAGTTCTTTAATTTTACGTGGTTGAATAGTTTAGTTAGAAGATGCCACATTAACTATCTTCACATTACTAAAATTCATTTCAGTTATCATAATGCTAAAATGGGTTGGTGTTTATCTGACTAGAATTTGCATTGCATTTATTTGAATTGACTGTCCCTGATAGTATCCTCAGAGGGGATGTCAGCAGCATGTGAACTCTTTCAGATACAGAAATATTCTGAGCTTACAGAGGTTTCCAAGCAGGGTTTTGATGAAGACACATGAAGGGACCTGAAATGTTTATCCCATATACCTGGAAATTTGTATTTGAGAATGCCTTTATCTCTGGGCCTACTTTGCCGCTGTCCCCTTTCCAATTATGTCCTTCTGAGCTGACTAGCAGGCATACTTTATTTAGTGTTCCCTGGGGGCAGGGAAGTGATGGTTGATGTGTGGAGCATCCGCCATCACTGGCACCAGAAGCACAAGCTGTCATGGAGCCACTGAACTGGCCAGTTGTAGCTAACATTGGTTTTTTTCCCCCTGTAGACAAGGATACCTCACTGAGAGATGGACTCCTGGTTTTCTTCTTCCTCATCATTCCTCTTCTTGTGCTTGCTGCCTATGTATTTTTCAAGAGAAATGAACTGAAGAGACGATTTTGCAGAAAGAAAAAATCACAGTCTGCTGAGTATGATATATTCCGCATAATTTTTGTTCACTCTCTTCCCTCCAGTGTTGTATATTAAGAGGGTAATTCTCTATAAATTGCCTAAAATGAGATGCCAGGATGATGCATGCTAATGTGTATTCTATAACAGCAATTGCATTTGTAATTTCCATTATAGCATTCTAGCATAAGTATGCATTTATGCACCTAACTTTAGACGCAAGCACTTAACACTAGCTCAATGGCTAGTATAAATGCTTGCACCTAACAGTAGGCAGTTAGGTGCGTAAATGCTAGCATTCTATAACCTGTGTGCTTAAGTGTTAGGAACTCCCTGAACCACTTGTCTAATGGCAGGTATGCGTGTAACTGCTATTCAGAACACTATAGCCAATAATGCCAGTTTGCAGCTAATTATGTTATTACGTTACACAAGCAATTGACATTATTCAATAACTTGTGCTCACAACTTTGTGGGCAAATTTATAGAATTAGGGGATCAGTGTATATGTTTTTGGAGATAGCAAATGGAAAGCTGGTGGATTCTTCAAAGACAAGCAGGACATCATTTCTCACATATGGGTGATGTCATCCAATGGAGCCCTGTGTGGATGCTGCCCAGCATAATATCTCTTTAAGAGGCCTTTGGCAGTGTCCTACCACGCATGCATGGGTGCGGGACCAGCAGTTTTTGGTTTTCCGTGGAGCAGAGAGGTTGTGTCTGTGATCTCTCCTCAGCACATCAAATATTTTTTTTTTTGTGATGCCTTCCCGTATGCGGTTTTGGTCTCCATCACAAGAGGTGTTATATTTTCAGCTAGAAGAAGTTTGTCTAGTGTGGGAGCAGGGACCTCTTACTTGCCCTGCACAAAGACTGCTTGAATACCACCAGCACCTCCCTCAGTCTGTTTTAAAAACCAGCTCTGTAAAGATTCACCTTAGTGCAAACAGTGCTTCTCACCGCCTTGGGGGTAAACCCATGTCTGTATAGACTTTAGTTATTCTCTTCATATGACGTTTCCTATTCACAAAGCCCCCCTCACACCTCCAAGTGTGTCGAGGGGCCTCAGCATCGTTCTTGTCCAGCTGATGAACGCACATTTTGAGCCACTAGATTCCTGTCATTTGCAGTACCTGAACCACAAGACAAACCAGGAAATAGTCTTCCACAAGTAATTGAAAATAATCCACAATAGTAGCCAACCACAATCTCCAAGACGATTAATAAAACATTTATTGTGCCATGTTGACTTTACTGTGGGCAGTTTCTCTGATGTATTTTATACTGACTAGCAAAGTTAAGTTGTTTTTTTTAGTGTTGATATTTATTATTCAAATTTATGATTATTCTGTTGGCTTTATAAGAATTCCCGAAGAAGGCTTGGGAGACGAAACATGGCCCATGTTGGGTTCAGTTTGTCAACACAATAAACATTCTATTGATCATCTTGGAGATTGTGGTTGGCTTCGTCCGCTGTTGTGGATTATCTGCAGTACCTGACCTGAAAGGTCTTGTTTTTTGTGGTGGTCACTTCAGCTCACGAAGTCAGTGAGCTGTAGACCTTACTAATGGATCCACCTTAGATGAAATATTCATCACAACAGAGTAGTTCTTTGTATGCACCCTAAACTTTTTCCTAGGTTGCTGTCTGACTTCCATCTTAACCAGTTATACGTCCTACCAGCATTCTGTCCAAACCTCATGCCCATTCCAGTGAGAGTGCACTGCTCGTGAGCCTTGACTTTTTGCCAAGAGAGGACTGAGGCCTTTTGTCAGTCTACTCAGCTTTTTATCTTCTTTAATCTGAACAGATTGGCAGCTGACATTAGTAAATGCATTTTGTCTAATTGGCTTATACACTGTGTTTATTTCGCTTCTGCACAGCCTGGGCTGACTATGGAGGGTCATGTCATGGTTCACATTTCAGAGCAGTGGCTGCGACGCTATCCCTATTTGGGACAAATAGATCAGATTTATGAGTCTGCGGCTTAGGCTTCTGTCTAAACATTCAGATCTCACTTCTGCCTTGAGCAGAGTTCCTGGTGTGACAGCTGGATTGGGCAGTCAGTTCTACACAGTTTGGTTTCTTGAATCCAACTCTACCCTCCTAGACCCATTTCTTCTGTCCCAGACTATACCTTCAGTGCCAGAATGTATATAGTTTTGGGTTATATGTTTTTCCAGGGACTTGCCATTGAGAGTTTCTCTTACCCTAATGTTGTTGCTTTTGGTGAGCCTTGTAGCTAGGGTTCCAATATACATAGTAACATAACATAGTAACACAGTAGATGACGGCAGAAAAAGACCTGCATGGTCCATCCAGTCTGCCCAACAATATAAACTCATATGTGTATACCTTACCTTGATTTGTACCTGCCTTTTTCAGGGCACAGACCGTACAAGTCTGCCCAGCAGTATTTCCCGCCTCCCATCACTGGCTCTGGCACAGACCGTATAAGTCTGCCCTCCACTATCCTCGCCTCCCAACCACCAACCTCTCTTCCCCCACCTGTTCCGCCACCCAATTTTGGCTAAGCTTCTGAGGATCCGTTCCTACTGCAAAGGATTCCTTTATGCATATCCCACGCATGTTTGAATTCCGTTACCATTTTCATCTCCACCACCTCCCGCGGGAGAGCATTCCAAGCATCCACCACCCTCTCCGTGAAAAAATACTTCCTGACATCTTTTTTGAGTCTGCCCCCCTTCAATCTCATTTCATGCCTTCTCGTTCTACCGCCTTCCCATCTCCGGAAAAGATTTGTTTGCGGATTAATACCTTTCAAGTTTTTGAACGTCTGTATCATATCACCCCTGTTCCTCCTTTCCTCCAGGGTATACATGTTCAGGTCAGCAAGTCTCTGCTCATACGTCTTGGAACGCAAATCCCATACCATTCTCGTAGCTTTTCTTTGCACCGCTTCCATTTTTTTAACATCCTTCGCAAGGTACGGCCTCCAAAACTGAACACAATACTCCAGGTGGGGCCTCACCAACAACTTGTACAGGGGCATCAACACTTCCTTTCTTCTGCTGATCACACCTCTCTCTATACAGCCTAGCAACCTTCTCGCTATGGCCACCGCCTTGTAACACTGTTTTGTCGCCTTCAGATCCTTGGATACTATCACCCCAAGATCCCTCTCCCCCTCAGTACCTATCAGACTCTCACCGCCTAACACATAAGTCTCTCGTGGGTTTCTACTCCCTAAATGCATCACTTTGCATTTCTTCGCATTGAATTTTAATTGCCAAACCTTAGACCATTCTTCTAGCTTCCTCAGATCCTTTTTCATGCTTTCCACTCCCTCCCGGGTGTCCACTCTGTTGCAAATCTTAGTATCATCCGCAAATAGGCAAACTTTACCTTCTAACCCTTCGGCAATGTCACCCACAAATATATTGAACAGAATCGGCCCCAGCACCAATCCCTGAGGCACTCCACTACTCACCTTTCAATGACCTTCTTGTCCTTGGGAAAAGCAAAGTTACCTACTTTAGCAGGTATTCTCCGAGGACAGCAGGATATGTATTCTCACATTCCCTCCCACCTTCCCTTGGAGTTGTATTCCTTCAGCTATAGTATTGTACTGCTAGTCCCACGCTTGCACAGTAGGATGCTGTCAAAGGCCTCTTAAAGAGATGATATGCTGGGGCAGTGTCTGCACCGGGCTCTGTCTGATGATGCCACCCATTTGTGAAAATGCATGTCCTGCTCTCCTCAGAGAATACCTGCTACTTTGCTTTATGGTACCATTCTGGTGTTTCAGCTAAATAGTTCACAATAGTCCATTTTTCCCACTGGCAACAAATAGCAGATCATAGGTCCAGGAGCTTCCTGTGCTTTATTTATTTTTGTTACATTTGTACCCCGTGCTTTCCCACTCATGGCAGGCTCAATGCGGCTTACATATTGTATACAGGTACTTATTTGTACCTGGGGCAATGGAGGGTTAAGTGACTTGCCCAGAGTCACAAGGAGCTGCCTGTGCCTGAAGTGGGAATCGAACTCAGTTCCCCAGGACCAAATTCCAGCACCCTAACCACTAGGCCACTCCTCCACTCCCACTTTATGCTCTGTGATAGCACAGCTATTTGTTTGGGTACCAGATAAAGGCTGGGCTGGAGTTTAACCAGCTAGAATCATGTGGATTTGGATTTCTTCCTAGCTGTTGTGCGCTAGAGAGAGAGTATGAGGAGTGAGGCATGGGGGTAGATGAAAAATGGAACACAGTGATAGTTTTGACTAATGTGGCAACATGTGATCATACCTTTTGCTCTGGTTCTTTTTGATTTCTAGAGCTGTATAGTTTCATGCTAGACCATAATAGTTGTTTGCATTAAATGTAAGGAAATTCAAGTGACACTATTGTATGATTTCAGACAGGACAGAAAGAACCAGCCACGCCCAGCTATCCAGTCGCCCACTACACACATGAATACGACCGTCAGAACTTCAAGAGATGTGGTAAAGATTTTTTCATGCCTCCTTTAATTGCTGTTTGTAACAGATAAAAATGATAATTTTATCAATAGAATTTTTGAGAACCACTGAGGAAAATGTTCTAAATGTGGAAGTCCCTACCATTACAAATAGGTCTACTTAAAAATAAAAGACAGAGAGAGAAAGACATGTGGGGAGAGGGAGAAAAAAGGTAGAGTTGATTAACTTTTAACTTGCAGGGACTTGCAATACTGTGGTGTTGGCATTTTTGTAGAAAGCCAACAGGGTCTACAAATATTTAGATGTCTGGATCAGGAGATAATTTGGGTAAATGAAGTATTTTTATGATGTATTTCTCTAATATGGTTTAATATGTTATTTGTTTATTAGTGAAAGGTAGACTGGGGTTTTCCAGGCTATAGTAATTAAATTTTCAGGTCAGTATTCAAATACTAGAGTTGATGTGTGCTTTAAATGTTGGCCACAGTATTTAAATCTATACAGCATTTTCAGTGACATCTGATTAGCAAGTGGAGCAGAATATATGTGGAGAGAGGTGATCACAAGTGGCTTTATGACTAGCAATGAGATCAGCCACTATCCATGTGGTTTTAAATTAGGACAGCCTTTTTGTTGGCCTCAAACTGTATAGCTATATGGACAGTGGCTTAATATCACTGGCTACTTTGCTTTTTACATAGATGTCATATGTCACTTTTTTATTTTTATACAATAATTGCACTTGTTTTACACATACAATGTATGTAACTTTTTAGACTTGACTATTGTTTTTATTAGGTGTCTTTTTATGATCAAGGCTGTGTGATACATTTGATATACATACTTGTATTTGTCTTTTTACATGTTCATTTGTTTTATGTGTAATTTTAGACCCCTGATTCAGGCACTGTTGTCAAAACAAAGGCTGTGTTGAATCCAATTTTAGTAAAGCTATTGTGGTTCACCAACATCTGCCTGGGCCTGTTGACATTTTTTTGTCTCTGTACTCCAGAGTCCAGATAGTACCAGGGTGGGCTGCAATATTGGTAGATATAGTAACTGCCAGTGTATGAATACGTGCTTTTAAATAACCTGTCCTGTATTGTGTTTTTTTTTAAATGTTGAATTTTATTGAAGTTTTCAAAGTAAATAAACAACCCCCTCTCAAGGGCCCAGTTCAAAACAGAAAAAAATATAAATGTATATATTCCAGTCACAATGAGATGACAAAAACTACTGAAACTAGATAAGCCTGCTAGCATTCATGAATCAGAGTTTTGATGTGCTAAACCAGGGGTGTCCAATCTCATCCCTCACCAAGTTGGGTTTTCAGGATTTTCCCAATGAATATACATGAGATCTATTTGCATACTATGGAAGCAATGCATGCAAATAGATCTCATGCATATTCATTGGGAAAATCCTGAAAACCTGACTGGATTGTGGCCCTCGATGACCATGATTGGACAACTGTACTATATGGATGTGAATCTTCTATGAAGTTCCTGATGCTTGGAAACTAAAAATTATGCAACAAACTGTGTTCCTTAAAACTAAGTTCATTTCTAGGGGGAGAGTCCAAGGTGTTCCCTCATACTGGTCAGAATCAGGTACTGAAGGTGATCAAAAGTTACACTGGGTAAAAAAAATACAAAGGGCCAGGGTGCACAACATGCCTTTCTGGAACTGTTCAGGATCTTGATTTGCTCTTCTGCAGTGAAATTATCAAGTGAGGTGAGTTATTTTACAGCATTGTTCCAAGTCTGGACAGAGCTCCGATCTTAGGCTGCCATTGGTTGTGCTAACCACTCTTCTTTTGTTTCAAGTCATATTTTGTGAGCACTTTGTATTGGCTGTTGTTGAAAAAAAGCTTGTATTAAATTAAAATTAGGAGCCACTTTGTATTTGCTGCTGTTGGAAAAAGCATGTATTAAAATTAGAAACATCATGCCTTTTAACTCCTCATCATTAAACTGAGCGCCAACGGAAGTGGTTGTGGGATTCATAAAGAAAATTTTGTAGCACAGCACTCATTTCCATTAAACTGTAAACGAACATACCCTTTAAACCAGAATGTCCAATTAAGCTTAGTGCTTAAAGCATGTTTTACTGCATTTAATGCCATGTTCCTGTGAGAGATGGACAGAGAGATGGCCTTATCTGAATTTTAATTCACTTTACAGATTTTTGAAATGAACTATTAAAAAGTTGGGATTAGACGTAGCAGTATTTTTTTTCCTTAGGCATCCCAATAAATTGTGATAACATCTCTTTACAGGAACAACAGTAGTTTGATTTCTCAAGTTATCAGTTATCTTGGTATTTTTTTCTATTAGGCTTATTACCAGAAGTCTTTCCTATTTCCCTTAAATATATTTTACTTTTACAGTTAATTTTGTTGGACTACAAAGTATGCCTTTTAAAATTGTTCATTCTTTATCCTCTCCATTCTTTGGTGTGGTACTTGTATTGGGATTCACAAAGCTCTGGAAAAGCTGACAAAGAACAGCTTCCACAAACTTCAAAAGCTAGTATCTCTTTACAAATGAAAACATAACCTGACAGAAGTCGTAAGAGGATCAAAGCAGATTTCTTTAAAGAATATTACTACAAATTAATCCTCTGTTTGACCATAGAAAAAATTGTACTTTTGTAAACTCATTTAAAAATCACTTATCTAGAGGCACAGTGTTGAGATATCTGGGTTTGATTCCTGACTCAAGACTTCAGTTTAGGACTGTCTAGGATGGGAATGCTGTGAAGGCAGTGTTTACAGGGTCTGAGGTGGGGAAGAGACTAAGGGCTCCTTTTACTAAGTCGTGATAGTATTTCCCGTGTGGCAGATGTGACGACGCCTATAGGAATTGAATGGGCTTCGTTGCATTTGCTGCGCCTGGAATCATTACATTGGCGTAATAAAAGGAGCCCTAAGTTGTTATGTGGTGATGACACCAAGTGACCAAATTTAGGGCCAGTGACTTCAGGGTTCCAGAGGGAAGAATGGGCAACAACTTTCAAATTCAATCTGAGCAGAGACAAAACCAAATTCCTAGTTCTATCCAGCCCACACAAGCCCACATCCTACCAAAAATTCACAATCAACCAACAAACATACCACGTTGAAACATAACTTAAAATACTAGGAATCATTCTCGACAAACACCTAACACTGGACAATCAAATATCAGCAGTAACATCAAAATGCTTCAGAACACTATGGAAACTGAGAAGAATAAGAGACTTATTTCCCTAGACAATCTTTCCGGATACTGGTCCAATCAACGATATCGCAACTAGACTACTGCAATTCAGCATACGTCGGGTGCAAGGAAAACACACTAAAATCACTGCAAACATACGGCAGCAAGACTGATTTTCAAGAAATTGAAATACGAAAGAGCAACCTCACTGCTTGAAACACTACATTGGCCACTGGTCAAGGCAAGAATATTTTTCAAAGCGAGAACCCTAATCTTCAAGATACTATTTGGAATGGCACCCGAATATATGATTAATATGATTGAACTATTCTCAAGAAATGCCAGTCTAGTAAACAGAGACTACCTACTCCTACATCTACCCAACTGCAAAAACACCATCTACAAAACTATGTACACAGCAGGATTTAGCTATCGGGGTTCCAAATGGTGGAACTCAATACAAAAAACCATAAGAAGCATCACAAATCTCCTCCAACTTAGAAAAGAAATGAAAACCTACGTCTTCAAAATATTCTACAGCTAATCGGATATAGTCACCTTCCTTTCAAATCTACCATTCAAAAACTATATGAATAAGGAGAGTGGTGACGTCACGCTGAGTAATGGCGGCGTGAGTGAATAGCTCCGCATGCCCAACGAAACGAAGCATAAAATAAAGCTGATCGCGGGCCAATTTCTTCATATGAAATCTAAATAACGCTACAGGAAGACTTGGTGACGGTCATGATGGCTGGGAAAGAGGCTACCCGCACCATGCAAATCCCTGAAAGCTTTTACTTACCAACCACAGGACACTGGCAGTAAGATGGTGCCCGGGTCTGGGCCGTCACAGGCTGACAGTGGATGGTGAGAGATGGAACCGCGAGAGGGTGAGGCGGAAGGCGAATTCACTGCGAAAGACTTTCGAATATTGCTCGAGATTCGAACAGATGTGAAGGGCAGTCGAGAGGATATTACAAGGCTGGCAGTGGAACTTCGGGGAGAGCTGGCGGACATGGGACGGCATGTAGAAGACGTTGACGAGAGAGTGGAAGAACACCAAGAGGCCTTGAGCACGATGGAATCCGCCATAAGAGAGCAACAAGATATCTGTATAGCTCTCATGGACAAAGTAGAAGACTTAGAAAATCGCGGAAGGCGCTCGAACATTCGCATCCGGGGCATACCAGAGCAAGCAGAATACATGGACTGTGAAAAGGTTACACAACAAGTTGCCAGCATGTTGCTTTCGGAGGACAATCAAGAGGTACATCCAGAGGATATTAAAATAGAACGCGCACACAGAGTGTTGACCCGCACCAGGGCCAACGTGTCTAGAGATATAATTGCTTGTTTTGCGCAGTATAAAATCAAGGAGGCACTCCTGAGAAAGGCCTGAAAACAAGGCTCTATTAAATGGGATTTGTTCCCCATAGAGATCTATCAGGATTTGGCCCCCATAACTCTGAAACGTCGTGCAGAGCTACGGAGCTTCACCAGATATCTCCGTGATCAAGGAATTCCATACCGCTGGCAATATCCATTTGCACTGTCATATAATAAAAGATGGAAAATGGAGCAGAATTCAGAGCGTGGAAGAGGCTCAGGCAACTTGGCCAGAGGTGGAAGCGCTGATGGAGAAAGTGGAAGGTAATTTAGCATCAGATATGAGACAGACCCGCCAGTGCTGGACACGGGTGGCAAGAGGCAAGGGCCGCCTCACCTGACAACAATCTGAACAGTTGCTGAAATCCACAAATAAGGCAGTGCCGTGAGCAGTGGCCATGGGACGCTAAATAGCAGATAAGATATGAGTAAGGGATGGAAATGTTTGAAGAATGTTTATAATGAAAATGTATAAGTTGGTTAGAGAAATTAGACATGTAATTTCAACAGGCATTGTGTAACAGCAGTTGGGCATTCAGATGGTTGCCGTTCTCTTAATTCAGGGGTGGGATAACTTTGACCCACTGGATGAAGAGGGGAAGGGGTGACAGGGTAACTCAGGGGGAGGATAAAGATATTACTTTAGGCAGGGGGACCCATTATCAGCCAGTGTATAAAGCAGATAAAGCATTTGAGGAATTATTATGGTACATATAACGTGTATGACATTGAATGTCCGGGGTCTGAACTCTCCTATAAAACGTAAGAGATTGTTTAAAGAGGCTATCAGAGTGGGAGCTGACATTATCCTGATACAGGACACTCACCTATTGGATAAGCATGAACATATTTTGGGTACTCCCCGGTATCCTTATCAGTACCTGGCCTCCAATAGGAAGCAGCGAAAGACAGCAGGAGTGGGGATATTACTAAAACGAGGGCTGGCTTGGGAGACCGTTGCTGTGAAACTGGATCAGGGGAGGCGATTCGTGATTTTATACTCTAGTGAATGTTTATGCCCCTAACCAGGCCCAAGGCGAATTTTTTGATGGTTCCTCTGTAATCCAACTTCACACCCCCCAAAAAAATCCCTGTATCTTGTCCACCCCCACGGGGTTTCTGCAAACAGTTCCAACCACACAGTTCTGTGGGCTTCAGCCCACAAAAAAGAAAAAAAAACACTGTGGCTTACTTTCCCCTCCCCCACACAAAAGAAGGTTTGTTTTCCCAACAGTTCAAAATCCGCAGTGCTAATGCCTTAGCACTCAGTTCAGACACACAGTCTCTTCAAAGAACACAGCCTGAACTCCTTTGGGAAAGAGGAAAAGATCCCCCCTTTCTGGGTCATTCTATTACTTCACTGACCCTCCTCCTGCATGACATTTCCCCTTTCCACTTCCAGCCCAGCTGTGACACCAAGAGTTCACCTGGTTTTTCAGTTTAGCTTTCAAGGCATGAGCCCAGGCAGAAAGGTCCATGGGTTCCTCAGAGCCTGCCTCCTGCTCCTTCTCTCCAGCAGCTTGCTAGTCCATGGGCTCATTCTCCTCCACTCTGGGCGGCTGTTCCTCTCTTACTTGATTATGTTCCAGGTGCCCCTCCCTTGCCTTGTCAGAGCCTTCTCCCGGGGAATGCTGGGGCCAATAATCCCTATGCCAGGGTTTTCCCCGGGGATGCTGGGAAATGTAGTCCTTCTCCCACCTCCATTTTCTAGGGGGCACTACCTTTTCCCTTCTCTCTCTCTCTCTCTCCCTGAGGAATGATTAAAGGTAAGGCTCTGTTCTGTCTCCCTCGGCTTTTGAGCCTCCTTCCTTCTCCCTCCTCCGCTTCCATCTGTTCAAAACCCTTATCCTCCCCTTCACAATACGCGATGATGCTGGGAAGGTATGGGATCAGATCGAGGATGTTCAGAGAGAGTTTGTAAAATACTATGAACAGCTATATAAACCGGACGACCCTACGCCAGAGGGAGTGATTCAGACTCTGTTGGAGGAGGTGGATTTTCCCACTCTGACGGAAGCTGAACGAAACATACTTTCGGCCCCCATTGAGATGGAGGAAATAGATGCGGTTATCAGAGGTCTGCCGGGGGACAAAGCTCCGGGACTCAATGGCTATGGCAATAGGTTTTATAAATGTTTTCGAGTCCTCTTAACACCAATATTGCTCAGTGTTTAATGATATTATGATGGATACCCTGCTTCCACACTCATGGAGACTAGCCAATGTGGTACTGCTGCTCAAGCCGCAGAAAGACCCGCAGAGCTGCGGGTCCTACCGCCCAATTTCTCTCTTAGGGACAGATTATAAGATCTTTACCTCTATTCTAGCTACACGTCTGCAAAAAGTGCTACCCCGTCTGGTACATGAAGACCAGGCAGGTTTTATTGCAAATAGGCAGACTTTTGACAATACTAGAAGAGCCCAATATATATTGGATCGGGTGAGGCAGCTGGGGCAGCCGGCTGTGTTTCTTTCACTAGACGCAGAAAAAGCATTCGATAGAGTGCTGTGGCCCTTTCTTTTTAAACTACTGGAACGAGCAGGATTTGGAGGGCAGTTTATGTATTGGATTACAGCACTCTGTCGTCAGCCGCTGGCTCAACTGAAGATTAATGGCATTAACACTAGACCTTTTGAGCTATTTCGGGGCACACGGCAGGGGTGTGCATTATCCCCCTTGCTGTTTGTGCTGTCTATGGAGCCGTTGGCGATTATGATAAGGAGGGAGCCGCGGGTGCAGGGCATAAGAATAGGGAGACAAGAAACGAAAATCATGTTGTATGCAGATGATGTCCTGCTGACTTTAGCGAACCCGGGGGATTCCCTGCGGGCAGTGATGAATATTCTCAGAACATATGGGGAGGCAGCCAGTCTAAAAATTAATCTCCAAAAATCCGAGCTTATGCCGTTACAGTTTACAGCGGGGCTACAAGACGAATTACAACCTTTATTCCCGTTTAGTTGGTCCCCGCGTTCTATACGGTATTTGGGGGTTAACCCCGAATACTGGGGATCTCTTTCGGGAGAACTTTGCTCCTAAAGTACAAGAGTTATTCAAAGACTTAGAGAGATGGGGGGCTTGGGCATGACATGGATGGGAAGAATAGCGGCGGTGAAGATGTCATTGCTCCCCAAGTTACTTTATTTATTTATGACGATTCCAATTCACATCCCGCAAGCTTTTTTTCAGTTGTTAAACAGGAAGGTTTTCGCTTTCATTTGGCGGAAGAGACCCCCAAGAGTATCAAGGAAAGTCCTGTATCAATCTATAAAAGAAGGGGGCTTGGGCATCCAAATGGCAGATGAAGTTCAACATTGACAAGTGCAAAGTGATGCACATGGGAAGGAGGAACCCGAATTACGGCTATGTTATGCAAGGTTCTGCTTTAGGAGTTACGGACGTAACGAGAAAGGGATCTGGGAGTCATCGTGGACAGAACGTTGAATTCTTCCGCTCAATGTGCTGCGGCAGCTAAGAAGGCGAACAGAATGTTGAGTATTATTGGAAAAGGGATGGAAAACAAGCATGAGGATGTTATAATGCCGTTATATCGCTCCATGGTGCGACCGCACCTGGAGTATTGTGTTCAGTTCTGGTCACCTCATCTCAAAAAAGGTATAAAGGAATTGGAGAAGATGCAGAGAAGGGCGACGAAAATGATAAAAGGGATGGGACAACTACCTTATGAGGAGAGGTTAAGACGGCTAGGACTCTTTAGCCTGGAGAAAAGGCGGCTGAGGGTTGATATGATAGAGGTCTACAAAATAATGAGTGGGGTAGAGCGGACAGATGTGAAGTGTTTGTTTACACTTTCTAACAATAATAGAACTAGGGGACAGAAGATGAAATTAGAATGTGGTAGGTTTAAAACAAATTGGAGAAAGTTTTTCTTTACTCAGCGTGTGGTTAGACTCTGGAACTCATTGCCGGAGAAGGTAGTGACGGCAGCTGGCCTTGCTGAGTTTAAAGGGGGTCTGGACAGATTCCTGAAGGAAAAGTCCATTGAGCGTTATTAAATTTTGGGTTTTTGCCAGGTTCTTGGGGCCTGGATTGGTCGCTGTCGGAGACAGAGTGCTGGGCTTGATGGACCTTTGGTCTTTTCCCAGCGTGGCAGTGCTTATGTACTTATGTACTTATTACCGGGCAGCACTGTTCCACATGTTGGCTTTAGGGCAGAAGGGGATATTCAAACCCTGGTCGTATGCGGCACAGTGGGGCCTGAAGGGGGTTCCTCTGGGGGCAGCACCATGGCTCCCCTTGTCGTCGCTAAGGGGACTCACCTGGGGGATGGCAGGGCAGATGGGAGTAGCTCTTAGAGAGTGGACTCGATGCAGGGCAACATGGTTTCCGGGATGGAAGTACTATATGAATACCCCCATTGTGTATGCGTTCGATTTTCCAGCGGGTAGGGAAGAACGGGTGTATGGATACTGGTCCGCAGCATCATTGAGGTGTTGGGACAACTTTGGGATGAAGGGAAATGTCAGACGTTTGCAGTTTTGAAAGATGAGTATGGACTGACGGATAGGGATAAGTTTCATTACATGCCGATACGGGATTTTATACAGCAGAAGGCTAAGGATGAGTTACTGCTAGCTGTGACTGAGTTAGAACGGGCGATGGGATCGGGGGAAGGAAAAGGAGGAATATCCAGAATTTATAAAGCGCTATTACATCATTCTTTTCCCCTGACTCACTACATTGACAAATGGGAGGCTCAACTATCGGTAAAATATGAACGGGAGAAATGGCTAAAGATATTCAAAACCCTACTGATTTTTTCGGTAGCGACGCCCTTGGTGGAAAATGGGTACAAGATGCTACACCAATGGTATCTTACGCCACATAGACTATCACACATATTTAAAAACGGGGAGTCGACACGGCGGGGCTGTGGGGCAAAGGGCACATTTTAGCATATGTGGTGGGAATGCCCGACCATTTTGACATTTTGGACAAATTTAGTTGCCCATATACAATGTAAATTGGGGATCCAGGTCCCGTTGAATCCAGGTCTATGCATGCTTAATATACCAGTGGCAGGCATACGCAAATCACAACATTGCTTGCCCATATTGTTACGGCAGCTCGGACTCTAATTGCGAGGCAATGGAAACAAGCTACGGCCCCAACGATGGAGCAAGTATTCGCAAAGGTAGATTATTGTTGTGTAATGGATAAAATGACAGCTTTGAGATGAGGTCGGGTGGTGAAGTTTTTTAAAACTTGGTCCCCATATATGGAATGGAGAGGAATAGCAGTGTAATAAGTCAAAGGATCTCCGCAGTGGGGATTGTGAAGAGAAATGTGAGTTACCTTGGGGGTGGGGGGGAGGGGACAGTGGGGAGGGTGGGGAGGTGGTTGGGGAATGTTGTAAGTTACATACAGAGGTTAAATATATGTTGAGATGTGCAATTGGAATGTGCATTGGATTTGGATATATGGAAAACAATAAATATACTTAAAAAAAAACTATATGAATAAACTTCACCAAAATTCTGCAAATGAACACAAAAGCTACCACTACCTTTTCCTCTTCAAATCTATCTTCAAAAACTTTGATGAATAACTACACAAACTATAGATGCCCTTTCCACATTGCACAACACTATTGTAACTTCACCAAAATGTAAATTGTAAGCCACTTGTTTTTGATAATAGTGGGACATAAGACTGCATAAATAAGCTGAAAGAGGATAACAAAAAAGGGATAAAAATCCCAGTGTAGTTTCCAATAAAGGCCCATGGTGCTAGATCCCAGCCATGTTTCCAGCTAAACTGGAAGTAGAAAGGAACAAAGTTTTTGTTGTTAATTCTGGAAGTGATCTTTAAAATAAAAAATAAATATTCAGCTCCACTGCCCACCAGATAAAGGGGCTGAATACTTGTATAGAATGTTGAATGGTAGCAGCTGTATATATATTCCCAGATTCTGTATAGGTTGTCCAAATTTGGGCATGGATCCGAGATCCGCATGTAAACTAATTAATCAATTAGGCACTAATAATTATTGGAGTTATCAAGCACTTAATTAGGATTTATGCATGGATCTTCCTATGCCATATTCAATAAGTGGAGGAGTGGCCTAGTGGTTAGAGTGGTGGACTTTGGTCCTGGGGAACTGGGTTCGATTCCCACTGCAGGCACAGGCAGCTCCTTGTGACTCTGGGCAAGTCACTTAACCCTCCATTGCCCCAGGTACAAATAAGTATCTGTATATAATATGTAAGCCGCATTGAACCTGCTATGAGTGGGAAAGCACGGGGTACAAATGTAAGAAAAAAAATATGTAACCCCCTCAGAAAAACCTTTTTGTGCCCTAGAAGGGAATAAGTGGGTTTTTTATGTTTAAATCTTTTTTATTAATAGTAACAAAGCTTGTACAAATATACAAGGTATCCAACCAATACAAACTGATGGTGCTATAACTCAGATCGTCATACAAATTTTTCATTTTATCCCCCCTACTTCCCCTCTTCCCCTTGACCATCTCTCCTCTTAATTGTGTTAATCTTTTTATTATTGAATAAAGGAACATTGTGATACAAAAACGTAATGTGTGGCTTCTTAGTCCTTTAAACCTTCTTTCACTTTCCCTCTGCCTCCCACCCCTCCCTTCTTCCTTACCCAAGTCCCAAATCCAACCCCCCCCCCCCCCCCTTTCTTGGAAAAAAAAAAAAAAAAACTTCTGCGTCTAGCCATGTGTCCATTAAAAGTTCAATATTCTACTTCTAGCTTGGGAGGTCATTGTATCAAGGAATGGGCTCCAGATGTTCTGAAATTGTCGTCCTGCCTGGGCTTTAAAGTCTGTCACTGCCATCCTTTCCATTCGCATTAATGCGATCATGCGGGCTCTCCACTGAGAACTGGTGGGGTACTGTCTGGTAATCCACTCAGATAAAATCACCTGTTTAGCCACTATGATAGACTTGGTCACAAAGGCTGTTAATCCTGCTGGGATGGGATGGACTAATATCAAATGTCCCAATAGTAAGCCTGGATCATACTTCCATCCTGATAACCACATTCCGGAGACACATTGTATTATATCCTTCCAAAATTGGCGTATACCTCTGCAGGACCACAACATATGCCCCAAAGTAGCCCCCGGCTCTTGACACTTAGGCCACTCTCCCCAAGGAGAGAGTCCCATGTGAAATGCCCTTCGGGGGGATATATACAACCTTAACGCCACCTTGTATTGTGTTTCCCAATGCGATACCATCATTGTCTGTTTTCGCATTGCAAGTATATGTGATTTGAGCTGGGACAAGGTAAGGTTCATTGGTATATCTTGTTGCCACATGAGTAATAGCTTCTTGTAATCCAACTCTTCTGCCGTATCACGGATATGTCTATGGTGGAACCTAAGAGGCACCCCCTGCTGTGCTGTCAGTGAGAAAGCCGAGGCCAATTCCTCTTGGACATCCCCAGCCAGGTCCTCCCATGATAAGGATTGTATATAATGTCTTAACTGGAAGTAGTGGAACCTGTCTGAGGGAAGCATTGCAAACTCAGTTTTTAAGACTTGAAAGGATTTTGTCTTACCCTCTGGAGTGATTGCCTGCGTCAGATATTCCAGCCCATTCCGTTTCCAGCGGGCAAAAACTGGATAGAGGAGCCCTGGTTCGAAGGCGGGATTTCCACAGATCGACAGATATGGAGTGGTTTTAGCTGAAAACCTATGTAGTTTACAGATCCATTTCCACACCGCCTTCGCGGATCCCATTATTCCAGATTTCTGCAGTATATATGGGGGTGGAGGTCCTCCAGTATGTAGATAATTACTGAAATGTAGGCCAGGAAACAATTGTAATTCCATTGATGTATTGGTATAGTCTTGCGTGCCTCTAAACCAGTCGTTCAAATGACGCATTCCACTGGCAATAGTCAAAAATTTTACATTTAATAGACCCAGTCCACCGTACTCTGTAGGAACACATATTGTGGAGAAAGGGAGGCGTGGTTTCTTCCCCTTCCATAAAAAGGATTGTACTATTTTTGTCAGTTTTTGCTCATCCCTCTTTGTTAGGTGGAGTGGTAATGTTTGAAAAGTGTATAGCCATTTGGGAGCGATAACCATGTTAAACAGAGCTATTCTCCCCATCAGGGAGAGTGGCAATACAGTCCAAGCAAGCAATTGTTTGTTTGTGTCCTGCATCAATCGCTGTACATTTTGTTCATAAAGGGTGGTCAAGTTCATAGGGATATTCACCCCCAGGTATTTTATGGAGGTTTGTGCCCATTGCAAGGGAAATGTCCCTTTCCATCCTGTTCGCACCTCTGGGGATGTTGGCAGTGCCACTGATTTGTGCAAGTTTAAACTGAAACCTGAATAGCCCCCATAATCTTCTATTGTCTGGATTAGTGGTCCCAGTGTGTCAGTGGGCTCTCTCAAGACCACTAGCAAGTCGTCTGCATATGCTAAAATTTTTATGTCCTGGCCTGCCAATGTGACCCCCCGGATATCTGAGGCTGAAGAGACTTTTCTTATCAGAGGTTCCAGGGATATCAAGAATAGCAAAGGCGACAGGGGGCAACCCTGTCTTGTACCTCGGTGAATCTGGAATTCAGGTTCTTTAACACCATTTACCACCACCCCTGCTCTCGGTCCGCTATATAGCGCCTGTATTGCTTGCATAAACCAGCCCTCTATGCCCATCTCTGATAATGTTGAAAACATGAAGTCCCATCCTACTTTATCAAAGGCCTTCTCTGCGTCTAAGCTCAAAATCAGTGTAGGCCTTCGGATCTGTTGGCTTGCTGCTAGGGCCATCAGGATTTTTCGTACATTGTGTACCGATTGGCGACCTCTTACAAAGCCCACCTGCTCCTCCCCTATCAGTGATGGCAGGCATTGTGCCAGTCTTTCTGCCAACATTTTTGCTAATATTTTGGTGTCAACGTTGAGCAGTGATATCGGCCTATAAGATTCCACCTTATCCAGAGGTTTCCCTGGCTTCGGTATCAGTGTAATCAATGCCGAGTTGGCATATCTTGGGAAGTTTTTTTTGTCCACTACTTCCTGATAGTAATCTAACAACGCTGCTAAAGCTTCTCCCGGTAACAGTTTAAAATATTCCCCGGATAATCCATCTGGACCAGGAGCTGACCATAATTTTAATGTTTTGATCACCCCTAGTAATTCTTGCATTGTTAATGGATTATTTAGACCTTCCACCTGTTCTACAGTTAATCTTGGAAGCCCCATCTTTTTCAAGTAAGTTCTTGTCGCCTGTTCTGTTGAGGGTGGTCCCGCCTGATATAATGCAGTAAAGTATTTTGTAAACGCCTGCCCTATGTCTCTGTTATCAGTGAGAATGTTCCCCTTAGGGTCTTTAATTGCTGTTATCGTCCTTGGGACTCCTGCGTTTTTTATTAAACGTCCTAGCATTTTGCCTGTTCTGTTACCAAACTTCTGTAATTTAAATTTATAGAACAGAGCTGATTTGAGTTCTTTTTCATGCAGTAAGCTATTCAATGCAACCTGGGTGGCCTTTAAAGTTTCTAAGTTACCTACTGTAGGCTGATGTAGGTGGACTCTCTTAGCTTTTTGTAATTGTCGTTCCAACCTTAAAATACCAATGGCCCTTTTTTTATTTTTAATGTGACAATATGCTATGATGGCCCCTCGTAATACTGCTTTAGAAGCGGACCAGAATAGCTCTGGTTGTGAATCTAGATGTACTTGATTATGTTCTAGGTATTGGGCCCAGGTCTTTTGTATATGGGTTCGTAAATGTTGATCTTGGTATAACTGTGCTGGAAATCTCCACCCTCTCCCCCCCCTATCATCCTTTGTGAATGCAAAGTCCACCCACACTAATGAGTGGTCTGTTATCTCCTCAGGCCCAATAGTTGCTGATTTCACTGCATAAAATAGCGAGCGGGCCACCATTACATAATCAATCCGGGCAAATGTCCCGTGCGCTCTTGATCTATGTGTGTAATCTTTATCTCCCGGGTGATGAATTCTCCATGGGTCTACCAGGTCAAGAGTCCGATTAAACCCCTGAAATTCTTTAGCTCGTGTTCCCCTGTAATGAGAGGTTAGCATATTTGAGCAGTCTTGGCGTGGGTCAATTACTGCGTTAAAGTCACCCACAACTACTAGGTTTCCCCCTCCTTTCTGTAAACATTTCCCAGCTAGAGATTTGAAAAACGTGGCTTCATAGTTATTGGGCCCGTATAAGACCAGTAATGTAAATTCTTTCCCTGGGAGCCACACATTTAATAGAATATATTCTCCTTGGGCCCCTTTTTCTAATATGGTTGCTCTGTATGGGAGCCCCTTTCTAAACAGGACCGCAACTCCTCCTTTTCTACTCTGTGACGAGGCCGCGAATACCTCACCAACCCACAATTTTTGCAGTTTAGAATGTTCTTTATCTGTTAGGCGTGTCTCTTGCAAGCATGCTATATCTGCTTTGTGTCTTTTTAATGCTGTGAGAATCTTGGCCCTCTTGATCGGGGTGCTAATACCTCCTACATTCCATGTTATTATCCTAGTGGTCATAATTCCTGTCTTCCCTGTTCATGGCGGATGTTCTTCTAAATGTTCCCCCTATTCCACCTCTACAATGTGTATCTCCCCAGCTCCAAGATTGGGCGTTAATCCTCATAGTTGCTTTAGGAGTTAGCTCTGCCCATTCCCAATTTGCACTATATCTTCTCGTATGACACATAGCTATTCCCGTGATGTTTATGATTGTCATTCTTATTCCCCCCCCGAGACCCTCCCTCCCTCCCTTCCTCCCCCCCCTTACTACCATCCCTTCAGCCATCTTTCCAGGCACTAACCCGGAATTTAGCAAGAGATCACCTGGGTTACTGAGAGCTTCCCACCCCTTTTATGTGGAAATTGTACTTACTGCCACTATAATGTTCTATTCCTCGCTCCCCCGATGTTACTGATATGTTCTCACTCTTTCTTTATTATGCCTTGTTCTGTTAAACTGGATCTCGCTTTTTCAGGGGACTGGAAAGTTTCCCATCGTCCTTGATTTAGTATTTTTAGAGATGCAGGATATTGGAGAATAAAACGCATTTGTTTTTGGGCCAGCAATGAGCATATAGGGTGATATTTCCGTCGTTGTTCCTGGACTCCCGCTGAATAATCTTGGAACATTAACACTGGCCGTCCGTCGTGTTTTAGTTCCCCTCTGCGTATCTTGAATCCATTTAAGATTTCTATTTTTTGACGGTAGTTCAGCAGGCGCATTATTATCACCCGTGGTCTAGTTTGATTTTCTCTGGGGCGTCCCACACGGTGTGCCCGTTCTATGATTAGTGGACCCATAGAATCTGACAAGGCCAGCTCTTTCGCCAGCCACGTGGCTAGCCACTCCGACAGGTTTTTATCTGGGATGTTCTCAGAGAGGCCTACAATCCGAAGATTGTTCCTTCGTGAGCGATTCTCAAGGTCCTCGAGCTTTTCCATGTGTTCTTGGAGTTGTTGCTTAACGTCTCGGAGGTCTGTATTATAGCCGTGAGAATTGTCTTCGAGAGCCGAGACACGAGTTTCAAGATCTTCCGTGCGGGTCTCTAGTCCTTCTAGTTTTGTATGGATTGCGTCCAACTTTTGATCCATCGCGTCCCACCTCGGCTGCCAGGCCTTCGCCACTGCCAACGTGATTTGTTCTAATTGAGAGCTTGTAAAAATTTGATCTACCTGTTCTGGGGCCGCCGCCATCTTGGAATCGGGGGTAAGCGTTTTGGTCTTTTCTTTATCTTTTTTCCCCGCACGTAGTGCCATTCCAGCTGGGGATTTAGTAACAAATCTGTCCATGCAAGATTGTAAGACCACCCGATCAGTTTTTCAATCAATTGCGGCGCTGGTTATTATTAGATGGGGCGGGAGCTCTCGAGCCGAGGCGAAACACGACCGCTCAGCTCATCGCACCACGTGATCTCCGGAATAAGTGGGTTTTAATCCTGGTCGGGTATGTCCTACAAGTTGCAGCCTATTTTCTCAATTGAAAAATTAGTTTGCAGACTCTTAGAAATTTTCAGTTATGTTGGTCTAGAAAGTGCTTTTGCTATGGCTTCCCTTGCATAATCTTCCCTAGTGGGACAATTTTTATCAGTGTCAGAGGGTGGCCTCCTTACTCTAAGTAATAGGGAACAATCCTGTTTTTGAAACCCCCAGAATCCAGATAAAACAGGAGGTTAAAATGCAAGACTCATCTGTTGTCAGCTGATATCATATATTTGCCAGGATTGTATAATGCTAATTATTTAGTTGTCTTCTGAATGATTATAAGTTAATTTCATGAACTTTTGCTTAATAACTGGTATTTATTGCTTCTGATCTTTAAAATCCTTAAATGCCCAAAAAGCTATTTTTGCACAGACAGTGGCTGGAATGCACGCAACAAAGAACAGGAACCCCTGTAGGCACACAGACAAATCAGTCACAACAAGGGTGACAAAAAAGGGGGGCAGCAGACGATGTTCCTTTATTGAGAGACTCCTGAGGAAGGCCCTCGTGGGCCGAAACACGGGTTTTAGAGACTCCTGAGGAAGGCCCTCGCGGGCAGAAACATGACTCGCATCAGTCCTGGATGTTCAATAAAGGTGCAAGTTTGTACATCATCTGCTGCCCCCCCTTTTTGTCACCCTTGTTGTGACTGATTTGGAATGCACACAACACATGTTCCTCAAGCAATTTGTATGTGAATATGGATGGGGCAATTCTAGACTTTCCCTACTCAATCTACTCTGGCAAAGCAGTAACTGAATTTCCAAGTCTGGTCTCTGCTTCTGCAACTGGTTTTCAGAATAGATTTTATTTTCTGGAAACCTTTCAGAATATTTCCTAACAATAATTGAGTCCTAAATCTTTTAAAAATTAGTCAATTTTTATTGAAATTTGTGATTTCTACAGAAGAGCTGTGTAAATAAACCATTTGCAAAGACATATGCACACCATTATCATATAACATGGTAGAACATTAACGATATATACTGAATGAATAGTGTGTGTTTTTCTATTATGCTAATTGGTTGTATCCTCTTTCATATGTAATCATCACATTTTGGGGATATTAAGCTCAAAATGCAAACCTAATGCATTGAGCACCACCTTTTCTTTGAGCCCCCCCCCCTTCCCCACTCTCTAATTAAGATTGTTGTAGATTAGTAGAGAACAGTAACACCCATGACTTAAACTGATCTTAATCTCCCCTTTTCTAGTAAGTACATAGGTTTCCTAATGCATATATGTGTTTCTTCTTCTTTTTTTTTATATAGACCGTACAGCCAAACTGGTACCCTGTACCAACATACACAGTTCAGCAGCCTTCGCAGATACCTTCCAGGTATGTAATAAGAGCCACATGGATATTGGTTGCGCTGGGGACTTGTCAGCAAGAGGGGAAGGAGCTATGATTAAATTATCCTAGTTCTGTTTCATGTGGTGGAAGGATACAGGTGAGGTTTTTCTAAGGGCAAGTATATTTTTGACCTCATAGGTGGGTGAAGTCATCTGACCATCCCAGGACGGATCATGTAAATAAAGTTCTTGGAGTTTAGAGTTTTTGAGAGCACCCCAATGTGCATGTGTGCAGCTTAACATGAAGGGCCACCCCAGTATCTATTTTCTGAAGAGCCCTCACATCTGTATTTGTAAGATTGTTATGTTGCTGGTTTGCCACATTTTCTCTTCTCTTTTCAACCCTCTTTGTTTCTCTACATAGAATTTTTGGTCATTTAAAATTCTATTAATTTTTTCTGTAGCCATATCATGTACTGAGTGGTTTAATTTTGCTGAGACTGTATTTTGACTGATGACCCAAAGAAAAGGAGCTATGTGGCTTCAAGTGGTATTTATTTTATTTATTTATTTGGATTTTGCTCACACCTTTTTCAGTAGTAGCTCAAGGTGAGTTACATTCAGGAACACTGGGTATTTCGCTGTACCTGGAGAGCTCATAACCTAATTTCTGAGGCAATGAAGGGTTAAGTGACTTGCCCAAGATCACAAGGAGTAGCAGTGGGATTTGAGCCAGCCACCTCTGGATGTCAAGACTGGTGCTCTAACCACTAGGCTACTTCTCCATTCCTTGGTACCTAAGATTATATCACCATGATAACATCTGCAATGCCTGGGGCTCGACCATGATATCTCCTTGTGTTGTCAAAAAATGATGCCAAAAGGCCTTTGTGGAAGCTAAGAGCATATGAAAAAGTTGTTTTGCTCCCCTGAAACTGGTCCAGGTGTTCCAATATCGGAGGCATCGACCCCAAAAAGACTGCAGCGCTACACTTAGACACTTGGGGGGGGGGGTGAATCAATATTGAGAGGACATTAGTCCCTTTCAGAGCTGGTCACTGTTGGAGGTCATTAAGACTGATACTCATAGAATTTGCATCAAAGGATTCCAATGGGAGAGTTCTGACACTGAAGAAGTACTAGATTGTAAGCTCTTTGAGCAGGGACTGTCTTTCTTCTATGTTTGTGCAGCGCTGCGTACGCCTTGTAGCGCTATAGAAATGCTAAATAGTAGTAGTAAGAAGACACATGCCATGATAAAAAATAGCATCAGCTTTGACCCCTTGTGTGTACATACATCTGTACCAGCCTCAATCAAGACAGAACAGTAGCAGCCCTCATTTCCCTTGATTTAAGTGCTTCACCCACCTTAGCCAAACCCCAACTGATTACTGCTAGAACCACCCACCCGTGTTCTTGAATTGTTTCTTTCACTAATAAAACAAATAATACTCAGAAGTGAAATAAAAAGAAAAGATTATTCTGGAAACAAGTAAATAGTAGCTCAAGCAGAGGCTTAAAGCAAGTCTGAAATACAGAAAAGAAATTATTAGATTGGGTCCGTGCCAGTTCACTGCCCTGGAAACAAGGAAGTCCAACGTACATAGATTTCACTCATTTTTTACAATTGATTTAGTACGTTATACAATAATCCGGAAACTAATTACCATCTTAGCACATCCCACTAACCAGTCATCTACTTTCCTAATCCAACACATCTGACTTCTATCCTATCAGTTATCAGTTCATACCCTAATTCCTAGAATAGCAGTTGCGCCACTCCACCTGACTCTGAGTCACAAAGCCATGGTATCTTCACTTACCTACTAGTAACTTCTCTCCCACCATACCTTCTGTCACAAATTCCAAGCCCAACTCATCATGCTACTTCAACAGTTTTTTTATATCACATATCCAAACTATATACCAGCTGACCTTGTGGTTAAGCTAGCAGACTGTTCCCAACTTCCCCTTTTCACTATCCAGATACAATGTGGTTTCAGACTGTATGAATGAAACACAGGAAATCTTGACCCAAGAATTAATACAAATCTAAATATGCATTAAAGTTATCTTAATTACATTGGACCATTCTATATGCATGTACTTATCTTCTGAAAGCTTGTAACAAAGTTCACAATCAATAAATTCTTAAGCTGTCTTGTACAGTATCTTGCCCTAGACATAACCTTAACATTGGTCAGCAAAAATACAGAACGAACAGGTTTTTTCCATTCTCATGACGCACTCTTTCCCCAGGATCTTGTATAACCGTCTCTCACTCACACACATCTGTCTCAGTAAAAGGTCCACTTCCCCTTCTTCCATTGCTTGCACAACAAATCACACTGAGGACTCTGTTTACTAAGGTGCGCTAGCGTTTTTAGCTTGTGCACAAAATTAGCACGCGCTAACTATGTAGGCGACCATGGGAATATTGTGGGTGCCTACACAGCGTGCACTAAAAGCACTAACGTGCCTCTAGCGCGGCTTAGTAAACAGGGCCCTAAATGTGTAAACGTGTTTTTGGGTCCAGTTTAGTTAGAAGTATGGGGTCACATGGGTGTCGTTGCACAATTTCAAAAGGCCACCTTACAGCCTGATCTAGTTAGCAAGGCTTGAAAACAGCACATAGAATAATTAGGGAGGATGAAATAAATCTTACAGGTAACCCTTGCCTTGTTTTATTATCCAGAGGGGTGCTCTGAATATACAAACATTAGGGGTCCCAAGCCCCCCCACACCACATTTGATCTTGTAGGCTATGTATTTTTGCTAGGCAGGCTTCTTGACATTGGAATAACCACTATGATTAACACTTCTCATGCAACCCATTGCAAGGCAGCATTGATCTAGCGAACTTGTATACATAATTGCTACAGGGTACACACATATTCTTCAATTTTTAAAAGAAATCTCAAATCTGAGTGCTGTAAGATACTAATAACTACATACATGTATTGAAATACTTATCTACTTAGCTTTGGAGTAAATCCGAGTGAGTGAATCCATTGGTACCTGTAAAGAGAGAGAGCATAAAATTAAAGAAAGATAATTGAATTATTGAACAAGACTCTTAGGATTAAGTTGAAGTTGATAGAATTTTTCACACGTATGTGATTTTCCATCCATATGGTAAAACTGGTTAAAGCAGTGGTTCCCAAACCTGGTCTGGGAGGCACTGATTTGTGTGGGAAGATGGCCGCCCTTTTCTTTCAAAAATACGCTGGATAGTAACATGACGGCAGAGGACCTGTACAGTCCATTCAGTGTGCCCAACAAGATAAACTCATATGTGCTACTTTATATGTAAATGTTTATTTCTGAGATACTTAAGAAAAATGTTGCTTCGTGAATATTTTAACATCTTAAACACTTTATTTAGTTCCTTACAAGCTGTGTGTTGAATGTATTTTTTAAATCTGATTTTTAATTTATTTTTAAAAAATCTTCTAAGTACAGTAATAACATTATACAAATACTTAACATCTTAAACATTACTAATACTGAAATACACTTTTTCATATCTCGTGGTTTGCTGTAGAGGTAATCTGGGAAACCCATTTACCAAACTTTGACAAAAATAACATCATTTTCTTAAGTGTAATTACATTTCTTCACCAGCAGGGAGTTTACATTTGGTATGGTGGAAAGGGCCTAGACCCCTTTTCCTTTTGTGTCCCTTGTAGAATAAACTGCTTGAATAACTTCTGTGGAGTGGAGGAGTAGTCTAATAGTTAGTGCACTGAGTTGAGAACTTGGGGAACTGGGTTCAGTTCCCACTGCAGCTCCTTGTGACCCTGGGCAAGTCATGTAACCCTCTATTGCCCAAGGTACAAAAATAGATTGTGAGCCCAGTAGGGACAGAGAAAGTACCTGCATAGAATATATAAACCACTTTGGCTGTACCACAGAAAGGCAGTATATCAAAACAACGACCCTTACCTTTATATCTTTGAGTCAGGTCTAAAGACAGCGCTGTCAGGGTTCATCTTAGTGCTTTAAAGGTAAACTGATGTATCTACAGCCTTTAGTTTTCAGTTCATTCAGCGCTTGCTTTTATGGAAGTCTCTTGCTGTGTCGTGGGACTTCAAAATGGTACTGACCCAGCTGGTGAAAGCTCCTTTTAAGCCACTAGGCTCCAATATGCTGAAGTACCTGACTTGGAAGGTCTTATCACGGGTGACTGGTCACATCAGCAGGCAGAGTCAGCAATTGGGTGATTATGTGCACCCATCCTAAGATAATGTTGTACTGCTACCTTATATCACAACAAAGAGAGGGTCCAAAGTACAGAACAAAGTCCAAGATACAGCAAAATGCACCAGGAGCCTTCAGAAGTGGGACACAATTCCTTTAATAAAAAACGATTTTCAAATGTGGTCCACATTAGAAAATTGGTTTTTATCATTAAAGGTTTTTATCATTTTTATCATTGTTTCCCGCATTTGAAGGCTCCTGGTGCTTTTTTCTGTATCTTGTAAAGCTACCTTAACCATTCATTTGCTCAGAGTTATGCTGATGTTGTGTGAGTTCAGTTGTCTTTCCAACTTTTTCTCCATGGCACATGCCCATGATGGTGAATGTACTTTGAATATACTGGATTGTATAAGAGCCTTAGCCTTTTATTGGCTGGATTAAACTCCTTAGAAAATCCATCCATCTTTTTATTTCATTTTATTACAATAAACTTGGGACTGCTGAAATCAGGCACAATTGTCCAAATGGCTAGTAGATTCTCTCTCTCTACTTATGCCCAAGTAGGATTGATCCTGGAAGGGCATGTTAAGGCTCATAATGTCACAGTTATGCCACATTGATTGTCTACCTAAGGTCAGCCTTCATGGAGATCTTCAAAGCTGCCACATGGGCAGCTATCTACACATTCACATTTTATTATTGGGAAAGGGATTCTAATGCAGCAGTAGGATTGGTCAGTACCTCTTGAAGAATTTCTTTGGGTATAGAATCCTATTCCAGTCCCTCCTTTTGCCTTTCGTCTTGTGTTTCATATTTTCTTTGTTTCCAAAAAAAAGAGGAGGTGGGGGAATAGAGGTGGGGGGATGGGATATTTCTTCCCAGGGGTTGAGTTCTTATATACTGTTATTGTGCATTGGCATTCTGCCTGTGTATTGAATGTTGTTGGATTAAAAATTTTTCTTCATTAAAAAAAAACAAAAAAAAAACGTCTCCAAACAAAATAGGATATAAATCTTTACTGCCTCTGCCTACCCTCCAGTAGGAGTTGGCTTCTTTTACATTCCAACTTATTTAGTGTGCCATAAAATGGTGGTAGTTCTATGCAGTGATGCCAGTGTGTGAAGTCCTGCATATATGTAGTAGTGCATGCTGGAAAGCTGTGTAATCACCGTGCTGGGGTCTGTCAGTTGACATCGTCCTCAGAGAATTCTTTTACAGATAAGCCAACTGCTTGCTATCCCATTTGGTGGAAAAGGAATCTAAAAGTATAGAGTTGTTATAGTCATAAATCTAGCCAGTCCCAGTTCATGGTCTGCAAAGGAAATGTGATTTCTGCATGTGCATTTTAAGGTGTTTGAGAATAGTTTCTCTTGAGAAATTAATTTTTCATGTAAAATCCAACTTCACTGTAAGAGACTACTGCTGCGTTAGTTTAGCCATCCTAATATTCTGAATGTGTGGGTTCAGGTTACTGTTTCTTACTTTGCTGAAGACTGTCCTAAATATGTCTCTCTTGTTTTGTAGGCCACCTCATCCACATCCAGAACAGCCTCCACGGAGTCTTATCCCTTCACGACAGGCACCTCCTCCTCCAGTGTAGTCTCCCGTTTATCACCTCAATGCTAATGTTCCCTGACATGCTCAGTGACTGTCAAATTGTGTTTGAACACTCTGGAGTCCCAAAAAGCTTTTCTTTTATTGCAGAATGGGATGAAAGGAAAAGCAGCAGCAAGGTAATAATAAAATACCTCTACCAAAGGAATGCAGTGCCTTAAGCCTGTTCTTGATGGTGCAGAAGAACTGAAATTTAGGGAGTGGAAAATTAAGATGTGCAACTGTCAAACTCCAACCGGGCCAGCCTGCACTCAAACACAGCTGAAATTCCGGGACAGTTGTCTGTGTTTTATCCCCCTGCTTTGTTCCTATGTTGGTGCTGTGAATGCAAGAATTATCAGGAGACTGTCTCCCTCTCTCATGCAGAAATGACACATCAATTTTGTTGTTATATTTATTGTGAATGTCCGTAGCAGCTACATACTAAGAAATAAATTAGAAAGTCAGTGCATTCTGCAGATTATATTGGAAATGCTATAAAGAAATTATTAAATTATTATTATTTAAGCAGCACTGGCAGCAAAACACAATAATGGACAAAAGGAAAGAGATTTGTATTGTGTTCAATACATGAAGCCCAAGTCCCTGCAACCTAGCATATTTTATTCTGTACCTACAATAGTAAAAATTGGCTATAAAAATGATTTCAGAAGCAACTGTTTACATAGTGCATAGGAGGCAGGTCTTTGTGACTTATGATGGGGTGTAAACAGCCACAGTGTTTTTAACTAATGCATTTAACTAATGCATGTGGAATCTGTAAGGAGTTAGGCAGCAATGGAACTCTGGAAACTGCAGCCACTTATTTACTCTTGTACTGAGAGGGACAAAGCCCAGTTCTTGTTACACTTATCTGGGGCTTCTGGTTGCTTGTTGGTTGACTTGGTGGGGAAGATGGCAGACACATCACAAGTATTGGTCTCCTTCACTTGCACAGAGAGTTCAGAGCAGCACTGCTATTTTCGCATATTGCCTTTGCTGTGCATACCACAAACTACTACTACTATTTAGCATTTCTATAGCGCTACAAGGCGTACGCAGCGCTGATTGTCTTCAAATATTGAGGATGGGGGTCATATCGTTACTTTGCTGTATGACAGTACAATGGCTGCTTGCAGCCAGCCAGTGATAATAAATCTCTTGGGAAAGCCAGACCCTTCTATGACAGCATAACGCAATATGTTTAACTGTGAATGTTGTAGGGCAGCGTTAGAGCTGTAGCATCAGCTAGCAAAATAATGTTTTATCATGCATGCAGCTATATTTGTGTGTATCGAGTCAGCAGCTAAAGCAATGGACTTATGCAAATCAAGAATGGTAGTGCCTGCTATGGCAGTCTCCTAGGTAGGCCATCCTCAAAGCACGATGAAGCTCAGTAAGGGTTGCTGATTGTGTTTGTGAGTCCAGTGTGTTTAATGAGCTGCTGTGTGGTCACAGACCATAGCCCAGAAGAAAACTCCCATAGGGTGATCACACTGAATGAATTGAATCCTTGAGGAGTTATGATAAAGCAAAGTAGTAGTAGTATTTTTTAATAAATATCTTAACTAACTTTGGGGCCTTTTGCTAAAGGGTGTTAAGCCCTTAATACACACACACACATTACCGCAGACACATGTTAAAGGGTTTTGCAATATTTTGCCTGTTTGTGTGCAGTGTGCACTAACCTATGTTACACTGATCTTTCAAAAATATTTGACGGGTGTGTCATAGGCAAAGAGTGAGTATTCTTGTGTTATGATTAGTGTGCACTAACTGGATAATGCTGAGTTAACGTGGGAGTACTTAGCACCACGTAAATAGGAGGGGGTAAGTGCTCCCATGTTAACTTTTGCAGGTACTGCACGGTATTGGGAACATTAGCACATAACCTGCAAATTAAAAAGAAAAAGACTTTTAAAAAGTGCCACATTTAAATCTGGGTTTAGCGTGTGGGAAAGTCCCATTTTAAAATGTTTTAAGCCCACATTTTACTGCATTTTAGAAAAAGGTCCCCTTTGTATTTTTCCAAAGCTGTTAACTCCCAGTGGGTTCTGAAAAATCTTTATTATAAAAAATAATAATAATAGCGGGTCCGTAATGCCACTCCAGCTAATGTTGCTGTCTTAGTTTACCACTGCTAAGGGCCATGTACTGCATTATTATAAAACTGAATGTATTAGACTCAAACTTGGTTACTGTTAGTCAAGTGGTAAAAATATGAATTGATGTTTTTCTGCCCTCTTTAATGATCATATCGTAATAGCTATAACAGTGATGAACCAACACTTCTTCGATAGGCAGTATATAATGTAAAATAAATCCAATTAAATAGGAAGTGCCGTCTTTTCAGTTCTTATTTCCAGCTTCCTTTGGATTGGTGGATAATTTTGCTTATCCTTTGCTCAGTTATGGACCTGAATGGATAGAGCCAAGGGAAAATGATATACTAAATACATGGAGGAAAGTAGGAGAATGTGCGAATATGGCAGCTTCTATTTGCTTTATATCAGGAAAAATACTGCTAATCTGTAACGTTTAAAAATAAAAAGTCATGCCTTGCTGCTGAAGTTAGTAACTTCATAATGGTCTTTCCGCAGAAAAGCCTTAGTATGTCTCATATAGGCATATCTAGTGATTGGCATTTTGTACAGAGTCTTTGATATTGGATCTTTTATACACCCTCTTCATTGCTTACCTACTAAAGCTAAGATTCAGTTTAAACTATTGCATTTTTCATTTGAGATATTGTTTGTTTGGCACTTAGTTCTATCAAAGCAGTTTACAATAAAAAAATTGAAAGGAACTACAAATCTTAAAGAGGAAAGGAGTCAAGTGAATAGAAGTCTCTCCACTGCCAATGAGCATCCTAAGAGGCAACCTAACTTGAAAAGGCCTTAGTAAAAAGATGAGTTTTGAGTCCAGTTTTAAATTTAGAGCAAGAGACTTCAGCACAAAGGTGAATAGGAAGAGAATTCCAGAGGCAAGGAGCCAAGAAGAAAGCACATTGATGAGTAGAAGTGAATTGTGTGCAGAAAACAGAAGAGAGTGCAATAATGTTCATGGGTTGGCTATGAATTATCTGAATACTTGGATACAGAGGCATAGCCACAGGGAGAATCCTCAAGGGTTTGCCCCCTCCTTCAAAATTATTGACACACAGTGCCTTGCTGGCGGAGTTGCTCAAGTCCTGCCAGCTGAACAGATGCTCTGCCAGAGCTCCCCCACTCCTGCTGCCTGAACAGCACGAAGGCGATGGGGTGCTCCAGCCGCTGATGCTGGCACTTCTGCGTATACTCAGCTCATGCATTGAATTGATCATGTGCAGAAGTGCCAGTGTCAGGCTGGAGCACCCTGCCAGTTTTCTTACTGCCCAGGCAGCATGGGCAGAGGCTCTGGCTTGCGCATCCCCACTATCAAAACTATGATTCAGGTGGGGGAGAGGGGGACTGAAAGGAAATGCTTGCCCCTCTCCCCCAGTTCACTCCTGGGTCCCCTCCAAAAATCAAGTTCTGGCCGCACCCTTGCTTGGGTAATTTGGTATGTTCTATCCCAATGCGTTCAGTGTTCGGTAACTTGGTATGTTCCATTCCAATGCGTTCAATGATCAATATAGAGTTGCAAGTAAATTTTAGATTGTAGTGTTCCAAATAGTGAAGTATAGATGGAACTGGTCCAGAGATATGGAACTCTGCCACCTGACTAACAGCAACAAACAAATTACTTACAGTTTCACTGTATGTTAAAAACTTGGCTGCTTAGGTAGTATTTTAATACTGTTTAATTCTGCAGATACTTTGAATAATTTTGATCTGATTTTATTGTACAATTTATTTTTATTACTTGTAATCCGCCTTGAGCTATTGTTATTGATTAAGCAGAATAGAAACTTGTGAATTAAATAAAATTATATCTAGTCCAGTATGCATGTCTAAAATGGAGGCTGGTAGTGGATACATGACTAAAGACACCAAATCAGTCATTCTGTGCTGGAGATTAAAGATAGCTCTGCAGCTTTTACAATATGGTACAGCTTTTATGAAACAATACAGCTGTTACTAGGACAGCAATTTGTGACTATTAATTTGGAACCCTAAAATTGGTTTTGCTGTTGTATAAAGGGGAGAGAAAAAGTCAACCACCTTGCAGGGAATTAATGAAACTTTTATCATTAACACCCATGGAATCCATGTGAACAACAGAAAAAAAAAGTATCACACAAAGTTCTGATTCTGTTGAATTCATAGGCCAGTGCTGCAGTGTCATAAGAATCCTTTAAAAATGAGTGCTCATGCTCAGATTAGTATGGATTATTGGTTGAGCAGGTGAAGGTATCCATCTGGCTGAATCACAAAATTTAGAACCAAGTGGACCATAAACTAAGTGACTGTGAAAACCACTTCCTTCAGCTACTAGTGGAAGCTGACAGCAGCAAACAGCACAAACCACTGGGTTTAAGATTCCTGTCCCAACAGTATGGATACTCCCTCCCCCCCCCCCCCCCCCCCCCCCCTGGATAACAGACTTTCCTGATATGTTATCTCTTCAGCATTTGCATAGCTGTTTGTGTCTATTACTCATGTTCTCCTCTTTTGTATTTGTGTATGTACTTATATATTACAGCTATAGTCATGTCATAATATACCTGAAATAATTGCTGCTTTAAGGAAGGAATTCACTGGCATTATTTCTCTAGAGTGATGTTTTGTTGGAATTCTTACTTTATAAGCTTCTTGCCCCTTCCCCTGTCACAGATTTTAGTTTTTCTAATTAGGCCAGCTGCAGCTTTCCGAAGTCCATCATTGTACGAATAAAGGTCAGGAAGCAAATTATAAATTTGTACAGGAAAAGGCTTTTTTGTTTTATTTAAATCTGTGAATAAGTACATTTTGAAAAATATTTGAAGTTATAAAAGAATGTGCCTTTTTTATTCTAGCTTGCTTGTATATACATTTTACCTAGCATGTTGTGCTAACTTTTAACCCACAACACAAATGAAGACTACTGATTTTACATTAGAAAAGTCACACACCACCTCTAAATATGATTTTGCCTATGATTATTATTTTTTACTTTGTTTTTGGAGTTTAGCGGTCTTTTTTTGAAAACTCGCACTTTGTTGTGAAAATTGTAGCTTAATCTTTTTTTTTCTTTTTCTGTTCATAATGCACAGGATCTCAGAAATCACAAATGCCACTTTTTTTTTTAAATACTAGTTTACAAAATAGCTTTTTTAAAATTGAATATATGTAAAAATAAAAATCTCATATAATAAATAAAGATGATTTGTTTTTTAAGTATTTTTCTCTCTTTATTTTTTAAATTGGGGGGGGGGGGGGGGGAGGGAGAGGATGTAGAAGGGTTTGACATGGCTGAATCTGTACCAACCAACCTAAAGCTACCTTTGTCCATCTGTTTGTGCATGCAACCAGGGTAGGCATGCATACCCCAGCACACTCGCCATACTTCCTGCTGAAGCTGAACATTATAAAGAGTAGTGGGCAGGGTTGCCAGATAGGCGGTTTTCCCGCCCAATTGGGCGGTTTTCCGCAACCCGCCGTGGGAAATTTTTGCCCGCGGCGGGTTGCGGTTTTTTGGGCTGCTTTTTGGGCTTCAGGGCGGTTTTTTGGGGCGGCTTTTTCGGCCGCGGGGGGCGGGGTTAGTGACGTGTTTGGGCGGGGTTAGTGACGTGGGAGGCGGGGCCGATGACGGGGGAGGCGGGGCCGATGACGGGGGAGGCGGGGGCCGGTGACGGCGGGGGCGGGGTTGATGACGGCGGGGGCGGGGTGATGATGCGGGGGTGGGGGTGTCAGGGGCGGGGTTTGAGTTTGGGCGGGTTTTATGCTGGATTGGGTGGGAAAAAAATTTTCCACCTGGCAACACTGGTAGTGGGACCTGTACAAGTCTCCTAAGACCTGTTACCTGAAAGTCTCAGTATCTTGCAGTTAACATACCAGCACACCTGAAGTCTCTTTCTTTTCTGATATTTTCTTTATTGAATAACACAACAATGTACTCACAGTCAGTAGCTCAGAAGGATTGCCTCATGGAACAGAGACTTCGTTATTCTGACAGTTGCTTCAGTGGATGGAGACAGAAATCTGAGAAACCCAGCTTTGCTGAACAGGTGAAAAAACACAGCTGGGTTTACAGGAGAGGATCAGAGCTGGGCTGCTGGAAATGTTATATCTTAACATAAAGATATGTCCAAGGTAAAAAAACAAGTTCTCTTCAGAGCGTTTAACAGGACATGAGCTAACTGAAAGTAAAATGGAGACAGAATCATAGAGAGGGAGAAAGAGAGAGGGCCAGAAAGTAGGGCACACAAGCCCAGATGAGAAGAAGGTAGAGACCAGGGTTGCCAGGTGGAAAATTTTTTTCCAGCCCACTGGAGCCCAAAAAACAGCCCAAAAACCGCCCAAACACAAACCCCGCCCCTGACACCCCCACCCCCGCGTCATCAACCCCGCCCCCGCCGTCACCGGCCCCGCCTCCCACGTCATCGGCCCCGCCTCCCCGTCATCGGCCCCGCCTCTCACGTCATCGGCCCCGCCTCCCCGTCATCGGCCCCGCCTCCCACGTCATCGGCCCCGCCTCCCACGTCACTAACCCCGCCCAAAACGTCATTAACCCCACCCAAAAACGTCACTAACCCCGCCCCCCCCGCGGCCGAAAAAACCGCCCGAAGCACAAAAACCAGCCCAAAAAACCGCAACCCGCCGCGGGCAAAAATTTCCCGCGGCGGGTCGCGGAAAACCGCCCAATTGGGCGGTAAAACCGCCCACCTGGCAACACTGGTAGAGACCAATAGAAACAGAGCTTGTCAATGAGGTGGCAAGAGTGGTTGCATTAACATAAACTACACTACACACAATGCCTAGCTCACATGCCCTAGCAGTGAAATAATAACAAACATTAACCCATTCCAGGGTTCCACTGTAACTTAGGCAAGGCAGTCAAAAGACAGAGCAGGACCAACTGCAGTAGCCAGCTGGCAATCCCCACTGGCAAAGATTGTTCCAGACCATGGCACCATTTGAGGTTGTTCACCAAACTGCCCTGGACTGTGGAGGAAGCCACATGAATTAATGAGGGTAAAGCAGAGTGAAAAGGGTGAGTGCACAACAGAGAAGAAAAGCACAGGAGGGAGGGGGAAGAGGAGAAGATAGTGCTAAGAGGAAGAGAACACCCACCAAGACACCCAGATATAAGCTCCTCTGCTGAGTTTCAGTAGGCATTATAGCTCTGATGTGACAAATAGGTAACCATAGAATTTTTGTGAGGGAGGAGCTCTATGGGTGTTATTTCTAAGTTGAATTTTTCCTGTTATATGCATGCAGAAAATGTTAAATAAATTTTATGACTAATAAAAAGACAATGTTCACTATTTTTATTTGCTGCATTTGTATCCCACATTTTCCCACACATTTGCAGGCTCAATATGGCTTACATTATGCCGCAATGGCGATAACCATTAATGGAATGATAAGTACAGAGAAGAGTTACAATTAAGGTATATAAGAATATCAAGCGATTTAGATGTTAAAGATAAAATATTAAGTAAATTAAAGTAAATAAATTATTAATTCATAACAGGTATATAACAGCAAGGACAAGGTGAAACGTTCAATAATGTCAATGTAAATAAAGTAACCAGATTAAAGGAATCAATGTTGGTTTGTTCTGGTGCATTTTTTATGAAAGTCTTTTATGAAGGATTATTGTTATAAGTCTCTTTGAATAACTTTGTCTTCAATAACTTCCGGAAGGTTAGTAGATTGTGCGTTGTCTTTATGGCATTCAGTAGTGTATTCCACAGCTGCGTACAGAGGTAGGAAAAACTAGATGCATATATTGATTTGTATTTAAGGCCTCCTCAATTGTGGTAATGGAGGTTTAAGAAAGTTCGAGAAGAACTTTTTGTATTTCTTTCTGGTAGATCTATGAGGTCTGACATATATGACGGGGCCTCTCCATATATGACTCCATGAACCAGGGTGCAGATCTTGAATGTAATTCAATCTTTTAGTGGGAGCCAGTGTAATTTTTCTCTGAGGGGTTTGGTACTATCTGATGAGAAGGCTAGACGAATTTCATATTTAATATAAAAAGTTTATTCTTAGTTCAGAATTTTCTGAATAGCATCAATGGGCTTAGTCAGGAAGCATTTTTTTTATAAGCAATATACAAGTCAGAATGCTAAACAAGCAATGTACAAGAGAAATCAGAATGCTATATACAGAATGCTTAAGGCAAAGGAGTCAAAATGCTTACTACATATTCCTTCTATCCTGCTTATATACTGTTTGTCCCTGCTATTTCTTCTAACATCACGTGCAGGCTGTATCATACCATAAATCCTTTAACTTAAAGCAGAACATATGCCGCATCTGTGTTCCCTTATCGTTCCCCCAGACTTTCTGGAGCCGTGCCTTTGGCTGATGTGTTGCCACATTCTTTTCTCATGTCCCAGGATATTTTAGTGTTGAAACAGCTTGTTGTAATCATGGAGCCTTCCACTCCCCATCTTTCATGCTTTTATTCAACAAATTTCCTCCCTTGAGGACTGATTGTTTCAGGCCTCACACATCTGTTTCAGCTCCAGTCTGTTCCTTACCTCCCTTCTAAATCTCCTCCCCCTTGTTATTTATGATATGCTGTGCCTGCAAGCTCTGTCTTTTCATCATCTTTATCATACATCTTTCAATATTTCTGCTGACATATTAAAGTTCTATTCATTCTTGATTTCAGTTATCATTTTAAAAGCATCCTGGCACATCTTTGCAAACATGCTAATGGTAAAATTATGTATCATACCTGATAATTGTCTTTCCATTAATCATAGCTGATCAATCCATAGACTGGTGGGTTGTGTCCATCTACCAGCAGGTGGAGATAGAGAGCAAACTTTTGCCTCCCTATATGTGGTCATGTGCTGCCGGAAACTCCTCAGTATGTCGATATCAAAGCTCCATCCGCAGGACTCAGCACTTAGAGAATTACACCCACGAAGGGACACTCTGCCCAGCTCACCACCACCGAAACGGGGGAGGGGAATTAACCCAGCTCATCCCCACACAAGTGGGGGAGGGGAATCCGTCCAGCTCATCCCCGCGGAGCGGGGGAGGGACACCACACCCGCCGATGCGGGGGGATCTGGCTTATCCTGCAACCGCAACCGCAGGAGGAGCTGACTGACCCTAACACCGCCGAAGCGGGAAAGGTACAAAGTTGCCCTACAGCCGCACGAAGCGGGAGGGAGTGCCGGCAGAATTTAAATCTCAATCCAGCCCCGTAAAACGGAGGGGAGAGGAATGCAGCAGCTCACTGTAACACAAACTCGTCTCAACTCTTGAAGAATCCAAGTGAAAAAACTTGAACACGAAGTCTTTCTGAAGTAACTGAAGACTAAACTTGAACCTGAAATGCAACCAGAATAAAAACAGTACAGATATCTGGGAGGGGCTATGGATTGATCAGCTATGATTAATGGAAAGAAAATTATCAGGTATGATACATAATTTTACCTTCCATATCATCAAGCTGATCAATCCATAGACTGGTGGGATGTACCGAAGCAGTACTCACCCAGGGCGGGACATTGAAATCCCTGACCTCAACACTGAAGCTCCAAACCGGGCCTCCGCCCGTGCAGCCACAGTCAAGCGGTAATGCTTGGAGAATGTATGAGCCGAAGCCCAAGTTGCCGCCTTGCATATCTCTTCCAAGGAGACGGACCCGGCCTCTGCCATCGAGGCCGCCTGAGCTCTAGTGGAGTGAGCCTTCAGCTGGATAGGCGGCACCTTCCCCGCGGCCACATAAGCCGCTGCAATGGCTTCCTTGACCCATCTTGCCACTGTAGGCTTAGCAGCCTGCAGACCCTTACGAGGACCTGCAAACAGGACAAACAGATGATCCGATTTCCGGAACTCATTGGTCACTTCCAAGTATCTGATGATGACTCGTCTCACATCCAGATATTTAAGAGCAGAGTACTCCTCTGGGTAGTCCTCCCTACGAAAGGAAGGGAGACAGAGCTGCTGATTCACATGGAAGCGAGAAACAATCTTGGGCAGGAAGGAAGGCACTGTGCGAATAGTCACTCCTGCCTCAGTGAACTGCAGAAAGGGCTCTCGACATGAGAGCGCCTGGAGCTCGGAAACTCTTCTGGCTGAAGTGATAGCCACCAAAAAGACTGCTTTCAACGTCAGGTCTTTCAGAGATGCCCTCGACAAGGGTTCAAAAGGCGGCTTCTGCAATGCTCTTAGCACCAGGTTGAGATTCCACGCAGGCACCACTGAGTGCAGAGGAGGGCGCAGGTGATTAACTCCCTTGAGAAAGCGCACCACATCTGGCTGCGAAGCCAGGGAAGCACCCTTCAGGCGGCCCCTGAAGCAAGCCAGAGCCGCTACCTGGACTTTAAGGGAACTGAGCGACAGGCCTTTCTCCAGATCTTCTTGCAGGAACGCCAACACTGAAGAAATTGGAGCAGTGAAGGGAGAAAGTGAGCCTGCTTCACACCACGCTGCAAATATACGCCAAACCCTGGCGTAAGCAGTAGAAGTAGAGCGCTTCCTCGCTCTCAGCATAGTGGCGATGACCTTGTCTGAGAAGCCCTTCTTTCTCAGACGCTGCTGCTCAATAGCCAGGCCGTAAGACCAAAGGGGGAGGGATCCTCCATCACCACGGGACCCTGATGTAACAGGCCCTGCTCCACTGGCAGCCGCAGAGGATCGTCGACTGAGAGCCTGATCAAGTCCGCATACCAGGGACGTCTGGGCCAATCCGGACCCACCAGGATTACCCTGCCGGGATGCTTTGCCACCCGGTCTAGCACCCTGCCCAACATGGGCCAGGGCGGGAACACATAGAGAAGCTCTTGAGTCGGCCACTGTTGGAGAAGAGCATCTACTCCCAGGGATCGAGGGTCCCATCCTCTGCTGAAAAAGCGCAGCACTTGGCAATTGGCCGATGACGCCATCAGATCTAGGCTCGGCTGGCCCCAGCGCTTCGTGATGTCCAAGAACGCCTGAGCAGATAGCTGCCACTCTCCGGGCTCCAAGGTATGGCGACTGAGAAAGTCCGCCTTGACATTCATGACTCCGGCAATGTGGGCCGCTGACAGCTGCTCCAGGTTCGCTTCTGCCCACTGGCATAGATTCATAGCCTCCTTGGCTAGAGGGGCGCTCTTGGTACCTCCCTGGCGGTTGACATAGGCCACAGCCGTGGCATTGTCCGACAGGACCCGTACCGGCTTCAACACCAGTACCGGGATGAACTCCAAAAGCGCCAACCGAATGGCTCTGAGTTCCAGGAGGTTGATAGACCACTTTGCCTCTGCAGGAGACCAAAGCCCCTGCGCTGTCCTTCCCAAGCAGTGGGCTCCCCAGCCCGACAAAGAGGCGTCCGTCGTGACGACAATCCACTCCGGGGTCATCAGAGGCATTCCCGCAGACAACTTGTCTGTCTGCATCCACCAGCTCAGCGCCTTGCGCACTGCTGGGTCCAAGGGAAGGCGCACAGCATAATCCTCCGACATCGGAGTCCAGCGCTGCAGCAGAGATTGTTGTAGTGGTCTCATATGAGCCCTGGCCCAGGGCACTACTTCCATCGTGGCCGTCATAGAGCCCAACAGCTGCACATAGTCCCAAGCCCGAAGAGGAGAGGCTACTAGGAACTGGTCCACCTGAGCCTGAAGCTTGACAATCCGATTGTCTGGCAGGAACACTCTGCCCACTTGGGTGTCGAATCGAACTCCCAGATACTCCAGGGACTGAGTCGGGCGCAGCTGGCTTTTCTCCCAGTTGATGATCCATCCCAGGGAGCTCAAAAGAGCAACTACCCGGTCCACAGCTTTGCCGCACTCTGCATAAGAGGGGGCTCGGATCAACCAGTCGTCCAGATAAGGATGGACTTGTACTCCTTCCTTTCGCAGGAAGGCCGCGATGACCACCATTACTTTGGAAAAGGTCCGCGGAGCAGTAGCCAACCCGAACGGGAGGGCTCTGAACTGGAAGTGTCGGCCCAGGACTGCAAAACGCAGAAAGCGTTGATGAGGAGGCCAGAAGGGAATATGCAAGTACGCTTCCTTGATGTCCAAGGATGCCAGGTACTCCCCTGCCTTCACTGCCGCTATAACAGAGCGGAGAGTCTCCATGCGAAAGTGCCGCACTTTCAAGGCCCGATTGACCCCTTTGAGGTCGAGGATAGGCCGGACAGAACCTCCTTTCTTTGGCACCACAAAGTAAATGGAGTAACGCTCCTTGCCAAGCTGACTTTCTGGCACCGGAACGACCGCACCCAGGCGGATCAGATTGTCCAAAGTCTGCTGCACTGCCACAGCTTTGACCGGAGACTTGCAGGGAGAGAGTACAAACCCGTCTCTTAAGGGTCGGCAGAACTCTAGCTTGTAGCCGTCTCTGATGACTTCCAGCACCCAAGCGTCTGAAGTTATTGTGGTCCACTCGCCCAGAAACGAGGACAGCCGTCCTCCAATCTGCACTGGGGCGTGGACCAAGGCCCCGTCATTGGGTACGAGACCCTGGGGGAGGACCAGAGGGAGCACCTCCGGGACGGCGGTCTCTGCGAAAGGAATGCTGCTTGGGGGAGAAATTCCTCTTAAAGGAAGAGGGGGCAGAGGAACCCGACCTGCCCGGGCGGTACCGACGGGCTTCCTGAAACCGTCCTCTGGAGGTACCGGGACGAGTACTAGCCCGAGCCCTGACCTCTGGTAACTTCTTGCCCTTAGACGTGCCGAGATCGGTCACGATTTTGTCCAGCTCGACCCCAAAGAGCAGCTTGCCTTTGAAAGGCAATCTAGCCAGGCGGGATTTAGAGGCGTGGTCAGCAGACCAATGTTTCAGCCAAAGCCACCGCCGCGCAGAGATTGTCTGAGCCATGCCTTTAGCTGAGGCCCTCAAGACATCATACAGCAAGTCTGCCAAATAGGCTAAGCCCGATTCCAGGGCCGGCCAATCAGCCCTCAAGGAATGATCCGAGGGGGAAGCCCGCTGCACCATAGTCAGGCACGCCCTGGCCACATAGGAGCCGCAAACTGAGGCCTGCAAACTTAAAGCAGCCGCCTCAAAGGACGACCTTAAGGTCGCCTCCAATCTTCTGTCTTGGGCGTCCTTTAGGGCCGTGCCACCTTCCACCGGCAACGCCGTTTTCTTAGTCACCGCAGTGATTAAAGAATCCACGGTAGGCCACAGATAGGCCTCACGCTCACTTTCAGTCAAAGGATAGAGGCGGGACATAGCCCTAGCCACTTTAAGGCTCGCTTCAGGGACATCCCATTGAGCCGAAATTAAGGTGTGCATGGCATCATGCACGTGGAAGGTTCTAGGCGGGCGCTTCGTCCCCAGCATAATGGCAGAGCCAACAGGGGCTGAGGGAGAGACGTCCTCCGGAGAGGAAATCTTCAAAGTGTCCATGGCCTGTATCAACAGGTTGGGCAAATCCTCTGAGCTAAAAAGCCGCGCTGCAGAGGGGTCATCCGCTCCATCCGAGCGGGGATCCGTCTCCTCCAAGGAATCCGCAAAGGACCGTTGGGAGAACTCAGATACGCTGCCCTCATCTACATCGGAGGAGACAAAGTCCTCCAAGGCCTGGGAATCAACCCGAGGGCGTTTACCTCTGGAAACCTCAACCTCTTTACCAGACGAGGGAGCAGGGGCAGCGTTTTGCATAAGGAAGGCCTGATGCAGCAGCAAAACAAACTCGGGGGAGAAACCCCCCAGACTGTGCACTTCCGCAGCCTGGGCTACAGCCCTAGACGCACCCTCAACCGGCGCTCGCAAGAGCAGGGGAGAGACATGCTGCGCATCCAAAATGGCGTCCGGCGCAACACTCCGCGAAGGAGCCGCGCGGGAAGAACGGCGCTTAACTGTAGCCGCTTTTGTGCCGTCGCCCAAATTAAGGGCGTTCATGGCATTAATGTCTCCAACCTCAAGGGCGGCCCAAGAAGAAGCCGTCCTAGCCGCGTGGCCGGCCAAGATGGCGGAGGCGAGGAGCGGGGGATGGGCGTTTATGGCGGGAAAAACCGCCACGCCGGAGGAAGGACCGGGACATTCATCGGTCACGAAACTGTCACCCAACAAGGGCGAAACAGGCTTTAAGACCCCCGCATCCCCTCTAGAAGCGCTCAAGCGATCCGGGGAGCGACTCTTTGCGCCCTCG
Organism: Microcaecilia unicolor; assembly: GCF_901765095.1. Lineage (NCBI taxonomy): Eukaryota > Metazoa > Chordata > Amphibia > Gymnophiona > Siphonopidae > Microcaecilia > Microcaecilia unicolor. The sequence goes on along the minus strand of NC_044034.1, from coordinate 320,218,138 downwards.
CCCTCCGACGCCATATGCCACGAGGAGAAGAATCGGGGAACCCCCTGCCCGCTATAAAAAGGTAAAAATTACCTGCTTGCCGCTCCGAGCTGTAACGACCTGGTGTCCCAGTGAGTAGCTGCAATAAACGTTTAAATAAACGTCGAAATAAACGCCTTTAAGGACGTTCAAATTTTTTTTTTTTTTTTTTTTTAACGGAGCCAGCGGGAGGGGGGAGAAAAGGAGGGACCTGGCACCACCAGGTTTGCACTTGCTCAAAAGAGCCCTCAACCCCAGGCACTCAACAAAACCTAAGAATTAGGCTTGGAGGCCTAGCCAGAGCTGCTGCTGTGTGTGACCACCACCTGCTGAGATAGAGAACATACTGGGGAGTTTCCGGCAGCACATGACCACATATAGGGAGGCAAAAGTTTGCTCTCTATCTCCACCTGCTGGTAGATGGACACAACCCACCAGTCTATGGATTGATCAGCTTGATGATATGGAAACACATGTTACAGAGATTCAATTGTACTAGGGTACAAAATTTATATCTCTTGAGGTATATAATTTATAGGACAGTGAGCTTCATCAAAGGGGAATACACTGTCATTCATTCTTACTTTTCATTAGCTGATGTGGCATTAAAAATTACACAAATTAAAAGCATATTCCAAGGTGTTAACATTCATCAGTTGTTACATATCATTGAGTTAAAGTCTTATTGCAGCTTGTTTTATTGCCACACTTTTCTTTGGTGGCTGTGACCTTTACAATCACTGTACTTCCTTCTATAGACCAATTACCTGTTACAACATTGTGCGTGTAATTGCACTTTATCAGGGGAATGTTTCCAGTTGTCATACTATTAATCAGACACCAAAATGATGTCTGTGGGTACTTGTCCATAAGCAAGGCTTGCTTATAAATAGTCTCATTTGTCCAATGAAGTTTCCATCATCCCTTACACAGGTATCATTGGGATAACGGTGCCCACCCAACTTTATCATTGTAGTCCCATATATCATAGCTGGCAAGGACAAGGATGTGGGCACATATGATACAATCAGTCAAATTCAACATCTTGGCCGCTGTAACAAGTCTATATGTGTTCATTGTCCATTAACAAACAACAACATCCCAATACCATCATGTTTAGGGACATGATGTTTGTTTATTCTTTGTCCATTTCAATATTATTAATTCGTCGAATATCTGATAAATGTATCCAAGAAGTATGACCTTCCAGACGGGCAGCGGTCTGAGTAAGGGCCGTGATAGCAAAAGGTCCTACATACACAGGATCCTTCCATGTTTTATGTGTAAAGTTCTTTCGTAGTACTAGATCACCTACTTTAAAAGCACAAACATCATTAGTAGTCCCTGCCTGTGATGCTACATTTGTTCGGATCATATCACTCGTCAGGTTCAACATTGGTTGTAGCTTTTGCCAGTACTGAGTTGTATTATCAGTACTTGCTGTCTGCATCGGGAAGAAATGACGTCCTGTCTGAATTTGGAATGGGGACAATTTAGTACGCCCATTAGGTTGGGCCCTTATTGTCATTAATGCTAATGGCAATACATCAAGCCATGTATATAATTTTCCCACCATTTCTTTATTGAGAGATTTTAGTAAGACTCTCAATTTTGTTTTTAAAATGCCATTGTAGCGCTCCACCAAACCATTGGAGGTGGGGCGATACACTGATACTTTTCTGTGTGTTAAACCCATAATCGTTTCCATTTCTTTCAAAACACTGTTATTGAAATGTGTCCCGTTATCAGAAATTATTCTAGACGGACACCCATGTCTTGGCATAATGTGAGTTACCAGGCATTGTACCACCTCATGTGCTGTCTCCCTTTTACATGGAAATGCTTCTATCCACCTTGAAAAAGCATCCACCCAAACTAACAAATATCTTTTTCCCTGCACTGGAACAATCATATCAGTAAAATCAATATACCATTCTTTTGCTGGGCCTTCTGGTATTGGAAGTGTCCCAGGCGATATTTTAGGACCTCTTTTAGGTATGTTAATATTACATACCATGCAATTCTGCACAACCTGTTGAATCAAGTTATCAATTTTCAAAGTCCAAAATCTTTGCTCAAATTGTTGTTTCATTGTTTCCTTATTCCAATGCATGGTTGCATGCCACTCAGTTAATACCTTAATCACCTGACTCATTGGCATACAAGGTAATCCTTCTTCTGCATTAAACCATTCACTTCCCAATTTCATACATCCTCTCTTCAACCATTTTTCACTTTCCTGTCCCTCTGGCTGCCACATTTCAATCTTATCTACATTCGTAAGTGGCCCTTCCTGTGTCTGTCTAGTATTATACAAAATCTTTTCACTTTGCTTAACCACCTCCGTTGCTGCTGCATCAGCCATTGCATTACCTAGTGCCTCAAAGGTTGGCCTTTCAGTGTGGGCCGGGGTCCACACAACTGCCGTTTTCCTACCTTCACGTTCCCTTCTTGCCAAAATTTCAAACAGCAATTTCCAATATGTGTAATGTTGTAGATTTTTACCTGCACTGGTTATCATCCCCCTACGCTGCCATTTTAATATATGATACTGTAGTGAACTTGCAACGTAACCACTATCAGTATATATAGTGACATTTTGAGTCATATCAGTGTGTTGTAAGGCCGTAATAACGGCCAAAAGTTCAGCATGCTGTGCAGTATGGTCAGGAGGGGTTTTATATTGTACTTGCATTATCTTTCTTAGATTCTCATCTACCTGCACGCAGGCAAAGCCTGCAACAGTCCTTTCACAAGCTCCATCTGTAAACCATATCAACCCATCAGATAAGGGTTCAAAAGTAAGACAGTGAAATGTAGGGATTTCTATAGTATCGATCTCACCCTCTTGATCGACAGGAAAAAGCAGATCTATCTTATTTCTCTGTTCTTTAGTTAATGGTATTATTCTTATATCTTGTCCTAAAAGTACTGCTTGATATTTTCCAAATCTAGTGGCTGTCAATGCCGTCTGGCTAGGGCTCAACAGCGTTTTAATCGTGTGGTTGGTATGTATTACAATAGGAACAAAAGGCATTTGTGCTCTCCATTTGCCTACTGCTGCCACAATAGCTGTCAATAACTTTGGTATTTCTTTCATTCCCTTTTCCACATGATTAAAAGAGCCTGATAAAAAAGCTACTGGTGTATTTACTTCATTATTTTGATTAATCATAGCTGCCCAACTGTTTCCCATGTCTTTTACCCACAAATGCACAGGTGATTGTATATCTATTACTGCTAAGGGTCCTGGGGATAACAAATCCCTCACAATCTTAGCCAGCACTATCTTATCCTGCTCTTCCAACACAATTAGTGTATTCTTTGGTGTGGCTGCGGGCAGTTTCAAATGTTTATAAAGTCTCATTACTTTTTGTGTATAATTTGGTATCCATTGTCTGCAATAATTTAACATTCCCAAAACAGCACGTAACTGGGTAACTGTTTGCGGTACCGGAGTCTCATTTAAAATAGATATAACTTCCGGTATAATGACCTTATGTTCTGCTGACACATTTTGTCCTAAAAAGGTGACAGTAGACTGAGCTACAACACATTTCTCCTTGTTACATTTATATCCTAACTCTCCTAATAACAAAAATAATTTTCTAGTCCATTCTAGGCATTCTGCTTCAGTCTCAGCAGACAATAGAATATCATCTACATAGACAAACAATGACACCGTGTCAGGCAATTGACTCCTGAAATCCTTTAAATCCATCATTAGTTGTTTTGAGAATACCGATGGACTATCAGTAAAGCCTTGCGGCATCCTAGTCCACCTGTATGCCTCATTCTGTACTATAAATGACGTCAAATCCCTAGACTCTGGATGAAGAGGTATTGAAAAGAATGCATTAGACAAGTCAATGACAGTATTGTACGCATATATATTCTGGGTATGCAAAAGTGTAGCAGGATTCGCACAAATCGGAAATTGATTTTTTGTAACCTCATTTAGCTCTCTTAAATCATGTACTATCCTTACATTGTTTTCCCCTTTTGGAACCGGAAACAATGGGGTATTGTACGGGGATACTGAAGGTTCAATAATACCACATTTCAATAATTTACCAATGTGTTCCAGGGTTTTGGATACTAATTTAGGTCGTATGGGGTAAGGGTCTTGCTTCGGCCCCTGTGCCCCTTCTATTAATTCTATCTTATGGGGTTTTGCATTTACGGCTAGTCCATATGGTGAATCACTTGTACTCCAAATATGTTGTGGTAATTCTTCCATAACCCTTACTTTATTTTCATTATTCAACTGTTGGACCATAGTGAGCAAACTTGGTATTTCTTTATTTCCAAAATCTAAACACAGTCCTAATTGAGACAACAAGTCTCTACCACACAAATTTACTGGGCAATCAGATGCCACTAAGAAGGGTACCACAGCCTCCCTTGAACCGTGTGGTTGGCATTCCAAGCGCACCAGAGTCGGTTCTGTTAGCCTTTTTCTTTGTTCTATCCCCATAAATCCCACTGTTGTTCTATACTGATTTGAAAGCTTAACTCCCTGTGGTTTTGCACATAACACAGAAGTACTCGCCCCTGTATCTATCAAAAATCTCACAGGAGTTCCATATTTTCCAATTGTCAATGTAATAAAGGGCTCCCTTGTGTCTAACCTGAAAATCATTCCCTCTTCCTGACACGGGTCTGCTTCCAGTCAATAGCATTGGTCTGGAATATTCTGCCAAGTTGGAAAGGCATTTACAGTGCCCAGTCTCTGTACTGCCGCTCCTGGTCCCTGTGATTGCGTCGCCGGCTGCTGTATTGCAGTCTGCGGTGCACTCGCAGGTATCCCTACTACTTGTGGCATTAATCCTTGCTGCGTCTGCATTTGTACTTGGGGCATTCCTGCATTCTGATAACATTCTGAAGCATAGTGACCAAATTGATTACAGCCCCAACATTGTACATGCGTCCTTCTATTAGGTGATGGTCCTGATCCTTGCATCCCTCGACCTCTACCCCTTCCTCTAACCATGCCTCGTCCCCTTGGTTGGTATGGCCGGCTATATCCCGGTTGTACATAGTAAATGACCTGTGGAGGTGAGGCAGAGGGCATTACCATTGTTTCCTGTTTTTTGTTTCTATCCTGTTCCTTGCTTTCCAAATCCTTTAACTGCATAGTCATTAACTTAGAAGTTAATTTAGCCTGTTCTTTCTGTGGGGTCTCTATCAGTTTACGATGCACATTACTAAAATGCATCAACGTCTCTCTTATTTCTGGCCACGGCTTTGAGGACAGGGCAATGACAGCATCTAAATTCTTACGCATATTATCAGGCAGTGTGGACATGAATAGGTGTAAAAATACTGCTACATTATGGTCCACATCCGCATCTTGCCCTGTTTGAGCCTTATACAAATTTATACATTTTGTCAAATGTGCCGAAAAATCAGTTTTAGGGTCCCATTTATTTGCCGTAATGGCTGAAAAATCAATCGGGGTTGGATACATCACATGCAGAGCTGCAGAAAGAGCAGCCTTACTATTCCCTGCGTATACATCCCCATCCACAGTATGTGATGGCAGGCGCTGATATCCACACTGCACTGCCAGTTGAGATATACTAATACCTGACGCTGCACACAGGGCTTTAAAATCTCCAATAGTCAATTGAGTCCCTGCAGTTGCCTGTTCTATCCCATCTAACCACATACGAGCTCCTTTCACTATACTGGGAATTTTTGCAACTAAAGTTGTAACATCTACGGGGGTGTATGGTTTGTAATGGCGTACTCGATTGCCAGCTGCGTCTAAGCGCGTCATAACTGGCATGTGTAAAGCACTACTATCTAAAGCGCCGCAAATCTCCTGTTTATATTCCTCTTCCACCTCTTCTTCAGCCTGTTTTATTTTGTAAAACCAATTGTCCCAGTACTCCAGCCCTGCTTTAATAAAGTCCAGGCTTCCCGCCTTGGGGCAATATTTATTTATTACTTTTGTCAAATTCTGTACGTCCTCATGTGAGGTAGGTCCTCCCTTATCACAGGGGAAAAGGAGGTTTTTAACTTCCAACAGGTTCTTAGTAACTCCCCACCATTCTTCCCCATATTTAGTTTTATCCAATCTCACAAGTTCTGCAGCTACATGGGTTTCCTTAAAAATTGCCTTTGACGGTCTGGGTGTCAATTTGGGTGGTGTTTCCCTGATTTTAGACGTGGGTGTCTGAGGATCCCTTTTAAGGGAAGGTTCAGGGGGTGGCTCAGTACATAGCCGAAGCCGTCCCTCAATTTCAAATTGAGTTGCCAGGTCATATTGTTCTGATGTAATTAGGGTTTTCAAATCAGGGTAAGTGCCTGATTCTGCACTAGATTTTCCTTTTTCTTTCTGTCTCACCCGTTTTTTCTCCTTTTTCTGTTCCCTAGTCCCCACATCACTGTCCTCATTATCCCCTCCCTTTTCACTTTCTGAATCACTGGGGGGGTCATCAAGAGCCGAATACCCAGCGCATGGCACAGAGCGCTTTGGCTTTGATTCCTTCATTTTATCAGTCGCCCTTAGGGGGCACAACGTGTCCCTGCTAGATTCATACGACGGGGGATTATTTCTTTTATACATTTCTGCCTCTTGTTGTATCCTATCTACATCAGCATGAAAAAGATCTGCTGCTACAGAAAATAAATTCCAAATTGTAAGATGCTTCTCTAAGCTTTTCTTCTTTTTCTTATTCTCTTGTATATATTTCAGGAGAGATAATAATTTTGGACGATCAAACGATCCATACTGAGACCAGTTTGCATCATATTTGACCCATTTCTCATGTATTTTTTCAATCTGTTTTTTTTCTAACGGGAATAATTCTATGACATGCTGCAAAGGGGTGCATTTTTTTGAACTATCTAAATCTAAATACAAAGCATATACAGGAGGCTTTTCTTTCTTATCTGCCCCTTTCCCTTCCATTTTATTCTGACTATTACAATTTCTCCTATAGAGCCACAACCTACAAAAATATACTAATGCACTTAAACAAAGAAAATATACAAAAAAGAAAACTACAAAACTAAACAAATATACTACTACTAAGTCCACAATGTAAGCTTACTCACGCGTCTTCTTATTCTCTTTAGCAAGCCCAGGAGTCGTCGCCCGTATGTCCACGTCAGTAGGTTGATCACTCCCAAATCAGTGGTACACAGAAATCAGGCTTAAACAACGCTTGCTCCCAAAATCCAATCCTGTAAAAAACTTCATTAACAACAAACACTTAATTTGTCATTCGTCTCGCCTTCTCTTTTCCGTGTGCGGCATAAATCTTCTGTCCTGCCGCGGTCGCCACTTTGATGAGAAGGCTAGACGAATTTCATATTTAATATAAAAAGTTTATTCTTAGTTCAGAATTTTCTGAATAGCATCAATGGGCTTAGTCAGGAAGCATTTCTTTTATAAGCAATATACAAGTCAGAATGCTAAACAAGCAATGTACAAGAGAAATCAGAATGCTATATACAGAATGCTTAAGGCAAAGGAGTCAAAATGCTTACTACATATTCCTTCTATCCTGCTTATATACTGTTTGTCCCTGCTATTTCTTCTAACATCACGTGCAGGCTGTATCATACCATAAATCCTTTAACTTAAAGCAGAACATATGCCGCATCTGTGTTCCCTTATCGTTCCCCCAGACTTTCTGGAGCCGTGCCTTTGGCTGATGTGTTGCCACATTCTTTTCTCATGTCCCAGGAGATTTTAGTGTTGAAACAGCTTGTTGTAATCATGGAGCCTTCCACTCCCCATCTTTCATGCTTTTATTCAACATATCATATTTCGCTTTTCCAGAAATGAGACTTATACTATTGTTTGTTGCACAAAACAGCTAAAATAATGCAAATTACTTTTTCTGTAGGCAAGCAGGATATGTCATCTGCATGATAAATGATGGTGTCTGACAGCATCAATTCTGGACTTGCTTATCCTAGAGCCCAGAAAAGACTAGAAGGTTTTCTGAGCATGTGCCAGCCTTCCCACACAGCCATCCATGCTCCTACTCCCTCTTCAGTTCACTTTTCCATTTCTTGTTCAGACAGATATCTCACTTTTACATAATTTTCTTTCATTTTGTTCATTTTCTTGTGTTAGCTCCTCCTCACTTTGCTGTTTTTCTTATCTTCTCCTCCCTGATCTCCCATTGGCCATCATCCAGTGCTCGTTCGATTTCTCTGAACTCAGGGCATGTCATCTTCCCAGAATTTTCTCCTATACACAAACCTGGAGCTCAGAGTGATCTACTATGTCATTAAGGTCTTCGGGGACCAAGTATGCCACGCAGTGTTTTTGATACAGACTGACAAGTTTCATATTCTACATAAATTAGCAGGGTGGAACAAGCTTCCTCAAGCTGTGTGCAGAGACCTTGAGGATCTCGTATATCTTCTCAATCGAAGCTTTCCTCATCACATCACGCTTCAGTACATAAGTATTGCCACACTGGGCCAGACCAAAGGTCCATCAAGCCCAGTATCCTGTTTCCAACAGTGGCCAATCCAGAATAAGCAGATGCCTGGACATTCATTAATAGACCCTGGATTTTCTGCAGCTAGGGATGCCAACTATTCACTTATTTTCTACCAGTGAAAACTTGAAATACCATCACATCTGCTTCAGTTGGTCAGCAAGAGTAGCCTGGACACCTTCACCATACATTGGGATTATCAGCTGATATAGTTTTTCCCTCAGTTCTACTAATCAGGAGAACCATTCAGAAGATATGGCAAGAAGGGACCATTTGTTGATTTACAGACACTTGATATACTAATTGTACTAGAGTCCTGCTGCGTGGTTCACAAATGTTCATTCTAATTGCACTTTATTGGCTTCCCTTATCCACACACTCATCATCTCCCATTTAGATTATTGCAACTTGCTTCTCACAGGTCTCCCACTAAACCATCTTTGTTCAAAATTTTGCTGCACAACTTACCTTTCACCAGTGACACTACACTCACATAAACCATTTCCTCAAGTCACTTCATTGGCTCCCTATCCATTTCCTAATACAGTTCATTCAAACTCCTCTTTCTGACTTACAAATACGTTCATTCTGTAGCTCCTCTTACCTCTCCCTACACCCTTCCCCAGGAAATTTGTTCATCGGGTAAGTCACTTCTCCTGCGCCAACTCCACAATCTGTTCCTTCCTTCTTCCTTCGTTTGCTGAGTCAGCATCAAAGAGCCTGTTTAAAAAAGGCCCCTTAGATTCAAAACTATATAAAGAGGAAAGGTCCCACTGAACTTTCTTTCTGAGAAGTTCCGAGAGAAGAGGACATTTCTCTGGTAAGTGAACGCTATTTTGCTTTGGGAACTTAAAGATTGGGGTTTAAAGGAGGAATTGTAGGTTAGTGTTAGGCAAAATAAAAATATAAAAAGCAATTTTATCAACTAATCTCCATAGTCTTTTTAGTTTTAAAAACTTTGTACCACAGCATTAAGAGAGAGAATCTAGCAGGCACTAATAATAGTTTAGTCTTCCCACCCACCCCTAGGAAACTCTTCATTTATAGTTATTGTAATTAGTGTAACAAGCAGGGAGTGCTCTTACAGAGTTTTAAATACATTTCATTACCATCTAAGAAAGAAACACTAAATAAATCATACAATATACTATATAGATAGAAACATGACGGCAGATAAAGTCCATATGACCCATCCAGTCTGCCCATCCTCTGTAACCCCTAATTCTTCCTGTTCCTAAGCGATCCCACATATTTATCCCATGGCTTTTTAAATTCTGGAACAGTCCTTGACTCCACCACCTCCACCGGGAGGCCATTCCACGCCTCCACCACCCTTTCTTTGAAATACTTCCTTAGGTTACTCTTAAGCCTATTCCCTCTTAACTTTGTCATATGCCCCCTCATTCTAGAGCTCTCCTTCATTTGCAAAAGGCTCTCTTCCTGTACATAAATGCCCTTGAGATATTTAAACGTTTCTATCATGTCTCCGCTCTCCCAGCGTATACATGTTGAGGTTCATAAACATGTCCCTATAATTTTTGCATTCAAGACCGCTTACTAATTTCGTAGCCACCCTCTGGACCGACTCCATCCTGTGTATATCTTTCCGTAGGTGCGGTCTCTAGAACTGCACGCAGTACTCCAAATGAGGCCTCACCAGAGACTTATACAACGGCACTATTACCTCCTTTTTCCTGCTGGTCATGCCTCTCTTTATGCACCCAAGCATCCTTCTGGCTTTGGCTGTTGCTTTTTCTACCTGTTTGAAAGCTTTAAGGTCGTCAGACACAAGTCCCGCCCTTACTTCACACACTGAAGCACTACACCCGCTATACTGTACCGTTTCCTCGGATTTTTGCGACCCAAGTGCATGACCCTGCATTTCTTGGGATTAAACCTTAGTTGCCAAATATCGGTCCATTCATCTAGCTTTGCTAGGTCCTTCCCCATGTCATTCACACCCTCCAGGGTGTCCACCCTGTTGCAGAGTTTAGTATCATCCGCAAAGAGACAAACCTTACCAGACAGACCTTCCGCAATATCGCTCACAAAGACATTAAAGAGAGCCGGCCCTAGGACCGATCCCTGCGGTACTCCACTGACGACATCCTTTTCTTCAGAGTAAGGTCCATTTACCACCACCCTCTGTCTCCTACCATTCAACCAATTTTTTACCCAATCAGTTACTCTAGGTCCCACACCGAGGGCACTCAATTTATTTATCAGTCGCCTGTGTGGAACCGTGTCAAAGGCTTTGCTGAAATCCAAGTATACCTCATCAAGCAACCCTCCCACATCCAACTGTTTGGTCACCCAGACGAAGAAGACAGTCAAATTCGTCTGACACAACCTGCCACTAGTGAAGCCATGCTGCCTCGGGTCCCGCATTCCATGTAGTTCAAGAAATGTCACAATCCTCCTCTTTAGAAGCATTTCCATTAGCTTACTCACCACTGAGGTCAGACTGACAGGTCTGTAATTCCCTACCTCCTCTTTACTTCCACTCTTGTGGAAAGGAACCACATCCACCCTTCTCCAGCCCACCAGGACAACTCCAGGTTCTAAGGAAGCATTGAAGAGGTCCGTCAGCAGAGCCGACAGAACTTCTCCGAGTTCCTTAAGCACCCTCGGGTGTATCCCATCAGGCCCCATCACTCTGTCTACTTTTAGTTTGGCAAGCTCCTCACGAACAGTCCTCCGTAAACGGGTCTTGGTCTACCATACATCCATCCCCTTTAGCCTTTGTTTTCTGCAGCCCTAACCCTGGTTTTTCATTCATGAACACAGAGCTAAAATAATCATTAAGCAGTTCTATAAACTAAAAGACACTTTTATATTAGGCTAATATCCTTAATACTGTAGCAAGTTTTAAATTATTGAAAAACTCAAAAACACTAAGATGGAGTCAGCAGTCCAGCAGCGAGAGGGGTGCTATCCAGTCTTTTGCATTGAGTGTCACATGTATGATTATCTCCCAGTTGGTGAGAAGTCATATGTGTGTGCCCGATGAAAAGAGCTCCTAGCTCTCAGAGAACGTGTCCGTTCTCTTGAGGCTAGAGTAGCAGACTTGGTGGAGCTGAGATAGACAGAGAGGTACATAGAGGAGACCTACAGGGATGTTGTAGAGAAGTCCCACCTCCAGTTTGGTAGCCCCTGTGCTACCTTGGAGGAGGGAGGTCTCCTAGAAGGAGAGCATCACCCTGGTGAAGTAGGAAGTACTCCTGTAGCCAGGACCTGCCTACCAGGGGATGTACTATCCTCTCGCACCAAGGATATGTCTCCAAGTGCTGCCCGGGAGGGAAAGGTTAGGACAACTGTTGTAGTTGGTGATTCGATCATTATGTATATAGATGGCTGGGTGACTGGTGGACCAGAGAATCGCCTGGTGACATGCCTGCCTGGTGCGAATGTGGTGGATCGCATGTGTCACCTAGATAGGATTTTAGATAGTGCTGGGGAACAGCTGGCTATCTTGGTACATGTGGGTACCAATGACATAGGAAAATGTGGGAGAGAGCAGTGGCGTAGCCAGACAGCCAATTTTGGGTGGGCCTGAGCCCAAAGTGGGTGGGCACAAAATTTTCTCTCTGTCCCTGCCCCCTTCCTTCCCGCACTCTCCACATCTCCCCCGACACCTCCCAATTCAAAAAATACTTTAGCTCATAAAGATCCCCAAGCTCTGTCAGCTGAAAACTTCCTCCAAAGACAGCCAGAAATCCCTTTTGCCAAGCTTGGCAGGCAGCAGTAGCAACAATGCTTTGAGACACTGATGCTGGCACCCCATGCATGCTTAGTTATCGGTGGCTCAAGGATGTTGCCGCCATCTGCCAAGCTTAGTGGAAGGGAGTTTTGGCTGCTTTTAGAGGAGGTCCTCAGCTGATGTAGGTTGGGGATCCCCACCAGCTACAGCAAGGGTCAGGACTAGTGTTAGACATGCTAGGGCCCAGACTCTCACCAAATACAGAACAAGGGATTACAAATTAGAAATAAAAATATGTAGACAAAAATTGAACTCGGAACCTCGGCATGTTACAGTGGAAAAATACAATCAGAAATGTATTTATTTTTTCTACTGAACACAATAAAATGATATCCGCTATGCACATTTCTCAAGCTAACAAATTTCAGTTAATAAATTCAAAATAAAATGTCTTTTCTACCTTTGTTGTCTGGTCATTTTATTTTTCCATTATGTTGGTTCAAGTTTCTCTTTTCCACTTTCCTGTCTTTCTGTTAATTCTCCTTCAGGCAGCTGCTATTCATTTGTCTTTTCTCCACTCTCATTCCATTCCCTCACTACACTGACATATTGATGTTTGTTTCATTTTAGCTCTTTCCTATCCTTTTTTTTCTTTCCTGCTCTCTGTCCACTCAAATTTCATCTTCTAATCCTTTTCCTTTTCAGATATCTATCAGATTTCCATCTCCTTCTTTCACCCACTAGCTCTCCTATTCCCCATCTCGTTCCTTCTCCAGCCTTCCTTCTTCAATCTACTCCCCATAATCACTATCATCCTCTCATTCATTTCCTTACCACCCCCCTTGGCCTTCCACATGGTTCCACCATCCCAGTGTCTGCCTCCTTCCAACCCTTCTAGCCCAGCATCTGCTCCCTCTTTCTCGTCTCTCCACCCTCTATCCCCTCCTAGCATCTTCCTGTCCTTTCTCTCTTTCCTCTTGCCCCTTCCCCCAGGGGCCAGCATTTCTCCCCCTCTTCCCTCCCACCCGCATTCCAGCATTTCTCCCTCACTGTCTTCTACCCCTGGATCCTACATCTCCCTCCTTCTTCCCCCTCCTCCACCCTCATGTTCAACATTGTTCCCTCTTTTCCTCTTCTCTCTCACCCTTGCATCCCAAGTCTAACATCTGTTTCCCCTTTGCAGCATCTCTCCCACCACCATGTAACATTTCTCCTTCATCCCTCTCTCCCCTGTGCAGTACCTTGTCCTCCCCTCCCTCCCAGGTCCAACATTTCTCTTTCTTTTGTCATTCACCCCTCCTTCCCTCCCCACCCTACCCTACATCCAGCAATTATCCCTCTCTCTCCCCTCATATCCCAATAATGATCCCCTTTCTTCTACTCTCCCATGCATGTCTCCCTCTCCTACACCCCCCTGCATCTCTCCCTCCCCTCCCTAACAATTTCCCTCACTCCTACACCCCCTGTGTAGCATCTTTTCTTTCCCTCCCCTCCACTCCCATGCCCAAGCAGCCCAACAATTTTATCTTCTCTCCAACCCCCCCGCCCCATATGCAGCATCACCGGCTTTCCCACTCACTAGTCACCAAACAACTGAACGCCCAGCTCCTCTCTTGGCCCCTTCTGAGTTAGCTGGCAGCAGCGATTTTCTTCTAGCTTCGGTCCCTGCATTCTTTCCTTTGATCGTCGCCGGCAGCGCTGCCATTCACACAGGCAGCTCTGCTCCCCTCTGCCGCGCGTCTATCCGGTCCTCCTACGTAAACAGGAAGTGCATCAGCGAGGGCCGGATGGACGCAGCAGAGGGGGGCGGAGCTGCCTGTGTGAATGGCAGCGCTGCCGGCGCCGATCAAAGAAAAGAATGCAGGTACTGAGGCAGCACTGGCGGGGAAGACAAGAATTTCCGTTCCAGCCGGACGCCGGAGGGGCGGGCCTGGAGGGAAAGTGGGTGGGCCTGGGCCCATCCAGGCCCACCCGTGGCTACGCCCCTGGGAGAGAGGTTCTGGAAGCCAAATTTAGACTCTTAGGTAGAAAGCTCAAATCCAGAGCCTCTAGGGTAGCGTTTTCTGAAATGCTACCTGTTCCACGTGCAGGGCCCATGTAACATGTAATTTATCCTTAAAATCGAGCTTGGTACAGGAAGATTGGAGGGTGGCCAATGTAACACCGATTTAAAAAAAAAGGTTCCAGAGGAGATCCGGGAAATTATAAACCGGTGGGGTGGGGGGGGGGGGGTGCTAGTATACAACATTATCATCTGAGCTTACTAGTGGGCTAGTATTAAGTGCTTTGTTTTTGTCTACCTGCAGCCCCAAGCAATTTCAGAATTAATTATTTTCCTGTTACTGTAAATGTGGAACAAAACGAAAACCCCATTAGCGCCCTAATACTGAAGGAGTGGAACGCCGGTACTACCTGAATGCTACTGAGCAACAGGACAACCTCATGTTTTGTGCCTACTGATGGACTTTTACTTATGCACTCTACCTCTGCTTTTGGCTATTTGGCCACACCTTATTACTGCACTGGACATTTGTGCCTTATCCAGTTTTACTGTTTACTAACAAGACAAGTTTGCTGTTTACTAATGTACAGACAGAATGCAGGGCTATTAGACATATAGCTTGTAACAGTAGTTTGCAAGGCCTATACAAGACCAGCTTGCACGTAGCAACGCCATCTGAATAGGCGACCTTGGAGGGTGCTGACACCCCCCTGCATTCCTGAGCCGCACCTTATCTCCTGTGCTAGAAAGGAGCATTGTGTGTGTACAGAATAAGCTGCTAAGTTTCGTTTTTCTTGCCAGTATCATTTCAGTGTTATGACGTGTGTACGTACTGGGACTACAATTTTGTACTGTAAGAACTACAAATGTTTACTGCGCATGACAAGTATGACGTGTAAGGGGCCAAATGCGCAGGCCCAGTAGGGAAGTATAAATGTAAGCGTCAGATGATTTATGACACACAGTGTCCCGAGGCTACTCGGTGCTGTTCACTTGCTAGCAATAAAGTTGCCTTGTTTGGAACCAAAATTTGCCTTTCGTCTCCTGATTTCCCACCTGTTTCATTGGCGACCCAGATGGGACAGAAGTAGAAAGGGGAATCGGATTATATTCTTCCCCTCCCCCACTGCGGTCGGATCGGGTCATCGATTCCCACCCGAGGAGGTGGTGAGTGGCCACCGCTGATTTCAGCGTCCATCTCCCGGAGGAGGGCCGATCCACTCCGCCTGACTGTAGAGGGGGGCTGTGTGGTTCCGACAAGGCACCTTTTTCCATTTCAGGGAGAAGCGCACGACGGCGCGGCCTGCGACCCCGGCGGACAGGCGAGTATACTCTACGTAGTGACCGGCCCAGTAAGGACCGAAGAAGAGGCGTGATCACCCTCTTTTAGCCAGTGACTAATACGGACTATTGGTATCCGACTAGGTCCCGAAACTCACTAGGCTCCGGCGACGAAACCGAGCGGCGAACGAACGGGGGGGTTTCTTGTGGCGTATGAAAGTGTGTGAGTGGGCTTGCAGTTCCAGGCCGGGCGACCGCGTCCTGGTCAGGCCGAGTGTTGACCCTTCTGTGTCTGGTGGAACGAGACCCCTTACTCCTCCACCTCCCCTTTCCCCCTTTGTCCGTCACCTGTCCTTTGGCACTCAGGTTAGGATGGGCGGGGGTGGGTCTTCACCGTTAGATTTAATGACGGAACACTTTAGCGAAGTGTTCGACCTAGATAAATGTAGCAGGGCCGGGATGATACAGAGATGTCAATTTATGTGGCCAGGGCTAGGAATTGCTGGATGGCCCCCGGAAGGGTCATTCGAGTATGAAAAAGTGGCGGCGGTCATGAATATTGTTATAATTGAGGGAAACCCCGGCTGTCCCGAGGACATTCCATACATAGAAGCGTGGTTGGATGTAGTCCGGGATCCGCCGGCTTGGGCCCAACGGAAGGTAGAAAAGGCCGCCCTTATGTTGGTAAAGCAGAGAAAAGGCCGGAAAACCAAACTTAGAACCCTGCCGACCCATGCCTTCGCTCTCCAAAGCTCGGCAACCGCTGCCGTCCCGAAGGCCGCAGGGACCGCCCCCATACGGCCTACCGCCCCTAGCACTGAAGCCACTGAGACCACGCCCCCTGCTACCAGAGTCAAGGCAGGAACTACGCCCAGTACTACCAACACACTTTCTAGGAAAAACCCCCCGAAGAAAACCGCAGGGAAAGTTCAGGGTTCGGCCGAGAAGAAGCCTCCAAAAGCCCCGATACTTGCTACGGCGGAGGCATACGAAGAGGACATTGCGCCGCCGCCCTATGCTCCTGTGTACCCTGACCTCACGGGCCTAGCAGAAGGCCCCGCTGACGCCGAGACTTCCGGGTCAGAGTCGGATGCCGGGGAGACGTCCCGCCCAGCCTCACCTGAGTCACCTGGCCTCGCAACCACACGGAAGAGTACACGGGTTGTGAAGAACATTACTCGGTTCCCCCAATCGAGTCCGCAACAGGCCCTTCCGTCCAGCCGAAAAGGGGGAACCTCTCACTTATTCCCAGTCCGACAGTCCACCACCTATACCCCTAACCCGGCAGAGGGGGGGGGCCAGCCCATCGAATCAACAGTCTATAGTCACGTTCCCTTCTCAAGTGCCGATTTGTATAACTGGAAATTCCATGGGCCGTCCTACGACCAGAAACCCGAGCAGCTGATAGAGCTGGTGGAAGGCATTATATACAGCTACAATCCAACTTGGGCCGACCTTAGGCAGTTGAGCGCCCACATCCTGACCTCTGAAGAACGCCGCCTTTTACAACAAAATATGGAGCAAGCCATCCGGGATGCGAATCCGGCCCATGCCAATTTACAGAACCTACTAGAAACGGAGGCACCCATCGCTGCCCCCACGTGGGATTACCGAACCGCCGAAGGCCAAACCTTTATCCGCCGATACCAACAGGCGTACCTGGCCGCCTTAAAGAAGGGGAAGCAGAAGGTTACCAACATGGGAAAAATCCACAGTGTAGTCCAACAAAAGGACGAGAGTCCAGGGGACTTCCTTGAACGACTTATGGAAGCATTTAGGAGGCACAGCCCGATAAATCCCGAGGACCCTAAGAACCTCCCAACCGTGGTTATGAGTTTTGTTAGCCAGTCAGCACCGGATATACGAAGAAAGCTACAGAGAACGGAGGGGTTCGAAGGGATGAGCCTAAGCCAACTGAAAGCTATAGCTGATCGCGTGTTCGGATATCGCGACCAGGAGGAGAAGGTGGAGGCCCGGAAGGAATCGACCAGACGGATGCGGGAGAAGGCAGATGTATTGGCTACGGTGTTGGAAGAACGAATGAGGTCTAGACCAAAGGGGAGGGGCAGGAGAACAAGAGGAACGCGGTCCCCCATAGGGCGTAACCAGTGTGCAAATTGCCGACAAGAAGGACACTGGTGGGCTGATTGTCCAGAGGAGATACGGGACAACCCGAGAGAAGAGGAATCATGGGACCGGCAGAGAGAGGAGGAGACCGGCGACCGCACGGGGGCCCCTAGGCGAGGCCGGGGAAGGGGCCGAAGAGAGAGAGGACGGGATGACCGGAGGGAATGGCAGATGGCTGTGGACGCTACCCGAGACAGCACAGCATGAAGAAACCGGGAGGGCAGAGTCCCCACTGACCCTCTGGTGGAAATTCGGGTGGGGACAGAATCTATGAAGGCCCTACTAGACACGGGGGCCCAGCGATCTGTTATCACCACTGCCATAGCCCCAGCCACGAAAGAAACTATACCAATTGTGGGAGCCTCCGGGAAATCCCTTGCGGCCCCCCTCCTCAAAGAGCGCCAAGTCCAGATCGGAGGGACGATGGTGTCCCATCAGTTCATACACATCCCTGGATGCCCGGTCCCCTTGATTGGTCGAGACCTACTCTGTAAGCTCCAGGCCACCTTGAAGTTCAAGACTACGGGTGAAGTGGAAGCTCGCTTTGAAGATCGGCCAGTGACACTTATCTGTCCAGTAAGAGAAGAATGGAGACTACACGTTCCCCCAACTGTAGGACCCGGCGACTGCCGTTACGACCAGAACACCCCTTTCGCCCAGCAGAGGCGAGCCATAATGGATGAAGTGCCTGATGTATGGGCAGAATTGAACCCCGGCGGACTGGCCGTTAACGCTATCCCCATCTGGATTGAGCTCAAACCAAATGCTCAAGTTGTCAACCAAGGACAATACCACATCCCCTATGCAGCCCGGCATAGTATGCATACACATCTACAGAAACTCCTTCAACAGGGAGTCCTTAAACCAATCAGATCCGCATGGAACACCCCATTGTTGCCCGTTAAGAAACCAGGAACATCCGAGTACAGACCCGTCCAGGACCTGAGGAAAGTCAACAACCAGGTAGCCGACATAGTTGCCCTCGTACCAAATCCATACTCCATCCTAGCCCAAGTGCCATCTCAGACCAAGTGGTACAGTGTCATTGATTTGAAGGACGCCTTCTTTTCCATCCCTCTTGCTGTCGACAGCCAGAAGTTGTTTGCCTTCACGTGGGAAGACTTGCAGACGGGAACCAAGCAGCAATATACATGGACCCGTCTTCCCCAGGGGTTCAAGAACTCGCCTACCCTCTTCGGCGACCAACTCGCCCAGGACCTGAAGACGTATCAGGACGAGTATGGGCCGGTCGTCCAATACGTGGATGACCTGTTGGTGGCCCGTGAAACGTACACCGAATGTGCTGAAGCTACACTCTACCTCTTGAAGACCCTGGAAGCCCAGGGGTACCGGGCCAGTCGCAAGAAGGCGCAGATATGCGAGATCGAAGTCGAGTATCTGGGGTTTCGCCTCCGAGAAGGAACCCGAAGGCTCGGTATCCCCCGAACCCAAGCCATCCGCAACCAACCCACTCCTGCAAATAAGAAGGAACTACGGGCACTCCTCGGAGCCGCTGGATATTGCCGCATTTGGATTATTAATTTTGCCATCCTGACCCACAGTTTGTACGCCAAACTGAAAGGACCTGAACTCGAGGGCCAAAATCTCCAGTGGGAGAAACACGAACTGAAAGCCCTTCAGGACCTCAAGGAGGCCCTTGTGGCCCCACCAGCGCTCGGACTGCCAGATGTGACTAAGCCGTTCTACTTGTTCATCGACGAAAAGAAGGGATTGGCACTTGGAGTCCTTACCCAACTGGTCGGTACCTGGCAACGCCCTGTAGCATACCTCTCCAAGAGCATGGACAACGTGGCACGAGGATGGCCGGGCTGCCTATGAAGCATTGCGGCTGCTTGTCTCCTGATACACGAGGCCAATAAACTCACGTTCGGCCAAACACTTTTTGTGACCACACCCCACACCATCCGCGGCCTACTCGAGAGCCACGGACCCAGATGGATGACCAACTCCCGATTGGTCAAATACCAAGCCCTCCTGTGCGAAAATCCGGAGGTGCGGATCCTGGACACGACCAACCTCAATCCTGCCACCCTCCTTCCGGCCCCTGAACCACCACTCCACGACTGTGAAGAGGTAATGGCCACTGTGCACTCGAGCAGACCTGACCTGAAGGATCAACCCTGGCAAGGGGGTATCACCCTTTTTACCGATGGAAGCAGCCAGGTGATAGAGGGAATTCGAAGAGCTGGCTATGCGGTGGTATCTGAGGACCATGTGATCGAGGCTATGGCTCTGACACCCGGAACATCAGCCCAGAAAGCGGAGCTAATCGCCCTCACCAAAGCCCTCCTGTGGGCTGAAGGAAAAGTTGTTAACATTTACACCGACTCCAAATACGCTTTCCTCACCCTCCAGGTGCACGGAGCCTTGTACAAGGAGAGGGGATTTTTGACAGCAGAAGGGAAAGGACTTGCAAATGCCGCTGAGATCTGCCAATTACTCGAATCGGTATGGAAGCCGAAGAAGGTGGCTGTGATGCACTGCAGGGCCCACACGGGAAGAACGGACCCTATCGCCCGGGGAAATCAGCGGGCAGACGACGCTGCAAAAAGGGCAAGTCAGCTCCCCTACTCCTCTCACCCTCCTGACCCCGTACTCGTCGTCCAGCTCCCTACGGAGACCCCTATTTACACCCCCCAAGAAACGGAATGGGCCCAACAAGAGGGTCTACAGTCACGCAATGGCTGGTGGATACTACAGGATGGGCGCATATGGATACCCGAAGCCTTGGCCTGGACGGTGGCCAAGGAGGCTCACGACCGCACCCACCTGGGAAGGGACGCCCTGGGGCGCTTACTTGAGAAGACCTACTACATCAACAAACTATCCCTGTGGACCAAAAACGCTTCCAGCCGATGCGCGACTTGTGCCCGGAACAACCCTCGAACGGGGCCCGGCCCTATGCCAGGACATGTTCTCCGAGGCACCAGCCCTTTCCACGTGTGCCAGATTGACTTCACACACATGCCCCCGGCGCGCGGCTACAAAGCTATCCTCGTCGCCGTGTGTACCTACACCGGATGGATTGAAGCCCAGCCTACTAGAACGGAAATGGCTAAAGAAGTTACCTCCCTACTGCTTCATCAAATCCTACCCAGATACGGCCTCCCCAAGCAAATAAACTCTGACAACGGCCCCGCCTTCGCTAGTGAAGTAACACAACAACTCAGTACAAGGCTGGGTCTCGACTGGAAGTTGCATTGTGCCTGGAGACCCCAAAGCAGTGGAGTAGTGGAGAGGGCTAACCGATCCCTGAAGAACCAGCTAGCCAAGCTATGCCAAGAAGCAAAAGCCAAATGGCCCGACCTGCTTCCACTGGCCTTGCTGCATCTTAGGTGTACCCCCAAGGCTACCGGCCTTACTCCCTACGAGATGATGTATGCTAGGCCACCACCACTACCCTCCTTTCCCGACTCCTTGCAGATACAGGGTGAGAGTTCCTTAGTGAAACAGATGAGAGCCTTACACCAGGTAGTGCAAGACATCCAGCAGTACACTGAAAGAGTAGCTCCCTTGGTCCTCACCAATCCTACGCACAGGTTCAGGGTGGGAGACGAGGTCTGGGTAAAGAGTGGGATGAATCTGACTGCCTAAAGCCAAAATGGAAGGGGCCCTCCCTTGTTCTCCTAACGACCTCCACCGCTGTTAAAATTGCAGGAAGCCCAGTGTGGATACATTGGACCCGATTGAAGCCTGCTGCTCCCACTAGCAGCTCCCTGAAGCGTTGGACTGCGCACCAACATCCTGACGCTCCATTACGGCTGACTCTAAGAAAGACGTGACCACCAGATTCATGCCTGCCCAGCAACAGGAACTCAGTTTCTGGACCCACTGCGTTTTTGGCTCTCTCTTTATCGCAGCCATAATCGTGGGCCTTGTCATCTTCTTGCTGCAAAGGCTCGGATACCTTCCACCGCATATATGATGCTGAGCCTACTACTCCTCCTTTGCTCAGTCCCGAGCTATTACCCCTTGAGCCAGAACTGTACTGAATGTTTGCGCCTCGTGCGCCACCGTATAGAGGGAGGATATCACCTAGTCACTACCCTCATTCACCAGACGCAGCCCCCGGAAGGCGATTGCCAGTTTCTCCCGACTTGTGCCCTCATCACTCCGAATGGCCTCCAACAGTTCCACAGATGCCTCCAAGGAAATCTCACTATCTGCCACAGCCCTACCAAACCAAGATACTACAATGTCACCCTCAGCGTAGGACTCCCTGCGTATGTGGCCGGACCTCCGGGAGTCGAGGGAGATGGCATTCTGTATTACATTAATTCTACTCGTATCCTTGTCGGTGGCATCCAAACTGTAGCAACCCTCACCTTCGACGTCTGTGCCGCCATGGACAAGCACCCTTGGTCTCGCAAGTGTGGTAGCCAGAGTTGGCGAGAGGCATACGTTAAGGACCACAAGTATGTCTGCCCCTTCAGTCCAGACATGAGATGCTGCTCCCCGTGGGTGTGGCTCCCATGCGCCGGCGACACTCGAGCCTCGGGCTGGGACCGAGTATGTGCTTATACGGGAGGAGGATATGCCGGATGCGCCGGCCTGGGCGAATTTCGTCGAGGTTCTGGTAACTATGTGTCCCTAGACTGGCCCATCCGAGGACACGACATGCCCTGGAGAGGAACGTGGGGCCTCGGCATTGACGGCGGAGGAATGGATCCGTTGACATATATTACCATATATCAGAGTCTCGAAACGAAGCCTCCTACGCACTACCAGACTACTGTTGTCGGCTACCAAGACGTATTTGATGAAATTGCTCGTGCTGAGCAGACCGAAACTAAATTCCCCATTTCCCCAGAAGCCCGAAATATGTTCCTCAATTTGGCTGAAAACATCGCCCTCTCCCTCGGAATTGCCAACTGTTTCGTCTGTGGAGGCACCGACATGGGTGAACAATGGCCCTGGGAAGCGAGAGAGATTCGACAACACACATGGGATGCACTCAACACCACTAACATTACCTTTCCCCAACGGCCGAAGCCATACGAATGGGCCCTGAGAACAAATATCATAGGTACCCTCTGCGCTAGTCGAGCGCCATCGAAGCGTTACTCTGTACCAGTGGGAGACTCTGCTTGTACGGGGGTTCTTCAGTATAATGGCAGCCGGACGACCTGGTGGCAAACGGACAACCTGCCCGCCCCGGAGCCTATCTGGACAGAACCCACCTTGAACACGACATGGACATACGGAGGGAACGCCTCCCTCAAGTGGGTAGCCCCGGCGGGCTACTACTATATCTGCGGACGCAGGGCCTATGAACAACTCCCGACCCGCTGGTACGGTACCTGCCTCTTGGGCACGGTCCGACCTAGTTTTTTCCTTCTGCCCATACAAGTCGGCGAAACTTTGGGAATCCCCCTATACGTGGAAAAGGGGCCTGATAACCCTACCCGACGAAAACGGTCTTTCCCAATCATCAAGCCCAAAGTACAGATTGGAGACTGGAAGGACAACGAGTGGCCGCCTGAACGTATCATTCACTACTATGGACCGGCCACATGGGCTGAAGATGGTACATACGGGTACCGCACCCCTATCTACATGCTGAATCGCATTATTCGCCTACAGGCCGTACTCGAAATCCTCACTAACGATTCTGCCCTGGCCCTCAATATCCTAGCTCGACAGAACACTAAGCTCATTACCGCCGTCTACCAAAATCGCTTGGCTCTTGACTACCTCTTAGCCCAGGAGGGCGGGGTGTGTGGCAAGTTTAACCTCAGTAATTGCTGCTTACAGATTGATGACCAGAGCCATGTCATCAGGGAGATAACTGACCGGATGGTCAAACTAGCCCACGTCCCCGTCCAGACCTGGAACAGTGCCTGGGATTGGACTTCCTCCCTCACCAGCTGGCTCCCAACCTCCGGGAGCCTGCAAGGCCTCCTCGTCATGGGTGGCCTGTTCTTGCTGTCTTGCCTAATAATACCTTTGTCTCTCCCCTTAGTTTTCAGGTGTCTCCGCTCCACCATGGAAAGCATCGCTGACCGCCGTGCTGCTGCCCAACTTATGGCTCTCCAGATGTACTCCCCCATTCCCCAGTCTGATGAAGCTGACGATGAAGCACCTTGTGGCTGATATGCACTTTGAACCCCCTGAGTCACTCAATGGGCCATCACCCTTGTGCAAGCAAAAGACCGGCTACAAAGGGGGGGGGGATTCCACTAGGGGCCCTCCGTCTCAACCCCGGCGAAGCAACCAACGGCTGCGCAAGGGCTTAGGGCTCGCTTGTTGCCTCCCTCGCTAACTATCCTTGTCCTTTCTTTCCTTTTCAGGGTTCATGGAGGTGATACTCTCCACCAGAATGGATGTTCAAGTATCAAAAGGGGGGAATGAAGGAGTGGAACGCCGGTACTACCTGAATGCTACTGAGCAACAGGACAACCTCATGTTTTGTGCCTACTGATGGACTTTTACTTATGCACTCTACCTCTGCTTTTGGCTATTTGGCCACACCTTATTACTGCACTGGACATTTGTGCCTTATCCAGTTTTACTGTTTACTAACAAGACAAGTTTGCTGTTTACTAATGTACAGACAGAATGCAGGGCTATTAGACATATAGCTTGTAACAGTAGTTTGCAAGGCCTATACAAGACCAGCTTGCACGTAGCAACGCCATCTGAATAGGCGACCTTGGAGGGTGCTGACACCCCCCTGCATTCCTGAGCCGCACCTTATCTCCTGTGCTAGAAAGGAGCATTGTGTGTGTACAGAATAAGCTGCTAAGTTTCGTTTTTCTTGCCAGTATCATTTCAGTGTTATGACGTGTGTACGTACTGGGACTACAATTTTGTACTGTAAGAACTACAAATGTTTACTGCGCATGACAAGTATGACGTGTAAGGGGCCAAATGCGCAGGCCCAGTAGGGAAGTATAAATGTAAGCGTCAGATGATTTATGACACACAGTGTCCCGAGGCTACTCGGTGCTGTTCACTTGCTAGCAATAAAGTTGCCTTGTTTGGAACCAAAATTTGCCTTTCGTCTCCTGATTTCCCACCTGTTTCAATACTACCACTTGTTTGTGTCCATTCCACATTTTTGCCACTTGTAGCAGAACGTTAACCTCTCTTCCAGACCATGCCTCTAATATACGCGTTCAGAAGGGTTGGACTTTTGTACACAATGTACAGTTTAGTTCACCATACCCGTGCTAAGATATGGCTCTAGGCGACAATACTCAAGTGCTTAAAAAAAATGCTCAGATTTCGAAAACAGCTAGTGCAAGAAACATTTTGAGACATACTAAATAAAAAACTCCCCGATAACTGTATTTATTTATTTTGAGAGAGAGAGATTTGAGAAAGGTCCCCTCTCCTTCAATTTTTCTCGCCCGGCGCCACGCCTGACGACGGTTCCCAGATCACGAGGCTCCTCTAGGAGACTGGAATTCCGCGCGAGTCGCGACTCGCGACTCGCGAGCAGCAGAAAACGGAGAGCGTGCTAACCGCCCGCGTCTGCACGTTGAAGACGTCCAGAGACTTCTTCCTGTGGCGGCAGCGAGCAGTTAGCGTTACTACTTCTCTGGTGTGGTGGTGAGAAGAGGATGGGACGCCTTGGTCGCTTTTTCCTCTTCTTTCTGGCGGTGACCGGTGAGGGCTGCTATTCCTCTTGTACTCTTCAACTAGAGACTACGAGGATTTATATTCCTAGGGAGGACTTTCGCTGATATTGCAGAGCTCGGTGGCGTGGGCTGTGTATGAACTTTTAAAGGTTTTGTAATCGAATGCGGGAGGATCCCGCTGTATCCGTTTTCTTACCTTTTACCTGTTTATGACCAACGCGGGTTAAAGTTAATGCTATTCGGGATGCGAAGAACGAAGAGTGGGCATTGAATCTACTATAGCGCTACAAGGCATACGCAGCGCTGTACACCATGCACAACTGGGAACTGCGTCAGTGTACCCTTCTTGGACAAGCTAGGATCTCAGCTATAGGCTGGTGGGGTGGGTGGCTTTGGTGTTATATTTCTGGTATCGGGACTGGAGGTTGCCAGTAGTGGTGGTGTCACTAAATTTTTTTTTTACCAGAGCGGGATTAATGTTTAGGCAAACTAGACCTAAACTAAAAAATCGAACTTGCAAGTCTCTCAACTGAGTACTAAATTTTTGACACTTGCAGAACATGCAGAAGGCCATGGATATAGAAACATAGAAAAGTGTAGGTAGATAAATACATTCTCCATGGACAAGCAGGGGAAATGCAGTAGGTGAAGTGAGTCTTACAACTGAATCTGTGCGAGGCTGCTGCTCTCCCCTAGCTCATTAATCTGTCTAATGGATCTCTTGCTGCAGGAATGTAGGTTTTATTTTATGCATGTGGTTTTATTTCCCGATGCAGAGTGGGACTGCTATAATTGTGCCTTTGTATATTGAAGAAATCATGTTATTTAAACATATATAGCTACCTAACATCATTGTGACTCCTGACGCAGGTGCTTGGTTGCCAAAACACAGCCTGTGTTGGGTCCCTTCAATAAAGATCTTTTTGTTCTGTTCCTGAAGGTCCATTTCTAATTTTTGTTTTGCCTACCATACCTTCTCCAGAACTGCGGCAGTATCTACAACATATCTTCTAGCATGGTTAAAGGCATCCAGTCTTAGAGAGGATCTGTATAATTATCTGACAGATGCTCCCACAGTCCATTCAGAGAAAAAGTTAGATGCTCACAAATCAAAGACTGTTACACTATGCAGGAGCTTTCCACTCAAACTTCTGAACAGCTTCTCATTTCAGAAAATTATATCTAACTACAAGAAACCGTATCACCAACAATATTTTTATCCAATTTTGTTCTAGAAGATGATTTTCTATATACTCAAGACCACCACGAGCAT
Source organism: Microcaecilia unicolor (assembly GCF_901765095.1). Lineage (NCBI taxonomy): Eukaryota > Metazoa > Chordata > Amphibia > Gymnophiona > Siphonopidae > Microcaecilia > Microcaecilia unicolor. The sequence continues at coordinate 320,191,665 of NC_044034.1, read as the reverse complement.
GTCAAGGATACCAGCAGTATTCTCTGTGACAGAACAAGGGACCGCAAGCAAACCATAAATACCCAGTCCACATCTTTGAGGGCTAATCCTGGATTTTGACAGTCTTCCTGTCGGGCAGGCTCCGCCATTTCATTCAGCGTGGCGAGTTATTACATTCGAACAGTGGGTATTAAACATCATATTTCAACACACTTTCCCCCGCATTTCAATCCATCTTTGAGGTTAACCCTATCTCAGCATGTCCCTATCCTCACAGAAGAACTCATCAGTCTTACTCAGCAATGCAGTAAAAAGGGTATTGAGCCCTCAAAGAAGGAAGGGGTTCTATTCCAGATTTTTTTTCTGATACCCAAAAGTCGGGATGCCTTCACTCTATTCTATACTTACATCCTCGCAATCAGTATCTCAAGAAAGAAAAGTTTAGGATGACAACTTTAGCCATCATTTGCTTCTCGACCACAATGATTGACTGGCCTCCCTAGACTTCAAAGATGCTTACACACATATCTCATTCATTCGTACCACAGAAAATTCCTCAGATCCAAATTCGGCCACCAGTACAAAGTCCTACTGTTTGGCCTGACAGCTGCTTCTCACTAAATGCCTTGCGGTAGCATCATCTCATCTCAGGAAACAAGGCTTATTCACATACCCTTATCTAGATGATTGGCTTCTTTCAGCGCACTCCAACTCCACCCACAGCTCGGTCCTAGAGCTGGGTTTTTTTTGCCTTTTGTTGTGATTTTCTTCACCTTTTCTGCGGTTCTTCCTTTTGCGAAAGTTCCTTCTCGGGTCCTTTGTATTCTTAGTTTTAAGTTTTCTTATTTTTTCGTCCTTACAAGGCTGCTTTCGGCCTTGGCCTTGTTTTCTCCCTATTTTTTTTTCAGTTCCTCACACCTTTATTAGGCCTGTCACTTCCTTTAATTTAGTTGATGAAGTTTTCCCATCCATGTTCAATAAAGTTCCCAGTGGCTTCAAGCACTGTACCCAGTGCATTTGGATGATCTCTGGAACAGACACACATTCTTGGTGTCTCCAGTGTTTTAGGGCCTGACTATAGCCCTTCAAACTGCACCCTTTGTCATCTTATGAAGAGAAAGGCCCAACTTTCCAGAGATGCTCAACGCGAGAAATGTTTTGGAGCCAAATCTGGTTCCACAGCGTCAACATCGGCATCGACGTCGAGCATCGCATCAGAATTGGAAGCATCGCTGCTGTTAGACCAGTTCACACTGGGAGCAGTTGTGCATCGAATGGGTCTCCACCTGTCTCGAGGCCTACTGCTGTGCAGAGCCCCTGGGAGCATCCATTGGGCCCGACCCCAAATTGGCATTTGGATTTGACATCATCCTCTTCGTCACCAAAGAGCCTCGGTGACACGCTTCAGGTGAAGGTTAAGAAGCATTGTCCTTGATCACCCTTGACACATGGTGCCTTCAGCTCCAGGGTGTTGAGGGATTCGGCACTCGAGAAGTGTCGATGCCGGGAGGACTGCTCCCCCTCCATACAGGAGGTGTCGATGCTTCGGTCTCCCAGCAACCAAGACCCAATTCCTACATCAACCTCCAGCTTTTCTGCAACCTGTGCTTGAACCGATATCCCAGCTTGTCCCAGTGTTGGCCCTTGAGCGCATCCAGGCCTTGCTCACTGAGCTGCTGGATGGCCTAATGCGATGATGTGCATCAGCATCGGTGGGGAATAACCTTTTTGGAGAGAAGGTTGAGGAGGTTGCTGACCAAATTAAAAAAAACAAACCATACTGATACCCTCTCTGCCGCCAGGCGCCTTCTGCATCTACTTCTTCAACTAAGAGGACTTTTGGCAAGCCAAGGAGGAGTATCTATTACTATCAGAGGCGTAGGTACAACCCCTCAGCTCACCAGCCTGTCAGTCTCAATCTCAGTGCGCTCGTTCACATCAACTGTGTGCGCCAAAGGCCCCTGCTGCTCTCCGGGCAAAGCAAGGGACGAGCTTTTGACTGGCTGCTCCTGCAGAGCTTAACCACAGTAAAAATGTCTGTCCCGGACAACTTGCCGATTGAGGGGAGGCTGAAATTTTTCCATGAAAGGTAGCCCCTTATAACCTCCGACTGGTGGGTTTTTCAAATAGTCCATCTGGGATATGCAATCAGTTGGTATCTAAAACCTCCAAATTGCCCACCAAGAGCTCACTCATTCAGCTCTCAGCACAGGCTGATACTTTCAGAGGAACTCTCAACCCTTCTGAAGGCCCATGAGGTCGAGCCCATTCCACCACGGGAGGAAGTGCAGGGATTCTATTCCAGGTATTTTCTTGTGCAAAAGAAAATGGAGGAATGCATTCCATCCTAGACCTAAGGGCCCTGAACAAGTTCCTAGTCTGAGAAACGTTCAGGGTGGTTTCCCTGGGCACCCTTCTCCCAATGATTCAGTAAAATGATTGGCTGTGCTCTCTGGACTTAAAGGATGCATATACTTGCATCCCGATCGGACTTAACCTTCGATTTCGACTGGGAGCATATCACTACCAGTACCATGTGTTACCTTTTGGCCTCCTTCAGCTCCCAGGTTCTTCACCAAATGTCTGGCGGTAGTTGTAGCATCGCTACCCAGACTGGGAGTCCATGTGTTCCCCTATCTCGACTATTGGCTGATGAAGAGCACCTCTTCTTGTGGTGCTCAGGAGAGTCCATGCAGATGATTATTCTGGTGCTTGAGCTACTGGTGTTTGTTTTAAACTACCCCAAGTCCCACCTATCTTCGCCCTGTCCAGTGATTGGAGTTCATAGAAGCCCTGCTGAATACACAAGAAGTTTGAGCCTACTTTCCAAAGACGAGAGCGCACTCGTTGCACTCACTTCCAAGGTTCAAGCCTCTCAGCAGGTCACAGTTCAGCAGATTTTATGATTGTTGGGCCACATGGCTTCCACAGTGTATGTTACACCCATTACATGTCTTCCCATGAGATCAGGTCAATGGACCCTGACTTCTCAGTGGTATCAATTCATGGGGAGCTTGGAAGATGTCATCCAAGTGTCAGCTTGTAAGCTCTCTACAGTGGTGGACCATTCGATCCAGTTTGGCTCTGGGACTTACATTCCAATTTCCTCAGCCACAAAAGATGCCGATAATGGATGCATCTCTCATGGTATGAGGGGCTCATGTAGATGGGCTTCACACCCAATGTGTTTTGTCCGCCCAGGAATGAATCAGGTCAATCTCCTGGAGCTCCGGGTGATCTGGAATGCTCTAAAGGCTTTCAAACATTGGCTGTCTCATCAAATTGTGCTCATCCAGACAATCAGGTTGCAACAACAAGCAGGGGTCACCGGATCACGCCCGATGTGGCATTGGGCTCACCAACATGGCATGTTACTTCGAGCCACTTATCTGGCGGGCAAAAACAATACCCTGGCCCACAGACTGAGCAGGGTTATACAACCACTCAAGTGGTCTTTCAATATGAGCATAGCCCGCAAGACCTTCCGCACGTGGGCCACCCCCTTGGTGGATCTTTATGCCACTCTGATCAACCACAAAGTTTCTCGGTTCTGTTTTAGGCTTCAGGTCCACAAGAAAGTAGCGTTGGATGCCTTCCTCAGTTGGGGGACACAAGAAGTTCGAGCCTATTTTCCAGAGATGAGAGCGAACACTCTTGTTGCACTCGCTTCCAAGGTTTGAGCCTCTCAGCAGGTCACAGCTCGGTAAATTTTAAGACTGTTGGGCCACATGGCTTCTACAGTGTATGTTACACCCATTACATGTCTTCCCATGAGATTAGCTGCCAGATTGGAGGTAAGCTACCAGATTGGGGTTGGGGGTGACAGAGGTGGAAGCTGCTAGATCCGTGTGGTTGAATGAAGGAGAACTGTTGAATTGCAAGGGCTTGGGGGGGTTGAGAGAGGGAAGAGTTTCTAAATTGGGGGGGGGGGGGGGTGAGTGAGAGAGAGGGGAAAGCTGCTGGACTTCAGGAGGTGGTTAAGCGAGAGGCCAGCTGCAGGACTGCGTTAGGGAAGAGGTTTGAGAGAGGGGGAGCTGCTGGAGAAAAGGGGTATACCCACGCCAGGGGGGAAGAGGGAGGGAAGGGGGAAGGGAGAAGGAGAGATGTTGCATCTAGAGGTGGAGGTAGAGGAGCGGGAGAGAGAGATGTTGGACCTGGGGCAGAGGGCAGGAAGAGAGAAGGATAGATGTTTCACCTGAAGGTAGAGATGTTGGACCTGGGGCAGAGGGCAGGGGGATGGAGGAAGAAGAGAACGAGAGATATTGAAATCGGAGGCAGGGAAGAGATGTTGGACCCAGCTGCAGAGGGAGGGAGGAAAGAGTGAGGAGAGATGTTGGACTGGAGGCAGAGGGGAAGGAGGAGGGATGGAAGATGCTGAACCTGGGGGGAATATAGGGACACTAAATGGAGATGTTGGATATGGATGGGGGAGGTGAATCAAAGGTTCATGAAGGTCAAATGTGAGGATGTGTTCTATAGGTACATGAGAACATCGGGCGGTGAGGACATAGGAAGGTGGAGGAAAGATGTTGAATGTGGAGAGTAAATGAGGAGAAGTTGGACATGAGAGATTGGAAGAGATTGGGGAGAGATCAGGAGAGTGCAAAGGGACATGTGGGAGGTGGGTATTTGGAGACAGGAGATTCTGAACATTGGATGATATAGGGAGATGAAAGGAAGATACTGAACATGTGGAGGGAGCATATGAAGATGGAGGGGAATTGCTGGACATAGGTACATTTTGAACACAGGGCACATAGGTGGAGGGGAGATGGATACTGGGAAGCATATGGAGAGGGATATAGGGAGATAAAGGTGGGAGATGCTGGTACTTGGTTTTGGATTTAGCTTACACCTTTCTCAGTAGTAGCTTAAGGTGAGAGACATTCGGATAAGTTCACTTGTCTATTAGATTGTAAGCTCTTTGAGCAGGGACTGTCTCTCTTTGTTAAATTGTACAGCGCTGCGTAACCCTAGTAGTGCTCTAGAAATGTTAAGTAGTAGTAGTATATGTTAGGTACAATTTATGCACAGTACACAAAAGTAAACCACTTTTTTTTTTCTAAGTAATGATAGGATTTTATAAAAAAAAATTTCATATCAGCAAGGTGCAGTGCCCCCTAGGTGCACGGAGCCGCCACTTATAAACCATAAAGTTGTATTTCTCTGTTTTTCACCCTCCTCTCACCTACCCACACCTATCCTGTTAGACTATCAATGAAATGCTTTGATGTCCCCATGCATATTTCCTACCCCACCCTCACTTATATATGCTATCTGCTACCACATTTGCTTATTTCCGATCTGACGAAGAAGGGCAACCTTCGAAAGCTAATCAAGAAATGTATTAAGTTATGTCCAATAAAAAAGGTATCATCTTATTTTCTTTTCCATGTTTTATTTTGTTTGATTTCTATTGATAACCTTTAAGAGTGGACTAACACGGCTACCACACCTCTCTACATATCAGCAAAAGAAGTTCATTTAAATATTGTTAGCTATATTTTTGTGGGCTTAAGTGCTGGGCAAAAGAATTATGTAAAAAACCCTTTGCTGATAGGCTTGTCTGTTTAAAGAAAGCATGAGAGGAAGGCTGGAGAGGAGAGAGCATCAGTGGTATTATCTTGGGGTGGGATCTAGGGTGGAGCAGGGGATGGTGTTAGAGATGGAGCTTGGGCACCCCCTAACAAAATGGTGTTCCATCTGAACTAGTTGATTGTCTTGCAAACATTCTTTCCCCTACTTCAAGCCCATCCTGGCGAAAGCATCTTGCACACCTTGGATTGCAAGAGAGCATTGGCCTACTACATGGAGTGGACTAGCCCCTACAGACAGTCCACCCAAATTTTATTTCTTTTGATCCCAACAGGATGTGGGGTCGCCATCTGGAAATGTGCCATTGGAGGAGTAGCCTAGTGGTTAGTGCAGCGGATTTTGATCCTGGGGAACTGGGTTCGATTCCCACTGCAGCTCATGACTGTGGGCAAGTCACTTAAACCTCCATTGCGCCAGGTACAAAATAAGTACCTGTATATATGTAAATCGCTTTGAATGTAGTTGCAAAATACCACAGAAAGGCGGTATATCAAGTCCCATTTCCCTTCCCTTTCTAATTGGCTGGCAGATTGCATTTCCTTCACATGCCCAGGCTGGGCTGGCTCTAGAGGGTCATGTCAAGTCTCACAATGTTAGAGCCATAGCTGCGTCGGTAGCCCACTTGAAGTCAGCCTCCATTGAAGAAATTTGCAGTGCTGTGACATGGTCTTCAGTCCACATATTCACATCACACTACTCCCTTGAGCAGGATACCCAACATGACAGGTTGGGTATCTTGTTTCAGAATCTGGGTTCTAGAATTGAATTCCACCCTCCTAGACCCATTTTATTCTGTTGCAGGCTGCACTCTCACTCAGTTTATGTATAGCTTCATGTTAATCTGAGTTATGTCCTCACTGTTGTGAGGCCCAATTGACCAATGTTTGTTGTTTTTTGTGAACCTGGATGCTAGGGATTCCCAAATTGTGAGAATAGATAGGCCGGCTTGGCCTTGGAGAAAGCGAAGATACTTACCTGTAGTAGGTATTCTCCGAGGACAGCAGACCTTATATTCTCACAATCCCTCCCACTCACCCTTGGAGTTGTCTCCTTTATTATTTTTCCTTTTCTGCTGGTATACTCAACTCAGGTGACCAACACTCGTGCATGCTGTCAGCGGGCCACCACCTTAAGGCCTTTCTGCAGGTATGAACTCAGCTGACCCTGGAAGGGCCCTTCCCTGGACACAGCACTCCCAGAAGCAGACTCCAAAAATATGCTTAAAACCGCTTTATTCCATCAGCAAGGCCAAGACATTTTCTCTTCCAGATACAGTCCTTGGTTACAGCACATACCACCCCTTGTTCCTTCCCCCGCTGGCCACAGTTTCTGGATACAGTTTAAATCACTCAGTTTCACCAGCATGGCAGTGTTCTGAACACAGTTCAAGTCACTCATTGTTTCCCCAGCATGGCACCACTTCTGGACACAGTTTAAATTACTCACTGCTTCCTAGCACGGCATGACTTCTGGACACAGTTTAAATCACTCACTGCTTTCCCCAGCATGGCATGACTTCTGGACACAGTTTAAATCACTCACTGCTTCCCCAGCATGGCATGACTTCTGGACACAGTTCAAATCACTCACTGCTTTCCCAGAATGGCATGACTTCTGGACACAGTTTAAATCACTCATTGCTTCCACAGCATGGCATGACTTCTGGACATAGTTCAAATCACTCACTGCTTCCCCAGCATGGCCAGGTTCATGGACACAGTTCAAGTCACTACCTGTTTCTCCAGCTGGGTCTGACTTCTGGCCACATCTGAAATCAATCATTGCTTTACAGCACGGCACCTCTCTCCCCCTTGAGTGGAACAGCTGCTTAACTTTTCCTCCAAGCTTTCCCCAGCCTTGAAGAAGGTTTGTTATGAAGCCTTTCAACTTCTTCCCTTGTACCTGAGCTAGAGCAGCAATTTCCATGGGCTCACTTCCCCAGTCATCTTGGGCTTGGATCTCCTCTCCAACCTCTTTCGCCACCTCCCATTCCATGGGCTTCTCCCCCTTTATGGTCCTCTCCCTCCTGACTATTCCTCCTCAGCCAATCCTCCTCCTCTCCCTCGGGATCCTGGGACTTGTAGTTCCCTTGCTGCTCCCTTTGCTTGCCCCCAGGGCTTTGCAGGGGTTCTTGGGAACTGTAGTCCTCTTCCCTTCTCTGTCTGTTGGGAAACTTATGCCTCTGTGGGGGCATGGCTTCCCAGCCCCTAGGATCCTGGGACTTGTAGTTGGAATCCCGGGTATGAAATCTACCTATCTTGCTCCTCTCCCGGATCCCTTCTTCCTTGACCCTCAGGGGTTACTCACAATGCACGGCGGAGCATGTTTCGCGCTCCAGAAAGCTCTTCTTATGCTTGTCAAAAGATCCAGACCAAGCAACTTGTGAGAATATAAGACCTGCTGTCCTTGGAGAATACCTGCTACAGGTAAGTATCTTCACTATATTCAAAGATCTCAGTCCAAATGGCAACCACCACAAGCATGCACGCAAAGACAACACCCCAGGAAGCTTAATTTACAAGCATTACCAGCAGCATCTTCTGAAAAAGAGTACACCAACTTTTAGACTTTTTCCTTCTGGGTGGCAGGCTGTAGTATTTCTTCAATCAACAGTACCCATCACAACAGATCACTGGACACTCAACATTATTTCCCAGGGTTAGAGATTAAACTTCCTTTCCTAACCAACACAACAGAGACCAGCAAACAACTCATTGCTTTCCGCACACATCGATGTCCTAACAGATTAATTTGTTCTGCCCCCATGTTCATGGAGGCAGGGTTCATTGTTATATATATTTAATATGAGTGTTAAATGTATGGCCGACGGACAGGAGTCCTAGAGAGGAGCTCCCAAGCCAAGAGGGCTCCAAACTGACCAGGGGCCAAAAATCCCGACTCGGAGAATGATCCGAGCGACGGGTGAAAAGAAAACAACAGAGGTGAGCCATAGCCGCATTTCACGGCTTCGAGCGACCACCCCAATTACCTAAATGACGCACCTAGTCTAGTTTCGCGTCCAGCGGTGAACCTGACCACGCAAAAACGAAGGGCAAGCAGGAACGAGCAGTTGCGAGCGATCCGGACAACGGCCCGAGAACAACGGAGACAGACCGTGGTCGCATCTCTCAGACCCGGACGACCACCCTGCTGCTGAGACGACCTACCTGCCCTGTTTGTGTGACGGTGAGCCTACCACGCGGCAGAAGGAGTGAGACTGCACAACGGAGGGCGAAATATTTCCCGAGCCAGCCTGGGTGCACGAGATCAAACGGCCTTGACTAGAAGCACTGCCAGAGCCGAAGAGCACCTCAGTGCTAACCTCCTGCCACAGAGTTACTGCAGCTGACAAACACCCACCCACTGGAACCCACCTCGTGATCAGCCTCCATAGCTACCTCCACAACGGCCAACTGAATCCCGTCCACCGAAACAAACCGGAACCTGTTTCGACGCCAGCGGTTCCCTTATCATACCAGTTCCAATGCTACTGACAAGCCTGAAGTCTGATACAGAAATCGACCAGCATAGGAGAGAGTAGAGCACCGCATGGATAAGCAACGGGGAGAAAGAAGACGGACAAGAGGAGCAGCGCTGCACTCGTGAGCAATACCAAACCCGACTAATTGACTACTATATCCAAACCCTACTCTGTAGCTTAAAAGGGAACTTTTTTCTTTCTTTCTTTCTTTTTCTTTCTTTCTTTCTTTCCTTCTCTTCAATGCATTAAAAGCTATACAGGATTCCCCTAACGCTTTGATTATCTGACTGGACACGCCGCATGTTGAAAAACCTTGTTCTAAATGCAGAAATGCCTTAACTGACCTAAATGCCTTAGATTTGATTAAATACTGCTTATTCATGTTTAATGTTCATCCATGTTGAATGCTCAAATTTTGCCTAACAACACCAACGCTCAATGCTTAACTATGCTAAATGTTAACACCGCTGATGTCTACACTAATGTTTAATGCTTTATGATCAATGCTTATTCATGCTTAATGTCCATATACACTACGTATATTATGCTTATGCCTATCTATGCTTAATGTTGAAACTGCTGACGATATATCAAAAAGGCTCAAGAACTGCCCATACATGCTCACATATGTTGAATGCAGGCACCGATTGATGTTCACACAAAACCTTACCCATTAATATCTACCAGACATACCAACCATTACTAAATACAGCCAACATGAACACCAACAAACTACTCATGCTAATCTACTTCCTTCCCTTAATTCATCACATATGGGCCACTCCCAACATAAACAACAATCTTCCCACAACATACAAACATACAACCAGACAAATAATAAGAATCAACATAACCAAATCCCAAACGGAACCTTACAGACAAATCCATATGGGATACATAAACGCCAGATCAGTGGTAAGTAAAACAGTGACTATAACATTGGATCACCATAGACAATCTAGACCTTCTATTCATCACTGAAACCTGGATTCATGATCTTAAAGACCCTATAATCTTAGATCTATGTCCATCGGGATACAAAATAACCCACTGGACAAGAAATGGAAAAAGAGGAGGAGGAATAGCAATTATATACAAATCTGAGTTTATCACCACAACAATAACCGAATCTATTCTACCGCAACTTGAAATCACTTTGGTAAGAATTAATCACCCAAACCTACAAGAACACCTTACTGCAGTATTGCTCTATAGACCACCAGGCAACTGGCAAGAAGCCCAAACATACCTCATGGACTTTATCTCGAACACTTGTGTCTCCAGCTCAAATCTCATCATAATAGGAGACATTAATCTACATCTTGAAGATCTCAACCAGTACCCAAGAATGCGAAGAGTTCCTACAATTATGGGATTTTTATAGGACACACACACACAACCTACCCACAGAAAAGGACACACTCTAGATATCATCACATACAACTTTGACCTCGAATCAAACCTTATACTAACAGACACAAAATGGACACCTGTACCGTGGTCAGACCACTGTAAAGCAAACATCTCCCTCCAATGGCGAACAAAAGGACCACCGAATAAACAAGAACGAAAAACTTACACCACGAGAGGAAAAATAGATCCGGTAATATTTTGGCAACAGATTTACCATAATGAATGGACAATAAAAACAGATACAATCCAATTCCTCTTAGAATGGGACAACAGATGCAGATCTATACTAGACAACATTGCTCCAACCCAAACAAGAACCTCACACAGAAAAAAATCAACACCATGGTTCAATGAAGAGCTGAAAAAAATTAAAACCCAAGTCAGAAGGTTAGAACAAGCTTGGAATAAAAAGAAAGACGACACCACACTTAAAGCCTGGAAACAACTTCAAAGAAAATACAAATACACTTCAAGACAAACCAAAAGACTACATTACAAAACCATAATCGGACCAAATTACAAAGACATGCATAAACTCTTCCAACTCGTGAACAAAATATTAGATACCACACCAGTCACAACCAACAACAAAGACACTCCTGGAGCAGACAATCTCGCGAGATACTTCAACGAAAAAATAGTACAACTACGACTTAAAATACCTATCAGTACCATCGACTATGCTGAACTCCTTAACTGCCTAGACCCAGTCCCTGGCATTCACCCAGCGGACAGAACCTGGACTAACTTCGAGATATTATTGAGAACATTATCTCCCAAACACTCAAAAGATTTGCCAAATCTCACTGCAAACTAGATATATGCCCAAATAACCTGATGACATCTGCTCCTCAACAATTCATAAACGACATAACGAAGCACCTGAATTAAATGCTACAAAATGGACTCTTCCCGAAGGAAAAAGGAAACATTCTACTCACCCCCATACCCAAAGATGCAAAGAAAAGCGCCAGTGAACTTACTAACTACAGATCAGTAGCATCCATTCCCTTAATAACCAAATTAACGGAAGGGTTGGTGACCAAGTAACAAACTATCTAGATAAATTTTCAATACTTCACGATTCCCAGTCAGGATTTCGGTCTAACCACAGTACCGAAACAGTATTAGTAACTCTCATGACTAAATTCAAACAGACGATCGCATCTGGGAAGAACATACTTCTTTTACAATTTGACATGTCAAGCGCTTTCTACATGGTTGACCACGGAATTTTATTAAACATCCTTGAATACTTTGGAATCGAAGGCAACGTCCTCAACTGGTTCAAGGGATTCTTAACCACAAGATCATACCAAGTAACATCCAACTTGACTATTTCAGCCACGTGGGTACCTGAATGCGGAGTACCACAAGGATCCCCCCTTTTGCCAACTCTATTCAACTTGATGATGATACCCTTGGCAAAATTACTATCAAATCAAAACCTTAATCCATACATTTATGCAGATGACGTAACGATCTACATCCCATTCAAACAAGACCTAAAAGAAATTTCCAATGACATCAACCAAAGTCTCAATATCATGCATTCCTGGGCGGACGCATTTCGGCTAAAACTCAATGCAGAAAAAACCCAGTGCCTAATACTCACCTCCCAACACAACAAGAAAGAATTTACCGCCATTAACACACCTACTCTAAACTTTCCTATTTCAGAAACCCTAAAAATTCTTGGAGTCGCCATTGATCGACACCTCACACTAGAGAACCACGCGAAAAACACAACCAAGAAGATGTTCCACTCAATGAGGAAATTAAAAAGAATAAGACCTTTCTTCCCAAGGAGTGTTTTCTGCAACCTGGTACAATCAATGGTGCTCAGTCATCTAGACTATTTTATTTATTTATTTATTTATTTATAATTTTCCAATACACTCACAAGCACAAACTTGCATAAGTAACATGAGAACAATATCAATTAATTCATAACTATCAAAAATAAAGGCAATTAAATTTCTCATCTTAGACCACTAAATAATAGGGGAGAATCCTGAAGTTGAGAAGAACACATTATAATATTTCAAAAAGAAAAAGGCCTGGATGTAAACCATGGTATCTTATACATTTCTCTCAAAACTTTCCCCTGGGGATCACTGGGCAATTTTCTTTAAATCAACAAAACTCTTAAGCTGTTCCGGATCATAAAAGGTATACTTAATAACTTTGTATTTTATCAAAGATTTACAAGGATAGGATAATAGGAAACTAGCACCTAGTAACTTAGTCGCTTCCCTCAGTGCAAGAAATTTTCTACGCTTACCTTGAGTCGTTCTTGTTACATCTGGATATATCCACACACTGGCTCCCAGAAATTCTTTTAAGGCATTTCTAAAATACAATTTGAAAATAGAATTAACGTCTCGTTCAAATACGAAGGATACCAACAAAGTGGAGCGGGATTGGACTTCCGTCAAAGTCTGTTCCAAGAATAAAGTCAAATTTTGTATTCCAATAGGTTGTACAACTTGATTCTCTGATTTTCTCTTTTGCTCCTCTGTTTGCGGTATTAGGAGATAGTATAGCTTATTAATCGGAGGAATCATTTCAGAGGAGAAATTGAGAATTTCAATCAAATATTTTTTAAAGAGTTCAAGAGCACTCTGCATCTTTGGAAAGTTTATTACTCTCAAGTCGCCTGTTGAAATTTTCTAACGGATCTTATTTATTATGCAAAATAATTTTGTCCTTAATCAAGCTCTCCGTTGTATTTTTTAAGATGTTAATTTCTTGTTGAAAATCATTTCTTTGAGAGCTTACCTCTTGCCATATTTTCTCTATTGATTCATTGAGAGAGTCGACTTTAGTGACCAGGGAAGTAGTTTCTGAAGCAGTTTTGAGAATAGTTCTGTTCAAATGCTGTAACATTACCCAGATACTTCCCAGGGTCACCTCCGCTGGAGTCGAAGACTCATGATGTAATTCCTCTGCAGCCATTCCGGGAGAGGCGCCATCCACCGAGTGAATCTCAGCGCCAACTTCGGATGTCGTTGAAAACTCCGCCTCGGCCCTACTCTCTGCAGGACACGGAGGAGGATTGAGATCGGGCGAGGAAAGGGTGGTATCGTGCCCCAAGGGAATCGTCGCTCCTCCGATCGTTCCCGTAGCAGGGCTCCTCTGCTCCTTTTCCCGCGGCGTACTTGTGGTGAAACCTTCGAGAGTCATCTGGACTAACCGGGCAGGCTCCACTGTGGACGGCAAGCTTTTAACCACCCCCTTCCGTTTGGTATGTGGCATTTTTAGAGGTAAATCGTAAAGAAGAAATCTTTAAATATATCAAACAGGAGGAAATCCAGAGAGTCTCGAGGAACACTATCAAGCCACGTCCGCCATCTTGGATTCCCCCCGGTCTCAGTAATCTAGACTATTGCAACGCACTATTTGCCGGCTGCAAAGAACAAATAATCAAGAAACTCCAGACAGCTCAGAACACTGCAGCTAGACTCATATTTGGCAAACCAAAAATTGAAAGCGCCAAGCCCTTACGAGAAAAATTACACTGCCTCCCACTTAAGGAACGCATCACGTTCAAAATATGCTCACTAGTTCACAAAATTATCCATGGAGACGCACCAGCTTATATGTCTGACCTGATAGACCTACCACCTAGGAATGCCAAAAGATCATCCCGCACATTCCTTGATCTGCACTTCCCCAGCTGTAAAGGAATGAAATACAAACTAATGCATGCGTCAAACTTTAGCTGCCTGAGCACACAGTTATGGAACGCACTGCCGCTCAGCTTAAAATCGATCTATGAAAGAATGAACTTCCGCATATCACTGAAGACCCATCTCTTTAATAAAGCATACCACAAAGATCAACCAATGTGAATATGCACAGCTCGCCTATCTATGTTTAGAACTGTTTCTCAATTATCTGCTTGTATACTATAACTTTGTTTAATTTGTATGATTTTCAGTTCAATCAGTACTGTATAGAAATTAAGCAGCACAGCCAACATGAGTATTGGGCTAGACCATATACTCTTTCTTGCATATCTTCACATTATGTTATAAATCTTACTGTACTGCAGCATTCTCGCCTCAGTCTGGGTGTTCTGTCCCACTGCAGTTTGTAGATCATCATATGACCTGGCTTGCCTCATTCCCTAGACAAGTATAACACAACAGAAGTCCTATTATCTTCTATCATTACAGTATAAAACTTTCCTGTTAGCAAGCATGATTATCGCCCAAAATATGTGGAGAAGTCAAAGGTGGGCTGCATATGGTATGCAGAGCTGAGTGCACAGTGAGTCTCCTCAGGACCTATGCTTTGTTTTCCACTCTAAATTCATAAACAATGGAGCTATATTTTTTTTAATTTGAAAATTTTATTTTATTATATAAAACAACCAACAGGAAAAATATAACCCAATAAAAAAATACTTAGCAAAGAATAAATCTATATCTTCAAGTCCACATCAGTGGGAACAAAGGGAGTTGAATCAAGAACTCTACCACTGGGGGGGGGGGGGGGGGGGGGGGGGGGGGGGGAAAGTAAACAAGCACAGGCTAGGAACATATACTTACAAGCCCCCAATTAGTCCAGCATTCTTTAAATCATGAAGACAGATTTCCAGCTTTGGTAGACAAACTTCTAAATGAGCTGGATCTAACAAAATAAATAGTTCCATACGTAAGCAGGCATTTACAAGGAAACTTTAAGAAAAAATGCCTCCCACTGTCAAGACCAGGTTTTAGCTGTAGGAAGGCCTTGCGCCTTAATTGAGTAAACCTGGATATGTCAGGAAAAATTTGCACCCTCTGATCACAAAAGTCAGAATCCTTTTTCTTTAAGCATGTAGAATTTCCTTTTTCTTTTCAAAGGAAACAAAAGAACTACTACTACTATTTAGCATTTCTATAGCGCTACGAAGCGTACGCAGCGCTGCACAAACATAGAAGACAGTCCCTGCTCAAAGAGCTTACAATCTAGTAGACAAAAAATAAAGCAAACAAATCAATTAATGTGTAGAGGAAAGAGGAGAGAAGGGTAGGTGGAGGTGAGTGGATACAAGTGGTTACGAGTCAAAAGCAATGTTAAAGAGGTGGGCTTTCAATCTAGATTTAAAGATGGTCAAGGATGGGGCAAGACGTAGGGGCTCAGGAAGTCTAAAGAAACCAGTAAAGTAGCATGCTTTTCAGTATTATCTTTAGAAGTTTCTAAGAATTTTGTAAAATCTAAGCTATCGGCAAAAATTATCAAATTCACCCTCTTGATTATATTTGCACTCCTCTAGGCAAATAATACATAAACTTAATATCGGAACATTCAAAGGACAATTGCAAAACCTCTTTCATGTACATACTAAGTGCTACCCGTTCCATATGCAGGGCCCAAGAGACAGATAGAGCTCCAGAGTCTCAATGCATGGATGAGACGATGGTGCAGGGAGGGGGGTTTAGGTTTGTTAGGAACTGAACAACATTCTGGGGAAGGAGGTGCCTATTCCAAAAGGATGAGCTCCACCTTAACCAGGGTGGGACCAGGCTGCTGGCATCGGCAACATAGTAGATCAGGTGTCATTAAATAAAAATCAGACAAGAGATTACAAATTAATACTGTCAAGTACTGAGCATGATGATGTAAATAGGAACAACATAGTTAGAAATGCCTATATGCGCATGCCAGAAGCCTAAGAAATAAGATGGGAGAGCTGGAATATATTGCACTAAATGAACATGTTGGGCAGACTGGATGGACCGTACAGGTCTTTTTCTGCCGTCACCTACTATGATATTAATTATCATCATGATGGCCAATACTTTGTAATACTAAATGTTTATTTACTAACATTCTTCCACTACTCATGATGTATTGTAAGCCACTTTGAGCCTGCAAAGAGGTGGGATAAGGTGGGATACAAATGCAATAAATAAAATAATAATAATTTAATTGCATTGTCTGTGTAATAGAGAGCAATGTGTACTGCGGTTTTTCCCCACCCTATAGTTAGCAGTATCCTGTGATTGACTCCTTGTGAGCTTTCGATATTGGCTGTTAACCTTTGAGCTAGTGCCAGTCCCCCCTCTCTGCCTCTGTGGGCTATGTGAGAGAGCCCAGTCTTGCTTGCATGCTTTGTGATCAGCAGCTGTTCTAGAGGCTGATCCCTCCTTAATTTACTGTAATTCCATCAAGGTTTTTCACCATCTCCCATGTCATTCTCCTTTTGTTTTCCATGAGTTTCTCCCCCTTATTCTTCTTTGTGTGTTAAGAGGCTTTCCTCTCAGCTGGCCTTAGGTTCTGGCCAACTCCTTACCTAAAGAAAACTGGGTTAAAATTAAGTTCAACTCAATCCTAAATTTTTTATATAACAGTCTCTAATACTACTAATGAGCTTAGCTCGATTGTGAGATATGTTCGTGAGTGTATTTTCTCAGAATGAGAAGTATTTGTGGTATTTTATTTTTATTGTTAATTGATATTATTCTATATAGTTCTCAAAGTTTTTTCCTTAGATTTTAGATCATCTCTGAATGCTTATGTAATTGTAATTCCACGGAAGATAACTTCAAAAGTAAATGAAGATAAGGTATGTAATTTGGTTGGAATTTATATACATAATTTTAAAAATAGTATTCTTCACAATACATGGAAAAATGCAGCAAGGTCATTTACATTTTTAATAGAGGTGTATATATGCAAAGTGTATAATGTAAGAACCTGAGAATTTCCACCATTATTATTACAAATTATAAGTAAGCATATTTAAAATATACCAGTACATTAGATAACTATGCTACAATACTGGTTCTAGGTCAGTTCCCACCTGGACAGTTCCCCTCAGACAATTCCCACTCACCAATTACTCCTTGGACATTTCCCAACTAGATCGGTTTCCACCTAATTCCATCACCACCACCCCCTTACTACCGAGGACAGTTTCCCCTACCAAGGATAATTCTCCCCCCCCACCAATAACATAAATGTTGCCAAATATACTTCAACCACAGTGTTTGTGTAAAGAAAAAAATTTTCTCCGAGGACAAGCTGACTTACCATTCTCACAAGTTGGGTAGACGATCTGCATTGCCTGGGAATCAGTATACTAGCCAGCAAAAAATTTCGAGAACCTTCTGGGGTACTTGCAGCGCCACACTGCGGATGCGTGGAGTGCCTTCCCACCCACAGCATAACTGTGACTTTGCAGTTCTTTTTTTGTTCGCGGGAGAAGCAGCGGTGTTTTTTTTTCATTGCTCCTCACACGCCCAGGAAGAGCCTTTCTTGTGCCTTTCGGTGCTGGTTTTTTGTGCTCCGCTCTTTGACTTATTACTACTTTTATCATTTTAAAAGAAAAAAAAAGTTTCCATTATTCCTTAGTTCTTTTTCCTGCGGGCCGTTTTTAGGCCTGCTTGGACGGGTATCTTCTTGTGCCTTTCTCTGTTTTTTAGGCACAATCGCAACTTTTGATTTTGCCCAAGCCATTTTCCCTTCCATGTCATCAAAGACTCCCAGTGGCTTCAAACGTTGCTCCCAGTGCAACCGGACCATCTCGGGTACTGATCGTTTATCATTTATTTATATACTATACCGTCACTTATTGCAAATCAGAATGGCTTACATTAAAAAAATATATACATTAAAATACATTTTAGTTTAAAACTAGGAAATTCATCATTGATAGGACAGCACAAACAAAAACATCCATACTGAAGAAGTAACTAAACAAATATACCATTCATTCACAATTTCAAGAGGTTATAGTGCTGCTTATAAAGTTTGAGCATCCTTTATATCTGTGTGGTTTTCTTTCTCCTTATCACATGATATTTTCAAATACATTAAAAAAAAATAAGTTTGTAAAGCTTTACGAAAGCAAGAATATGATTCTTCCATTCTAATTGATTTCAGAAGGCAGTTCCACAGTGCCTGGCCCACAGCCCGCGGTGCGGCTTCCGATGGCGCTGCTTGCGGCCCCGGTGTCGATTTGCACCCAGGCCGATACTCCTTAGACGTCGGTGGAGGAAGCTTCACTGGAGTCTAGGCAGGAGCCGACTCCTCAACACCGTTCTCAAGGACATGGTTCCTCTGCATTGAGGCGGGCTCTGTCTCTGGCATCCTTGAGGGTTGTGCTGTCCAATACTGAGGAGGAACACTCGTGGGAGTCAGAGGAGGATCTCGGGTATTTTTCCTACGATGAGTCCTATGGGATCCCTTCTGAGCCTTCCCCTCCATCTGAGAGGAGACTGTCTCCACCAGAGAGCCTCTCCTTCAACTCTTTTGTACGGGAAATGGCGGAGGCCATTCCGTTCCCTGTGGAAGTGGAGGATGAGCCCAGGGCCAAGATGCTCGAGGTCTTTGACTACACCTCCCCACCTAAGGAGGCAGTGACAGCTCCATGAGGCACTCAAGGCAGCCCTCGTACAGAACTGGGTATCCCCTCTGTCTGTCCCTGTGGTCCCCAAGAAAATTGATACCCAATATCGGATCCACTGGGAACCAGGGTTGGTGATGTCTCAGATATCTTACACTCCATGGTGGTGGATGCCGCTCTCAAAAAAACCAGGAGTACTAGGGACTATGCCTCGGCTCCCCCAGGCATAGAAGCTAGAACCCTGGACTCTTTTGGGAGAAAGATGTATCAGGCCACTATGCTCATCGCCCATGTACAGTCTTACTAGCTCTTCAAGAGCATTTAATTGCGGAGCTCTGTGAGGCAGCTGTTTGACTTGGTCGACTCGCTTCCTTCGGAGCAGGCCGAGCCGTTATGCCAGTTGGTCAAGCAGCAGAAGGCGTATCGCAAGTTCTTGGCCAGGGGCACTTACAACACTTTTGACGTGGCATCTAGAATTTCTGCCCAGGGTATAGCAATGTGCAGACACTCAGTCCAGCAGAGAATGGCGGATACCCCTTGCTGAGGGGATAATCCTTTTGAAGAGAAGGTCGCTGACTAGATCAAAAAGCACACTGAGGCTATGTCTTCACTCTTCTGCTGGACTTCTTCTGCAGCCACCTCCTTATCCAGGAGGTATTTTGGTAGGCTGCGGAGTGCTTCCTATTCCTATTCTAGGTGTAGGTACACACTTGCAGCTCGCCAGCTCATTCTTGTCAACAGCATGTGCCCAAGGCCCCCTGCCGCTCCCAAGCAAAAGCAAGGGACGAGCTTTTGACTGGCTCCAGCAAAACATAGCTGCTATCACAGTGTCCATGCCGGACAACTTGCCGGTTGGAGGGAGGTTGAAATTTTTTCGCCAAAGGTGGCCTCTCATAACCTCCAACTGGTGGATTCTTCAAATAGTCCGTCTCGGGTACACCCTTAATTTGATTTCCAAGCCTCCAGATTGCCCACTGAAAGCTCATTCCTTCAGCTTTCAGCACAGGCAGATACTTGCAGAGGAACTCTCCACCCTTCTAGAGACCAATGCAGTCGAACCCATTCCACCAGGGGAGGAAGGGCAGGGATACTATTCCAGGTACTTCCTTGTGCAGAAAAAGACAGGGGGGGGGGGGGGGGATGCGTCCAATCCTAGACCTAAGGGCCTGTACCACTATGGATTTATAGCCTGTCTCACTAACACAGACTGCTCAATAATTACTGTGGATTCTTTTGGATTCGTAATGAGTAAATGAAACCTTTATTAGAGGAGCTAAATTCTACAATGATTAGGATTTATATACAATATATAATGGTTAGCAAACATACATGGATTAGCTGTATAAACACAATGGTTAGCTGTATAAACAATCATTACATCACTGGTCTCTACATCTCTTAGACCAGGAAAGGAAGCAATAATATACATACATACAATCATCACTGGTGAGAAAGCTCAGGCTCTTATCTCATCAGCCGGAAGGTCCGTTGTGGCAAAAGCTGAGTCTCATGTACCAGGAACACACCTTCTGCACGACACGTCTGCCCACAGATGAACCCCACCTTACTGTGACAAGCCCTCCCTTTTTATAGGCTCTGAACTCATGTCCAGAGCCTAAGGAAAGTTACTAAAAGCTTCTAAGGGAAAATTACAGAATGCTTCTATGCTTACATCTGTGGGAACATGATCACATGCTTTCCCAAGTCCAAGTGGCCAAGCTGGGCCTGGGAAAATAAGTGACATCCTCCCCTTTGCATACCAAATTAGTTAGAGCTGTGTCTTATCTTCAAAGACAAGATTTCAGAGTGCATTAATCGTTTTCAAACAGAATTACTTCTAATCAGCAATACAGATCCCGAGTGCACTGGTCGGTCCAGACAGGGCTGAAAAACAATCTTTAAAATTCTGTTCCATTACAGGGCCCTGAACAAATTCCTGGTCAGAGAGAAATTCAGGATGGTTTCCCTGGGCACCCTTCTTCCCATGATTCAGAAAAACAATTGTCTGCTCTCCTGGACTTAAAGGGTGCATATACCCACATCCCGATACTTCCGGCTCACTGGAAGTATCTTTGTTTTCGGTTGGGAACACATCACTTTCGGTACTGCATATTGCCTTTTGGCCTCGCATCAGCTCCGAGGGTTTTCACAAAATGTCTAGCCGTAGTCGCATCGCTACGCAGACTTGGAGTTCGTGTTCCCTTATCTTGATGATTGGCTGATGAAGAGCTCCTCAGAGGATGGTGCTTGGGAGTGAATGCAAATGACTATTTGGTTGCTGCAACTGCTAGGTTTTGTGATAAGCTACCCCAAGTCCCATCTCCATCCTGTCAAAAATTGGAGTTCATAGGAGCCCTGCTCGATACGAAGAATGTCCGAGCCCATCTCCCAAAGACGCGAGCGGACAAATTCCTCTCCCTTGCATCCATGGTTCGGACATCACAGCAGGTCACGGCTCGGCAGATGTTGAGACTGTTGAGCTACATGGCTTCCACAGTACATATTACACCCATGGCACATCTTCACCTGAGATCTGCTCAGTGGACCCTAACTTCTCAGTGGTACCAAGCCACGGTAGATGTCATCTTAGTGTCCTTGGAGCTTGTATGCTCTCTTCAGTGATGGACAATTCGATCTAATCTGACCTTGGGAATACCATTCCAAATTCCTCAGCCATAAAAAGTGCTGACGACGGATTCATCTCTCCTGGGATGGGGGGCTCATATAGATGGGCTTCACACCCAAGGAGCTTGATCCCTCCAGGAAATGAATCTTCAGATCAATCTCCTGGAGCTCTGAGCAATCTGGAACTCTCTAAAGGCTTTCAGAGATCGGCTGTTCCACAAAATTGTCCTAATTCAGACAATCAGGTTGCGATGTATTACACCAAAAAGCAGGGGGGGGGGGGCACAGGATCTTGGCCTCTGTGTCAGGAAGCCTTCCAGATGTGCACCGTAATGGCATGTTTCTCCAAGCCACTTATCTGGCGGGCGTGAACAACGACCTGGCCAACAGATTGAGCAGGATAATGCAACTTCATGAGTGGTCTCTAAATATGGGTGTAGCCTGCAAGATCTTCCGAGTGTGGGGCACTCCCTCGGTGGATCTCTTTGCCACTCAGCTCAACCACAAAGTCCCTCAGTTCTGTTCTAGGTTTCAGGCCCTCGGCAGACTGGCATCGAATGCTGTCTTTTTTCATTGGGGATAGTCTTTCTGTATGCGTATCCTCCCATACCACTAGTGGGAAAAACTTTGTTGAAACTCAAGCAAGACCACGGCACCATGATTCTAATAGCACCCTACTGGCCATGTCCCTCTTCTTCTGGAATTGTCCTCCAAAGAACCGTGGAGATCGGAGTGTTTTCCAACCCTCATCACACAGAACGAGGGGTCACTTCTAAATCCCAACCTCCAGTCTCTGGCTCTCATGGCCTGGATGTTGAGAGCCTAGAATTCGCTTCCTTGGGTCTTTCAGAAGGTGTCTCCCAGGTCTTGCTGGCTTCCAGGAAAGATTCCACTAAGAGGTGTTTTAAACGGAGGAGGTTTGCCGTCTGGTGTGCCAGCAAGGCCTTAGATCCTTTTTCTTCTCCTACACAGACCCTGCCTAAATACCTTCTACACTTGTCAGAGTCTGGTCTCAAGACCATCTCCGTATGGGTTCACCTTAGTGCAATTGGTGCTTATCAACAGCATGTAGAAGGTAATCCTCTCTCTGGTCAGCCTTTAGTTCCCCCTGTCAAACCTCCACCAGTGTCAGGGGATCTCAATGTTGTTCTCACCCAGCTGATGAAAACTACTTTTGAGCCACTGAATTCCTGCCATCTGAAGTACTTGACCTGGAAGGTAAATTCCTTGGTGACTGTTAACTTCAGCTCGTAGGGTCAGTGAGCTTCAGGCCTTAGTAGTACATTCACCTTATACTAAGTTTCATCACAACAGAGTAGTCCTCCATATGCACCCCATGTTCCTGCCAAGGGTGGTGTCTGAGTTCCATCTGAACCAGTCGATTGTCTTCCCAACATTCCCCGTCCTCACGCCCACCCTGGCGAAAGCAGCTTGCACACCTTGGACTGCAAGAGAGCGTTGGCCTTTTACATGGAGTGGACGAAGGCTTTCAGACAGTCCGCCCAGTTTGTTTCTTTTGATCCCAACAGGAGGAGAGTCGCCATCGGTAAATGCACCATTTCCAGTTGGCTGGCAGATTGCATTTCTTTCGCTTATGCCCATGCTGGGCTGACTTTGGAGGGTCACGTCACGGTTCATAATGTCAGAGCCATGGCCGTGTCAGTGGCTCACTTAAACTCAGCCTTTATTCAAGAGATTTGCAAAGCTGTGACGTCTTCAGTCCACACATTCACATCTCACTACTGCGTTGAGAGGATACCTGACGCGACAGTCGATTTGGGCAGTCAGTTTTGCAGAATCTGTTTGGGGTCTAGAATCCAACTCCACCCTCCTAGGCCTGTTTTGTTCTGTTCCAGGCTGCACTCTGGTCTAGTTGTATATAGTTTCAGGTTAATCTGCGTTAAGTCCTCGCTGTTGTGAGGCCCAGTTGATCAATGTTTGTTGTTTTGGGTGAGCCTGGATGCTAGGGCTTTCCCACTTGTGAGAATGGTAAGCCTGCTTGTTTGTCCGTGGAGAAAGCGAAGATACTTACCTGTAGCAGGTATTCTCCGAGGACAGCAAGCTTCACATAATTTATTTAATTTTTATGATGTTGTATTTACATGAGAAGGTGCAGTTACGCTTTGGGCGGGAAGGCACTCCGTACATTCGCAGTGGGGCACGGCACGCGCCCCAGAAGGCTCTCAAATTTTTTTGCTTGTTAGTATACCGATTCCCAGGCGATGCAGATCGTCTACCCAACTTGTCAGAATGTGAAACCTTCGAGAAAGTGAAGCCTGCTGTCCTCGGAGAATACCTGCTACAGATAAGTATCTTCACTTTACTTGGTAAATCTTCAAAAAGAAGGAAGGGGTAGACGGTAACAAGGCTGAATTGGATGTATCTCTAGTTTTCTTTTTAAATCTAGTATTTATAGTGGCACCCAATTTTCAGTTTTAATAGTCTGTAGGCTGTGTTATAGGCCCATGGCAGTGAATTTGCTATACCACAGCCATTTTGCCACCTCTTCTAGACTCCTGCTCTCCACTTCTTCCCCCTCCAGTTTCCCGTATATCATTCTTGTCCCATCCTCTGCCGGTGCTTTGTCTGTCCCCTGATGACCATCATTTCTTCTTGTCAAGCTGAGTGAAATGCTAGTAACTGCAGGGAGGGAGGAAGACATGAAGAGCAGAACAAGGAGGGTGGGGGGGAATTAATTGCATGGGAATTGACACATGGGAGGGGGTAATTGACCTAGATGGCAATGATCCAGAGGTTAATTGGTGGTTGGGAATTTTTCCAGGTGGGAACTCGCCAGATAACTTCAATACTATAGTTTTAAAAATAGTAGTACATTGATTCACTTTCTCTATCTGGATGGTTTAGGGCTCAATGTTATATGCCATTAAGATAGAAGGGAAAGATCGCATTATTCACCTTGAGAAGCAGTGAGTATCTGATATTCCACAATTTTGATAACACCATCACAATTAAAGTACACTTTTTAGTTATCTACATAAATATAGTATGTACCTCAATTTTTTAGCTTTGTTTAGTGCTAATTTGTTTGTTTTCTAGAGAATTTTTACCACGTGACTTCACAGTTAATACATACACACATGAGGGAGAGCTCCGGTCTAATAAACCACGTATTACAGTAAGTTCTATATTAGAGTTCCTCATTTTTATATATCATTTCAAGCATGGGATTAAAATAATTGCTGAACTAAACATGGAATTTATTTTATTAGAGGCTTAGGTAGAAAACTATTCTCTAGTGGTTTACTGTGGGTTTAGTGCAGATGTTTTGTGCACTAAGTTCCAGTGCAAGAATGGTTACAGCACCCAAAACTTCTGCTCTAGACAGGAAGTGAACTGTTGTGCTAACCCTAGTCCAGTGGGGATGGTAACACAAGTTAATAAACTTCATATAGAATTGCTTCTAATCAAGCTGAGTGAGTTAAATTTAGGGTAGTCTTTTACTTCCTGCTTGATGCTAAATCTTAGGGCGAAATAACTTGCAACTGACGTCAATTAGAAAATCAATTTGAAATTTTAAATAACTAGTTTCCAAGACCTAACATTGGGGACCCCTTGCGACAGAGTTACCAGTATGGAAATCCAGAGACATGGGATTTTCAGACCTAAGGAACCCTGCATCAGAACCGCCCAAATCCAGGACCCTTACATTACTCACCCTCTTACCAACTCAGCTGATCTACCCACCCATTTACTCTCTCACTTATCAAACCCTCCTCAACCCATGTTCCTAAATCCATATCTACCCACATTCACTGAAACACATACCAACACATCCCTACCTATCTATCCAACTTGTGACCTACTAATTCACTCTCTCACCCACATACTTATCCTGGGGTTGTTGGTAAATGGGTGGGAGGTAGGTTATTGAGTGGGGAATATATTTGTTTATTTGTTTGTTTAAAATCATTTATAGCCTGTCTGTCTTCAAAATCCTAGGCACGGAACAGTAAAACATAGTAAATAAGTAAAAATAGGATATATAAGCAATACGGACTCGCATAAAAGAAGCCCCAGCTTAGCAATAGGAAAACATAGAACAAACACAAGATAGACAGAACAAGCCTCAAAAGAAAAAATCCTTAGAAAACATGGTTAGTGTGGGGAT
Source organism: Microcaecilia unicolor (assembly GCF_901765095.1). NCBI lineage: Eukaryota > Metazoa > Chordata > Amphibia > Gymnophiona > Siphonopidae > Microcaecilia > Microcaecilia unicolor. The sequence continues at coordinate 320,166,102 of NC_044034.1, read as the reverse complement.
GTGCGTGTGATGCCATTAACAGTAAGCTGGTAGTCCTTTTTTTTTTTTAATAATAATGGTAGTTTTACAGTACAAACATTTTTTAATTCTTGAAAATCACTGGGCGGTCATGCTAAAATGTCTGTAACTTTGCTGTGCTTAAAGATAATTTAAATCCACTTGGCACGTTAACATAGTAACAACAAACAAAGCTGTAAAATTTCATGTTGAAATTCCAAGTGGTTGCTGAGAAAACAGCAAAAAACTCTAGAGACTTACTTTTTTTTTTTTGCCTCACGTTGTATAGGTCCTCAGTGCCCTTATAGGGATCCCAACCCGGTATTACGCCCAGTAAGCAAAACTTAGCTTTATCCCCCTAGCCCTCTCCTATCTAGAGTTTAATTCTGTTCCATACTTTTTTCTAGAACTTTTTGATTATTGAACATTTCCACCACATATACTCAAAAGCTTCCCAGCTCCCACACCTCCTCCAACATTTCCTCTCACTCCCATCCCCAGCCCAAGCTCTCGCCACCGGGGTCCAGTAAGTGCTATATAGAATACTAAATGCATCTGTTTGTAATTGGTAGTAGGGAGCATAACTGAGAATAGGAACATATAAGATAACCAATCTTCCTCACTAACCTGCTCTCCCAACCATACATTCCAATGATTTTGAGCTGCAGAATGACCCACACCCTGTTCATCTGCTAAAAGTGAATATAATCTGGCCAAAAGTGTTCTCTGAGTGTCTCTCTTAAACAAGGTGGTCTCAAAACTTTGTGGGATCCCTATGAATGTTCTTATATGTGGCTTCCTGTCCAAGAAATTCCCTCAGCTGAAAGTAATGGGAAAAATGGTATTTTTACATGGAGAAGATCCTTGAGTTGAGCCAAGCACAGGAACGTCTTCTGATAGAACAGATCCCTACACAAATGAAATCCCACTCTATGCAGAGAGTTTTGAAGAGCCTTAAAATAAGTCGTAGACCTCGAATGGTAGTCTATCGTTGCTCTGCGGGAAAACTGAGTTTGTGAGCTGTTGTGTCACGCAAACATTATCCCATGTTTCAAGCAAAAGACAAAGTAGCAACTCTATTTACCACCCTCACCCCTGTATCCCAATGTATGTCTCTCAAAGAGAGAGAAGAGTGCAATAGCAGTCTTGTCCAAATAAACCTAATGATTGCAAGGTTGATCTCTTTAATGTGACCCATGTGGTCTTTAAGGTGACTGTCTTGTAATAACACCTACAATCTGGAAAAGCTAGGCCACCCTCCTCCCTCATTCTCTGCAGGATCCGCATTGAAACCTTTGCCCTCTTACCTCTCCAAATAAAGTAAAACAATATTCTGTCCTATTCATGAAATTGGTGCCTTGGAGTTGCTGTCGGGAGCATGGTAAATAGGAACAGCAATGTGGGGAGAAACATATTTATTGTGGCTACACACCCCCACCACCTAAGTGAAGAGGTTTTCCACTCATACAGCTCTACTTTGATTTTACTAGTAGATCTCTTTATAATTCGGATTAAAAAGATCTCCATTAGAGTTGGTAATATTTATTCCTGAATACTATACTCCAGTAGTGGCAATTTCAAAAGGGTAACCCCCACCCAATTCAGCTGTTGTTAAATTAAATGTCAGAGCCTCAGTCTTATCTACATTGACTTTAAATTCAATCAGTGCTCCAAATACCTCCAACTCCTGCAGAAGGTGAAGAGTAGAATGTACCAGGTCTGACATAAAAACTAAGGTATCATCAGCATATAGAAACACTTGATGTTCCTTTCTCTGTAGTACTATAGGTTTGATTCCCAGGGCTGTCCTAATGTGAACTGCCAAGGGTTCTAATATCAATGCAAATAAAAGCATGGACTTAGGGAATCCATGGACATTCCTCTCTCAGAACAGAGGCGCTGATTTCACCCCATTTACCATGGAGCTCTGAGGCTTTTTATACAAAGCTTGAACCCACCTAAGAAAATCCACCCCCCCCCCCCCCCCACAACCTACCTTTTCCAACACAGCAAAGGGAAAGGGCCTCTCAACCTAATCAAAGGCCTTTTCTTCATCCAAGGCTACACATATCGCTTTCTCCCTGTTGTGATGAAGATATTCATTAAGGCTGACCACCATTTGTAGATTGTCCCCCATGAGTCTTCCTTTTACAAAGCCTGACTGATCAGGGTGAATAATACTATGAAGAATACCCTCCAATTTATTAGTGAGTGCTTTTGCAAAGATTTTCATATCCAAATTCAAAAGGGCTATAGAGTGGTAACTGGCACATTTAACCTCAGTCTTCCCAGGCTTAGGCAGTACCATGACATTGGCTTGGTATATTATTTTGGGTAGGCTTCCTTCTCTCAAGACTCCATTAAAGATGTTCGCCATCATTCCTGAGACCTCAGAGCCCATCAACCGATAGAATTCTGTAGGAAACCCATCATCTCCAGGGGATTTCCCTTTAGGTAAATATTTAATCACATTCTCAATTTCCTCTGGAGTAATATCTGCATTTAGCCCTGGAACTTTCTCCAAGGCTACTTGGGGGGATATGTAGCTTCTCCAAGTACGAATGATTGTCTTCTTGGGAAAGTTTACTGAGGTATAGAGTTGCCTATAAAAGTCTCTCAACTCCTGTGCAATATCTGCATGAGATACTGCAACTCTGCCAGTCCCCCCACCCCATCCACCTAGCTTCTGTTTCTTAAGCTGTCATGCCAGTATTCCCCCCACCCTATTGCCCATCTCTAAACAATCTCTTTTTGCTCTTAGTAAGAATTCTGTATGAGAAGCATTCAGTAAGTCTATCTGATGCTTGGCCTCTAATAACTGACCATAGACCTTTGGATCCTGACTTCTCTCATGTAGTTCCTGCACAGTTGCTGTTGTATCCAAGAGAGTTTGTCTTTGTTTAAGTGTATTATTCCTCTTCTGTGCTGCTTGCTGATTAGGATGTCTAAGAAAAGCTTTCCCTGCATCCCATACTACTCCCTGTATCATTATTCTGGACATATTCTTGCCACTTTTCACTTAACACTTTCCCAATGGGTTCCTTCTTACAATCGCGTGGTCTGAGACCACTATGGGATATCTGCCTATGAAGTGAAATACATATGATATTTTCCTGAATAATGTGTATTTTGAACTTCCCAGGTGGAATATCCTACAGTAGGAAATGTTGCCAACACTGACGTTTCCCTTCTCTCTTGAATCACCTCTCTACCTCTCTATGCTCCCTATCATCCTTTCCCAAGGAAAATTTTAAGTCCCCTCCTCAGTAGTATCTCCAATCTTCTCCTGCAATACCCTCTTCAAAATGGACTAAAAAGAAAAACCCTCTTAGGGCAATTGGGTGCATAAACATTCAATAGTGTCAAATTCCATTCATCAATCTTTCCTATTATCTAAACCACCCTCTCCTCCTCATCTCTTCTGCACTGATAAAGGAGCGTGGTTGTTTTTCTTTTTAAATCAAAATAGCGACATCCCCTCCCTTCTGTGACCCAATAGAATAATAAAGATGACCCCACTCTCCTCTCTGTAGCTTTTCCAACTTTACTGCTGTCAGGTGAACTTCTTGAAAAATAGTAATGTCTACCGTCAAGTCCCTCAAATGTTTGAGTACCTGCTTCTTCTCCGAGGACAAGCAGGCTGCTTGTTCTCACGACTGGGTGACGTCCGCGGCAGCCCCCACCAACCGGAAAAAAGCTTCGCGGGACGGTCGGCACGCAGGACACGCCCACCGCGCATGCGCGGCCGTCTTCCCGCCCGTGCGCGACCGCTCCCGCCAGTTCCTTTTTTTCCGCGCCTGGAGAGAGTCATGCCTGTGCCGCTCTCTCTGTTTCAGCCCCGGAAAAACCGTCGCGTTTACGCGAACTTCTCTTTTTTCTTTTATATTTATTTAATTGCCGCGCGCTCCACTTTTTTTTTTTTTTCCTTCTAAAAAAAAAAAAAAAGGAGCACGCGCTCCCATTTTCCCTCGCTTCCAGCGGGGACGTTGCGTTGCGGCCTGGTGGCCGCACGGTCGTTTTCATTTTCGAGGTGTGATTTCCGCCACCATCGACGACTTTAATTTCGCCGACGCGATTTTTCCGTCGATGTCCTCGAAGGTCCCGAGTGGATTTAAAAAGTGTGGTCGGTGCGGCCGGCCCATCTCGCAGACCGACACCCACGCTTGGTGCCTCCAGTGCCTCGGGCCGGAGCACAATTTCAAGTCGTGTCCCCTGTGTCTCGGTCTCCGGAAACGGACTCAGGTTGCGAGGCAAGTTCAACGGGACCATATTTTTGGAACTTGCGCCGGCCCCTCGACGTCGACCTCGACGGCATCGGTATTGACGCCCGGTCCTTCGGTACCGGTATCGATGCCCGAGACATCGGCACCGATGGCATCGACCCCAGGAGAACAGGTCCCGTCGGCCCGCCGGTCCTCCGGTGAGGGTAGAGGTGAGAGGCCGCGTGGGCAGTCGGCCCCGGTCACTCCCTCAGCCCATGGCCCACGGGACCGAACCCTGTCTGACCCCGGTTCCTCGAGACCGAGGGGGATCCTCATCCTCCTCCTCCATGCCTCCCGGCGCCGGTGACGGGCATCGGAAGAAGGATAAGAAGCGCCGTCACCGGTCGCCCTCGATGCACATCGGAGAGGAGTCGACGCCGAAGCGTCTCCATCGAGAGGAGAGGTCCCCGTCGGTGATAGAGGTGCCGACGCAACAGGGTCCCGGCACCTCGGTGCCGTCTCCTGGCTCCCACCAGATTCGGGCACCGACACCCCTACCGGCCCCATCGCCTTTCCCGGCAGCGGGCCTGGACGAGTGCCTCAGAGCCATCCTTCCGGGGATCCTGGAAGGGCTGATGCGCCAGGCTGTCCTCGGCGCCGATGACTGTGGCGCCGGCGAGCTCTAGCCCGGCGCCGGGGCCGTCGACACCGCCGCCACTTGCGGTGCCGGTCTCGACCGCCACGCAGGTGGAGTCCCCGTCGACGTCGATGGAGGGAGCTCCGTCCCCGCCGGCGCGGGAGTCCGCCGCTCGACGACACCGAGACCCTGGTGCCTCGACGTCGAGCCGGGCCCGGTTCAGGACTCAGCTACATGAGCTTATGTCCGACACCGAGGATGAGGACTCGTGGGGGGAAGAGGAGGACCCTAGATATTTCTCCTCAGAGGAGTCTACGGGCCTTCCCTCGGACCCCACGCCTTCACCGGAGAGGAAACTCTCGCCCCCCGAGAGTCTCTCCTTTGCCTCCTTTGTGCGGGATATGTCTATTAGCATTCTCTTTCCCGTGGTCTCTGTGGAAGAGCCGAGGGCCGAGATGCTCGAGGTCCTCGACTATCCATCACCACCTAGAGAGTCCTCCACGGTGCCGCTGCACAATGTCCTTAAGGAGACGCTGCTTCGGAACTGGGTGCGACCTTTAACTAACCCCACCATTCCCAAGAAAGCAGAGTCCCAGTACAGGATCCACTCTGACCCAGAGCTAATGCTGCCACAATTGCCCCATGACTCGGCGGTCGTGGATTCTGCTCTCAAGAGGGCACGGAGTTCGAGGGATACCGCCTCGGCGCCCCCGGGGCGGGAGTCTCGCACTCTGGACTCGTTTGGGAGGAAGGCCTACCAATCCTCCATGCTCGTGACCCGCATCCAGTCATACCTGCTCTATATGAGCATCCACATGCGGACCTATGTGCAACAACTGGCGGACCTGGTCGAGAAGCTCCCGCCGGAGCAGTCCAGGCCTTATCAGGAGGTGGTCAGGCAGCTGAAGGCGTGCAGAAAGTTCCTGTCCAGGGGTATCTATGACACCTGTGACGTGGCATCTCGTGCTGCGGCCCAAGGTATAGTGATGCGCAGGCTCTCATGGCTGCGTGCCTCTGACCTGGACAACCGCACCCAGCAGAGACTGGCCGACGTCCCTTGCCGGGGGGATAACATTTTTGGTGAGAAGGTCGAGCAGATGGTGGACCAACTGCATCAGCGGGAAACCGCTCTCGACAAGCTCTCCCACCGGGCGCCTTCAGCGGACGTTTTTCCCGGGCCCGGCAGGCTGCACCCTATTCTTTTGCGAAGCGTAGGTACAACCAGCCGGCCCGAAGGCCTCGTCAGGCACAGGGACAGCCCCAGTGCGCTCGTTCTCGTCAACAGCGTGCGCCTAAGCAGCCCCCTGCGCCTCCACAGCAAAAGCCGGGGACGGGCTTTTGACTGGATCCACGGGAACATAGCCACCCTACAAGTGTCCGTACCGGACGATCTGCCGGTCGGAGGGAGGTTAAAATTTTTTCACCAAAGGTGGCCTCTCATAACCTCCGACCAGTGGGTTCTCCAAATAGTGCGGTGCGGATACGCCCTGAATTTGGCCTCCCTGCCTCCAAATTGTCCTCCGGGAGCTCAGTCTTTCAGCTCCCATCACAAGCGGGTACTTGCAGAGGAACTCTCCGCCCTTCTCAGCGCCAATGCGGTCGAGCCCGTACCACCCGGGCAGGAAGGGCAGGGATTCTATTCCAGGTACTTCCTTGTGGAAAAGAAAACAGGGGGGATGCGTCCCATCCTAGACCTGAGAGGCCTGAACAAATTCCTGGTCAAAGAAAAGTTCAGGATGCTTTCCTTGGGCACCCTTCTGCCAATGATTCAGAAAAACGATTGGCTATGTTCCCTGGATTTAAAGGACGCATATACTCACATACCGATACTGCCAGCTCACAGACAGTATCTCAGATTCCGCCTGGGCGCACGGCACTTTCAGTATTGTGTGCTGCCCTTTGGGCTCGCCTCTGCCCCACGAGTGTTTACCAAGTGCCTCGTGGTGGTAGCGGCCTACCTACGCAAGCTGGGAGTGCACGTGTTCCCATATCTCGACGATTGGCTGGTCAAGAACACCTCGGAGGCAGGAGCCCTCCGGTCCATGCAGTGCACTATTCAACTTCTGCAGCTGCTGGGGTTTGTGATAAATTACCCAAAGTCCCATCTCCAGCCAGCCCAGTCTCTGGAATTCATAGGAGCTCTGCTGAATACCCAGACGGCTCAGGCCTACCTTCCCGAAGCGAGGGCCACCAATCTCCTGGCCCTGGCTTCGCAGACCAGAGCGTCTCAGCAGATCACAGCTCGGCAGATGTTGAGACTTCTGGGTCATATGGCCTCCACAGTTCATGTGACTCCCATGGCTCGTCTTCACATGAGATCTGCTCAATGGACCCTAGCTTCCCAGTGGTTCCAAGCCACCGGGAATCTAGAAGATGTCATCCGCCTCTCCACCAGTTGCCGCACTTCACTGCTCTGGTGGACCATCCGGACCAATTTGACTCTGGGACGTCCATTTCAAATTCCGCAGCCCACGAAAGTGCTGACGACGGATGCCTCTCGCCTGGGGTGGGGAGCTCATGTCGATGGGCTTCACACCCAGGGTCTGTGGTCCCTCCAGGAAAAGGATCTGCAGATCAACCTCCTGGAGCTCCGAGCGATCTGGAACGCACTGAAGGCTTTCAGAGATCGGCTGTCCTGCCAAATTATCCAAATTCGGACAGACAATCAGGTTGCAATGTATTACGTCAACAAGCAGGGGGGCACCGGATCTCGCCCCCTGTGTCAGGAGGCCGTCGGGATGTGGCGTTGGGCGTGTCGGTTCGGCATGCTCCTCCAAGCCACGTACCTGGCAGGCGTAAACAACAGTCTGGCCGACAGACTGAGCAGAGTCATGCAACCGCACGAGTGGTCGCTCCATGCCAGAGTGGTACGCAAGATCTTCCGAGAGTGGGGCACCCCCTCGGTGGACCTTTTCGCCTCTCAGACCAACCACAAGCTGCCTCTGTTCTGTTCCAGACTTCAGGCACACGGCAGGCTAGCGTCGGACGCCTTTCTCCTCCATTGGGGGACCGGCCTCCTGTATGCTTATCCTCCCCTACCTTTGGTGGGGAAGACCTTACTGAAGCTCAAGCAAGACCGCGGCACCATGATTCTGATAGCGCCCTTTTGGCCCCGTCAGATCTGGTTCCCTCTTCTTCTGGAGTTGTCCTCCGAGGAACCGTGGAGATTGGAGTGTTTTCCGACTCTCATCTCGCAGAACGACGGAGCGTTGCTGCACCCCAACCTTCAGTCCCTGGCTCTCACGGCCTGGATGTTGAGGGCGTTGGGTCTGTCTGAGGGTGTCTCCCGGGTCTTGCTTGCCTCTAGGAAGGATTCCACTAAAAAGAGTTACTTTTTCAAGTGGAGGAGGTTTGTCGTGTGGTGTGAGAGCAAGGCCCTAGAACCTCGTTCTTGCCCTGCACAGAACCTGCTTGAATACCTTCTGCACTTATCAGAGTCTGGCCTCAAGACCAACTCAGTAAGGAATCACCTTAGTGCGATTAGTGCTTACCATTATCGTGTGGAAGGTAAAGCCATCTCTGGAGAGCCTTTAGTCGTTCGATTCATGAGAGGCTTGCTTTTGTCAAAGCCCCCTATCAAGCCTCCTACGGTGTCATGGGATCTCAACGTCGTCCTCACCCAGCTGATGAAACCTCCTTTTGAGCCACTGAATACCTGCCATCTGAAGTACTTGACCTGGAAGGTCATTTTCTTGGTGGCAGTTACTTCCGCTCGTAGGGTCAGTGAGCTTCAAGCCCTAGTAGCTCATGCTCCATATACCAAATTTCATCACAACAGAGTAGTGCTCCGCACCCACCCAAAGTTCCTGCTGAAGGTGGTGTCGGAGTTCCATCTTAACCAGTCAATTGTCTTGCCAACATTCTTCCCCAGGCCGCATACCCGCCCTGCTGAACGTCAGTTGCACACATTGGACTGCAAGAGAGCATTGGCCTTCTACTTGGAGCGGACACAGCCCAACAGACAGTCCGCCCAATTGTTTATTTCTTTCGACCCTAACAGGCTAGGGGTCGCTGTCGGGAAACGCACCATCTCCAATTGGCTAGCAGATTGCATTTCCTTCACTTACGCCCAGGCTGGGCTGACTCTTGAGGGTCATGTCACGGCTCATAGTGTCAGAGCCATGGCAGCGTCGGTGGCCCACTTGAAGTCAGCCACTATTGAAGAGATTTGCAAGGCTGCGACGTGGTCATCTGTCCACACATTCACATCTCATTACTGCCTCCAGCAGGATACCCGACGCGACAGTCGGTTCGGGCAGTCGGTGCTGCAGAATCTGTTTGGGGTGTAAATCCAACTCCACCCTCCAGGACCCGAATTTATTCTGGTCAGGCTGCACTCTCAGTTAGTTGTTCTTCGTAGGTCAATTTCTGTTGTACCCTCGCCGTTGCGAGGTTCAATTGACCTGGGTTATTGTTTTGAGTGAGCCTGAGAGCTAGGGATACCCCAGTCGTGAGAACAAGCAGCCTGCTTGTCCTCGGAGAAAGTGAATGATACATACCTGTAGCAGGTGTTCTCCGAGGACAGCAGGCTGATTGTTCTCACCTACCCTCCCTCCTCCCCTTTGGAGTTGTGTGTTTCATCTTTTGCTAGTCATTCAACTGGCGGGAGCGGTCGCGCACGGGCGGGAAGACGGCCGCGCATGCGCGGTGGGCGTGTCCTGCGTGCCGACCGTCCCGCGAAGCTTTTTTCCGGTTGGTGGGGGCTGCCGCGGACGTCACCCAGTCGTGAGAACAATCAGCCTGCTGTCCTCGGAGAACACCTGCTACAGGTATGTATCATTCACTTTCTTGATGACGGGGTGATTCAGCTTGCCTGCATTCCAGGTTGCAATTTTAAATTCCCCTACCACCATATGCACTTATTCTCCCTCTGCCTCTCTCCTCCTCCTCTATCCCAGAAACCATCTCAAAAAATTTCCTATTCTCCCTTTGTATCTGTACCCCCATGCCCTTCCCTCTACTGCACCCCGATAGAGAAACCACATTCTTCCCAATGGTCCACTCCCTCCCTCCATCCTCCAGTCCCTCCAATCCTCTCATCTTCATACTCGCCCTCCCTTTTCTTCCCCCTCCTTCATGTCTTCCCAGAGTTCCAAACATCCTATATAATAATTCTCACCTCCAGCGTTCTATTGGTCTTGCTGCCTGTGCTCGTGACTTTTTCGGAGTTGGTCTGCTAGGCTCCGTAGCACAGGCTGACGTCAGCAAACGCATTGTGACGTCAACATCAGAACCCGGGGTTAAAAAAAAAACATGCCTCACAGCTGATCCAACCCCCCCCTCCCAAACTGCCATACAGCTTGACAGCAACACACACAAAAAAAAGGCTCGAGCCTGACTGACTCCACTGACGCGCCAACAGCCACCCTCCCGAAACACCTGGGGGGGGGTGCAGCATCACCCAAGACCCCCCCTTGAGTGCATTCTTGCCTGCCGTGTGCACGCCGCTGGTGGGGTGTCAGTTCCGCTGGTTCCCTGCTCCCTCTGCCCCGGAACAGGAAGTAACCTGTTCCAAGGCAGAGGGAGCAGGGAACCAGCGGAGCCGACACCCCCCCCAGTGGCGTGCACCCGGGGTGGACTGCCCCCACCGCCCCACCCTTGCTACGCCACTGGTCAAGGGGAAGATGCTGGACAGAGGAGTAGAGAAGATAGGGAAGACAGGAGATACTGGATCAAGGAAGGATGGAAAGAAAGGAAATATGCTTGCTTAGGGAGATGAGGGTAGATAGTAAACATGGTGGGAGTAGGGTGACAAGGGAGATGCTGAATTAGGATGGGGAAGAGAGAGGGGGGACCCTGAAACTCGGAGGGGGGGAGGGGACGACCCTGGCACTCGAAGAGAGGGAAGGAGGGAGGGGGGACCCTGGAACTGGGAGGGAGGGGGGGCCCCTGGCAAACACTCATTCTCACACACACACACACACACACACACACACACACACACACACTCTCTCTCACAGACACACTCGCACCCAGTCTCACTTTCTCTGTCACACACACACACACACGCACGTTCACTGTCTCTCTCACAAAGTCATTCTCACAAACACACTCTCAAACATACACACTCCGAGGAAAACCTTGCTAGCGCCCTTTTCATTTGTGTCAGAAACGGGCCTTTTTTACTAGTATCTCTATAAAGCCTCATGTGTTCCCTTTGTCAGGTTCATTATTAACATTAACATTCTATAATTATGGTGCTCTTAATCACACCCAGACTTATCACACCTTTCTCATACACATCCAGTCTTGAATATTCTTGGCGGTCAGGATGGCTCATTGTGCTCTGCGGTATTTTCTTCACCTGAGGACATCTCACTGTCTTCACGATCTAATTCTGTCCTGGAAAGTAGTCCCTGCCGTATCTTACTCCTTCTCTTAAGAACAGAAGAATGTAAGTATTGCCGTACTGGGACAGGCCGAAGGTCCATCAAGCACAGCATCCTCTTTCCAACAGTGGCCAAGCCAGGTTACAAGTACCTGTCAAGATCCCAAAACAGTATAATACATTTTATTCTACTTATCCTAGAAATAAGCAGTGGATTTTCCCCAAGTCCTGTTTAATAATGGCTTATGGACTTCTCTTTTAGGAAGCTATCCAAATCTTTTTTAAACCATGGCAAGCTAACTGCTTTTTACTACCTTCTCTGGCAACAAATTCCAGAGTTTAATTACACGTTGAGTGAATATTTTCTCTGTTTTTTTTTTAAATTTTTTTATTTATAACCATTTAAATTTTTACAAGCGATAAAACAACTTGCTGGAAATACAGAGAAAGTAATATGTAGGAATTATTTCAGTCAGGTAATTCTATTCTCTTCCTTAGACCACTAAATAGGGAGAGTGAAACAAGATAAGGACATCAATTAAACAGTAAACAGAAAAAAAACCCCATGGTATTAACCTGATTATCCCCAGATATTCGTCTAATTCATTATTCCACATTGATCATCTGGTTGGCTTCTTCAAGGCCAATACTTATAGAAATAATACATCTGATTACATTCTTTCTTTTTAAAAAACCAGAAGTTATTTAACAATACATATACTTAAGTCTCTAAATCAAATCCCACTGATTAAAGTAATCCCAGTTTTCACAGGCTTCACTCCTTTTAAAGTAATAATTTGAGGAAATATTTCTGAGGAAAACTTTAGGAGTCATACCCGGAACTCTGGGAAAAACAATAATCTCGATATTAATCATCTATAATATTCATTTTATTATTCAAAATTTCTGGTCTATTATCATAACCACTTCTTGCTCATGTAGAATCATTTGTTATATCAATTTTTTACTCTCTAAGAGTTCAGTTGAATTGTCCATGTAACTCTCTAATAAAATTATATCTGAAACAAAATTATTTACTGCCACCGTTAGGTCCCGAAGCGCCTTCCAGATGGTATTCAATGTAACCTCCACGGGAGCCAAAAACTCCAAGTTGATTTCTCATAGGTGTTTAGGAGTGGTTCCGCCGATTCTGGTTCTGCTGTAAACGTCCTCTGTTTCAGCATATACCTCTAACTCACTGCTCCACTCCTTTGGACATGGTGGTTGAATAATTCGGGAGCGATGGAGTTTTTTCCAGGTCCAAGAGCATCGACGCTCCTTCGCCGGCGCTAATCAAAGGACTTGCCAACCCTTTCATCTGTGGGCAGTTCGTCACGCAGCGGTCCCGCACTTGCTGCTCAGGGGATAAAATGCTGGCCATCGGCGGCTGACCGCCGGTTGTCCCCTTCCTCTCAGTTAAGGTAACTGCAATTGCAGAGAGGAAATTTACGTAAAGAAGACGAAACTTCAGAGGGCAGCTGGGCCGTTGGGCATACGAACTTCAGGTCACCATCTTACCACTCTCCCAATTTGGGACACTCTTTGTCTGGTTTCTCCTCAGAGGCCTGTCTGATATGGGTAACCCTTCAGTATAGCCTTCTAAGTCATTGAAACACACAAGCCCCTCCACCTCTACAAGGTGGTGTCCCTTCGGAGGGGCTCTGATTTGTTTTAAATTTACTACTTTGTAGCTTCATTGTGTGCCCTCTAGTCCTAGTATGGAAAGCGTAAACAAGCGATGCACTTCTACCCGTTCCACTCCACTCAATATTTTATAGATCTCTATCACTTCTCCCCTCAGCCTTCCTTTCTCCAAGCTGAAGAGCTCTAGCTGCTTTAGCCTTTCCTCAAAGGGAAGTCATCCCATCCCCTTTATCATTTTCGTCGCCCTTCTCTGTACCTTTTCTAATTCCACTATATCTTTTTTTGAGATGTGGTGACCAGAATTGCACACCATATTCAAGGTGCGGTCGCACAATGGAACGATACAAAGGCATTATAACATCCTTATTTTTTGTTTTGCATTCCTTTCCTAATAATACCTAACATTCTATTTGCTTTCTTAGCCAACACAGCACACTGAGCAGAGGATTTCAATGAATCATCAACAATGATGCCTAGATCACTTTCCTGGTTGGTGACTCCTAATGTGGAACCTTGCATCACATAGCTATAGCTCGGGTTCCTCTTTCCCACATGCATCATTTTGCACTTGCTTACATTAAACGTCATCTGCCATTTGGATGCCCAGTCTCGTGAGGTCCTCTTGTAATTTTTCACAATCCTCTTGCAATTTAACAGCAGTGAATAACTTTGTGTCGTCAACAAATTGAATTACCTCACTAGTTACTCCCATCTCTAGATCATTTATAAATGTGTTAAAAAGCAGTGGTCCCAGCACAGACCCCTGCGGAACACCACTATCTACCCTTCTCTACTGAGTATAATGACCATTTAATCCTACTCTCTGTTTTCTATCTTTTAACCAGTTTTTAATCCACAATAGAACACTATTTCCTATCCTATGACTCTCCAATTTCCTCTGGAGTCTTTCATGAAGTACTTTGTCAAATGCCTTTTGAAAATCCAGACACAAAATATCGACTAGCTCACCTTTATCCACGTTTGTTCACCTTTTCAAAGAAATGTATTAGATTGGTGAGGCAAGATTTCCCTTCACTAAATCCATGTTGGCTTTGTCTCATTAATACATTCTTTTGAAAATGCTCTGTAATACTGTTCTTAACATTTTGCTCAGCACCAACGTCAGGCTAACCGGTCTATAATTTCCCGGATCTCTGGAACCGTTTAAAAAAAATCTTAAATGATTGGACACCCTTCAGCTTTCTGGTACCATGCTTGATTTTAAAGATATATTACATATTACTAACAATAGTTCTGCAAGTTCATTTTCAAGTCTACTAGTACTCTGGGATGAATACCGTCCGGTCCAGGTGATTTGCTATTCTTCAATTGTCAAATTGTGCTATTACATCATCCAGGTTTATAGAAATTTCATTCACTTTCTCTGACTTGTCAGCTTGAATATCATTTTTGGCACTGTTATCCTCTCCCAAATCTTCCTCTGTGAAGACCAAAGGAAAGATTTAATCTCTCCACGATGACTTTGTCTTCCCTTAGTGTCCCTTTTATCCCTCGGTCATCTAGCGGTCCAACTGATTCTTTTGCCAGATTCTTGCTTTATGTACCTAAAAAAAAGTTTTTACTATGCGTTTTTGCCTCCAACGCAATCTTTTTTACAAAGTCCCTCTTTGCCTTCCTTGTCAGCACTGTGCATTTGATTTGCCATTCCTTATGTTACATAAGTACGTAAGTATTGTCATACTGGGACAGACCAAAGGTCCATCAAGTCCAGCATCCCTTTTTCCAATAGTGGCCAATCCAGGTCACAAATACCTAGCAAGATCCCAAAAAAGTACAAAACATTTTATTCTGCTTATCCCAGAAATAAGCAGTGGATTTTCCCCAAGTCCATTTTAATAATGGTCTATGGACTTTTCCTTTAGGAAGCCGTCCAAACCTTTTTTTAAACTCTTCTAAGCTAACCGCCTTTACCACATTCTTCAGCAATGAATGTCAGAGTTTAATTACACATTGAGTGAAGAAACATTTTCCCTGATTCGTTTTAAATTTACTACTTTGTAGCATCATTGCATGTCCCTTAGTCCTAGTATTTCTGGAAAGAGTAAACAGAAGCTTCACATCTACCTGTTCCACTCCACTCATTATTTTATAGACCTCTGTCCTATCTCCCCTCAGCCGTCTCTTCTCCAAGCTGAAGCGCCCTAGCCACTTTAGCCTTTCCTCATAGGGAAGTCGTCCCACCCCCTTTATCATTTTTGTCGCCCTTCTCTGCACCTTTTCTAATTCCACTATATCTTTTTTGAGATGTGGTGACCAGAATTGAACACAATATTCAAGGTGCGGTTGCACCATGGAGCAATTACAAAGGCAATATAACGTCATCATTTTTGTTTTCCATTCCTTTCCTAATAATACCTAAGATTCTATTTGCTTTCTTAGCCGCAGCAGCACACTGAGCATAAGGTTTCAACATTATCGTCAATGACGACAACACCTGGTCCTACAGACCAGTAGCCTCAAACAGTGAAAAGTCTAATAACACAGCAACTAATGGAATACTTGACAAAATTCTCAATTCTTCATAAATCCCAGTCAAGTTTCAGACCACAACACAGCACTGGAACGTTCATAACCACCTTGATAACAAAATTCAGAAGCATGATATTCCAAGGACAAAACATATTACTACTACAATTCGACATGTCAAGTGCGTTCAACCTAGTAGACCACACCATACTAATGACACTGCTCGACAACATAGGAATCAGCGGTGCAGTGGCAACATGGTTCAGTGGCTTCCTAAAGACCATATCCTACATTGTAAAGATGTCCAACCAAACATCAGCCTCATGGACAAGGATCACCAATTTCACCAATACTGTTCAATGTAATGATGGTGCCACTTGGAAAAAATCTGAAATTAATGGGTTTCAACCCATTTATGTATGCAGATGATGTCACCATCTTCATACCTTTTCAAAACAATATCACAAACATGCCGGACAAAATAAAAAAAAAAAGGACTGGACCTCACAGAAGAATGGGCAACAACTTTCAAACTCAAACTGAACAGAAACAAAACCAAATTCCCAGT
This sequence comes from Microcaecilia unicolor, assembly GCF_901765095.1. Lineage (NCBI taxonomy): Eukaryota > Metazoa > Chordata > Amphibia > Gymnophiona > Siphonopidae > Microcaecilia > Microcaecilia unicolor. Next base: position 320,150,239 of record NC_044034.1, on the reverse strand, counting down.
ACTATCCAGCCCATTATCCTACCAAAAATTCACAATCAACCAACAAACATACCACATCGAAACACAACTTAAAATACTAGAAATCATTTTCAACAAACACCTAACACTGGACAATCAATATCAGCAGTAACATCAAAATGCTTCAGAACACTATGGAAACTGAGAAGAATAGACAATCTTTCCAGATACTGGTCCAATCAATGATACTATCACAACTAGACTACTGCAATGCAGCATATGTAGGGTGCAAGGAAAACACACTAAAATTCCTGCAAACAGTCCAAAACATGGCAGCAAGACTGATTTTCAAGAAATCAAAATATGAAAGAGTAACCCCACTACTTGAAATTATTATTATTATTGTTACATTTGTACCCCACATTTTCCCACCTATTTACATTGGCTATTGGTCAAGGCAAGAATATTTTCAAAGTGAGTTCCCTAATCTTATTTATTATTATTATTTTATGTTTCAACAGTTTTATTGATGACACCCATAATGTACATGACTTGTGAGACAATTCAAGTTCTGAACATCTGATACAAATAAACGATACAGCATTATCTGTCATCAAATTTTTACATTGTGTAGTAACCTTCCCAACTCCCCCCCCCCCCATTCCCTCCCTCCCCCCACGTCTTCACCATACAGATAAAGGAGAAACAACCAATTGAAGAATAACCTCTTATCGGAAACATACCAGAGACCACTCCCCTTCTGCTGCTGCAAGAGTCATGATTTATTTTATCCAACACTGGACCTGCAGTCCCCAGATGGTCGGGTTAGCCCCCCTTCCTGGGGTTCAAGATGGGGAGCCTGTGCTCTGATGACCCCCCATCCCCCCACCCCAACGTATTCTCTTAGCCAAACCTGGTACATTATATTATATTAACTCCCCTCCCCCCCTCCCTATCCCCTTCTGCCTGAGTGTTCAATGAACCCACTAATTCTTTAATCACATTCTTACTTAAGTGACACAAGTTGTTGAGGTGTGGCCCTTTAGCGCGCTGAGTTTATTAAGAATGTAACTTCGTGCCTTGGGGGACATCACATTGATTAAGCAGAGCATCCTGAAGCTCCAGCAAAAGTAATGTATGCAAACGATTACGCCACTGCCAAAAAGAGGGGGCTTTCTCCAATGTCCAATTCACCAGGATACACTTCATACCAACCACAGATGCCTTATGGACAAGTGCATTTTGGTAAACTGTTCCCCCCTCCACCGGACTTTGGCAACCCAGCAAAATGCTTTTTGGCAAACGCCTAATCCGGGAGCCTCCAACTCTCTCCAAAAACCTTAGTATCCGTTTCCACAAAGCCTCGATTGCAGGGCATTGCCAAAAAGCATGGTAAAAATCACTTTGGTACGCCCCACATCTCTTACATTGAGCCGATTCTAAATATCCCATCCGGTGTAAACGTGACTGTGATGTGTATGCTCTGTAAATTACTCTAGACTGACATTCCCGAAGCTCCATACTTCTAGTCCATTTCCCCACCCCTCTCAACCCCCGTAGTAAGTCCCGGGTTGAGACCTCCGACTGAGTGTCTTCTGCCCACCTAGCAGCCACTTTTCTTAAATCTCTCTGTGGTCGTATAACTAACAGACGCTTATATAGCATGGAGATGGAAACAGGATCTCCTGATGGAACCTCTAAAAGCTCTTCCAGCTTGGTGGCCACATCAACACCTAGCGTCAGCTTGGGCAAAGACGCTACATAGTGTCGCACCTGCTCATATGCAAATCTTGAGCTCCAATCTGTAGAGTTTAAACCAAGATCCTCCATCTTTTTGATTGCTCCAGAAGGCTCCAGTACCTGATGTAAAAATACTATCCCCTTCTCTCCCCATGCCCTCAAACCAAGATTTTCAGTGCCTGGACGGAAGGCGTCATTTCCTTGCAGGGGGAGAAGTCTACTACACCCACCATCAAAGGCCCAAATCTTCGCCAGATCCCTCCATAGCGCCCTCAATGGTCCTATCAAAACGCTAGATCTAACATGTGCCTCCAGTTCTTTCCCCCTTGCATGTAACATATAAAAGCTGTGCCTTGGTCTGCACAACTCCTTTTCCATGGTTACCGGAGTATATGCCTCTGTTTGCTGGTACCAGTCCCCCAAGTGACGTATTAAGCAAGCTATATTATAAAGTTTAATATCAGGGACTCCAAACCCCCCATCTCTCCCTTGCCCCATGAGATGCTCAAACTTAATCTGAGGTCTCTTCTTAGCCCAGAAAAACTTAGAAAGCATACTATGTAATGCATTTACGTCTTTTTGTTTAAGGTAAATCGGTATTGTTTGCAGGAAATATAACCATTTAGGGAACAGCACCATATTAAACAATGCAATGCGTCCCATCAAAGACAATGGTAACCCTTCCCATCTCCTAAGAGTCTCTCTGGTACTAGTTAGTAAGTGCGCAATGTTTGCCTCCCCAAGTTGTCTAGGGTCTTTAGTAAGTTGAATTCCTAAGTATTTAAAGGCCGTTCCCGCTCTTCTAAATGGACAATTTAATCTCACCCACTGATCTTCCCTCATATTAAGGGTCATAACCTCCGATTTCTCTAGATTAAGCCGAAATCCAGAGAAGTCCCCAAACTCCGCAAAAAGCTCCATCAATGAAGGCAGCGAAACCTGGGGATCTTCCAGGACCACTAACAGATCATCTGCAAAGGCCGAGATCTTAAAAGAGTCTCCCCCTATCTGTACTCCTCTCACCTCTCCCGTCCGCTTGATGTCCCTAATAAGGGGATCCATTACCAATATAAAGAGAAGTGGTGAGAGGGGGCATCCCTGCCTAGTTCCGCGGGCTATCTCAAACGGGGCCGAGGCCCTTCCATTCACCCAAACCTCAGCTGTCGCTCCGTGATATAATGTTTTTATTGCATCATGGAAGAACCCCTCCAAACCATATGCCCGCAGGATAGCAAACATAAAATCCCATTTGACATGGTCAAAAGCCTTTTCGGCATCAAAGCTAACTATTAAAGCAGGGGTTTCCTGATGATGTATTTTCTCTAGAGCCCCCAAAACCTGTCTCATGTTACGCACCACTGTTCTACCCCGGACAAAGCCCACCTGTGACTCCTCCACCACCTGAGGCAAAATCTTTGCCAATCTGTTTGCCAGAATTTTTGCAAACAACTTTGTCTCAAAAGGTAACAGAGAAATAGGCCTATATGAACCTGCACTCAAGGGGTCTCGTCCTGGCTTTAACAAAACCACTATTTGGGCCCTCCTCAATGAATCTGGTAGGGCGCCTATCTGTATATAACGATTAAATACCACCGTAAGGCATGATGTTATTCCATCCGCAAGAATTTTGTAAAATTCAGCAGACAGCCCGTCTCCCCCAGGCACCTTAAACAGAGGGCTATTTCGGATACCCCAGCTCACCTCATCTTCTGTTATATCCCCCTTGAGGCTTTCTTGGTGAAGCTCCGTAATTTTAGGGAGTGATTGTCCTGCTATATACCATTCCGCCTGGAGTCCCTGTTCCTCTGGCGCCGAATACAACGTCTCGTAAAATTGTCTAAAGACTTCATTTATTCCCTCTGACGTATGCTGCAATCCTCCTTTTGTATCCCTTATCTGAGAAACAAAACGTGACCCTCCCACCTGTTGCACTAACCGGGCCAGCAGCTTCCCTTGTCTATTAGCGTGCTTATATAATTGATATCGGAAGTATTGGATAGATTTTTTGGTTTTCGCGTGTATTAATTGATTTAAAGCAGCCTGGGCTTCTAATAACTGCGATTTATGTATGCTCGAGGGCTGCGCTCCAAACCTCTGTCGTGCCTTCCCCACTATCTTCCCCAATTTGAGAATCTCCGCATCCCTAGCTTTTTTCTTATAGGAGTAATAGGAAATAATGGCGCCTCTCAGCACGGCTTTAGCTGCCTCCCAAAACAATACCGGATCCCTTTGGTAAGTGACTTTATTAAACTCTGTGTACTCACGCCACTGAGCTTGTAAAAAGGGAGAGAATTGGCCATCATAATAAAGTTCCCTAGGAAATCGCCATCGAGCTCTTTGTGTACTCTCCTTCCCGCAAGAGAAGGAAATCCACACAAATGCGTGGTCCGACACCTGGGTCGGACCTATCTCCACTTGTTCCAGCGATGTGACTGTACAAGATGAAATCAAGATATAGTCAATACGCGAAAGCGTATCATGTGCTCTCGATAGGTGGGTATAGTCCCTCTCCCCCGGGTGAAACAAGCGCCACGCATCTACCATATCCAGCAAAGAACAAAGCTTTGGGACTCCTTTTCTCATATTCACTGGACCTACTCTAGAAGAACCCGTACTGTCCATTAGCGGGTCAAACACCGAGTTAAAGTCGCCCCCCATAATTATGGGCATCTGATCAAAGGAATTCACCCGGTTCACTATAGTTTGGTAAAACTTTCTATCATACTGATTTGGCGCATATACATTTACCAGCAGCAGGAGTTGATTATGCACTTGAACCTCTGCCATAACATATCTACCTTTCGGGTCCATAACCACCCTCTTCTTAACCACAGGGAGCCCCTTGCGGAAAAGTACAATAACTCCTGCTTTTCTATTGGTCGTTGGACTGTCCACATAATCTCCCACCCACCATCTACATTGTTTTTTGTGTTCCTGCCCCGTTAAGTGTGTCTCCTGTAACATTGCTATGTCAGTTTTTTGTCTGTTCAAGGTTTGCAAAATCTTACTTCTCTTTATCGGGGAGGTCACGCCTCCCACATTCCAAGAAACCACCTTAACCATTTTCTGGTAAAAGTATGCTAGTAATGCAGTTATTTGTAATGTAAGAGAGAAGGTGTCCCAGCCACCACCTCCCCCCACTCTTGTCTTCCCCATCAGCATATCCCCAGGTCCCTTTGTCACTTACTACACCTCGTTCACTCAGGCAGACTTCCCCCCCTTCCCCCCACCCTAGCCCTCTATCCCGCCTCTGTTCCCTCCCCCACTCCCTCGAGTTCTCCAAGGAACTCATCACGTATAGGTGCACTAGCCCCTACCCAAAATAATACCTTTCCCTCATTTTAGGGGGATCCCACCTTTAAGTTTTCAAATCTGTTCTCCCCTTCCCATAGCCAAACAATAATTAATATATTTGTTAACATCTTGTTATAATTACAGATTACAGTTGATCTTAGCAGACTGTTAGCTACTTTGACATATCAGAATTATAGCTGGCTCTATCAGAAACTCTGAAAAGTAGAATCTTCTTTTAATCAGTCATTCCAACTTCAGGTCCCAAATATCTTTTGCCTGAGTCCCGTCCCTCCAGGATACCTTTCAATCAGTCTCTCCCTGTGTCAGGCTTTGGATAAAGACAGAAGCTGCCGACACGCTTTCAAAAAACTTTACTGTACCTCCATGATGTACTCTCAGCTTTGCAGGGTATATCAGGGCAAACCTGATCTTCTTCTCATAAAGTTGTGTACACACTGGTGCAAACTCCTTCCTCGCTGTTGCCACTCTCGAGGAGTAATCCTGAAAGCAGAGGATTCGTTGACCCTCATGTGTAAGTTCTCCTCCTGCTCGCACTGCTTGCAAAATAGCCTGTTTGTGCCCATAATTGAGGATTTTCAAAATCACCGCTCTAGGCCGCGCTGCTCCTTGTCTCTTTGGCCCCAGTCGGTGTGCTCTCTCGATCCTCAAGGGGCCTGGCATATTATTCATTTTCAGCGTGGTTGGAAGCCAAGTCTCAAGGAAACTGCTCAACTCTGACTCAGGAATCTGTTCCGATAAACCGATCAGACGCAGATTATTTCGCCTGGATCGGTTCTCTAAATCATCGATTTTATTTTCCAGGTCTAATATCCTTTTCTGCAAGGCTTCCACCGGCTGCACCTCAGACACCATGCGGTCCTCGATGTCGCTAATCCTTTGTTGGACATGGTCCAAGTCCAGATGGAAACCGTCTAGGCGTTCGTGAGCCGAGTCAGCCCTATCATATATGGCTTGCAATTTTTTGTCCAGGGCTGCCTCAACTGCGGCCGTTACTTCCGCCGTAATTTCGGCTGTCCATGCCGAGCAGACGCTGGATCCCGGCGATTGCGGAGCGGCCACCATCTTAGGTTCCGCGGCCCTGCTTTTTTCTTTTTTTTGAGGTTTCGCCGCCATCCCGCTTTCTCCAATCGCCACCGCCAGCTAAAGCGCTGCACCCGGATCAGCTTTGTAAGTCCTTTAGGGTTGAATCCTTCAGATCCCCAATGAAGTCAGGTAATTGTTAAAGATGCGGGGGACTAGCAGGAGCTCAGCACACACGAGTCCTCACTCCTGCATCGCACCACGTGCTCTTATTATTATTATTTATTGCATTTGTATCCCACATTCCCCCACCTATTTGCAGGTTCAATGTGGCTTACATAGATTTGTTGACATTGAGGCATATTTTCAAAGCACTTAGTCTCCCAAAGTTCCATAGGTTTCTATGGAACTTTGGAAGGCTAAGTGCTTTGAAAATGAGCCCCATTGTCATTTCAGGATACTATTTGGAATGACACCCGAATATATGCTTAACATGATTGAACTCAAGAAATGCCATCCCAGAAAACAGGAACTATCTACTCCTTCATCTACCCAATTGCAAAAACACCATCTACAAAACTATCTACACAGCAAGATTTAGCTACCTCGGTTCTAAATGGTAGAACTGGATACCAAAAACCATAAGAAGCATCACAAATCTCCAATTCAGAGAAGAAATGAAAACCTACTTCTTCAAATCACAAAGATATCATCACCTTCCTTTCAAATCTACCTCAAAAACTATATGAATGAATGTCACCAAAACTCTACAATTGAACACAAAAGCTACCACTACCTTTTCCACTTCAAATCTATCTCTTGAAAAACTCTATGAACAGCCACACAAACTATAGATGCCCTCTCCACATTGCACAACTCTATTGTAACTCCACCAAAATGTAAATTGTAAGCCACTTTGAACTGAAACTTGTTTTTCGATAATAGTGGGATACAAGAATGCATAATTAAATTCCATGCTTTGGACAGGCTGTTTGTTCTATTCAGAGGTTCAAAGAAGGGGACAGGTGTTAAATCTATTGTATGCTGGATCAAAGAGGCAATTACTTCAGCATACATTCTTGCAGGGAAAGAGGTCCCTACTAGTTCAAAGGTTCATTCCACATGGGGTGTGGCTACCTCTTGGGCTGTGCAACAACGTAGTCTTCACTTCATATATTTGTGAAACATTACAGGCTAGATGTAGTGGCAAGAGCAGAAGCCTACTTTGGTGCTTTTGTGATCTCAGTGATGGTGTCTCAATCTCCCAACTTAATGACTGTTTTGATATGTCCCATATGTTTTTGGACTGGTCTGGTGCTGATGCTAAGGAAGGAGAAATTAGGTCATTCCTGTTATTTTTCTTTTAGTCTTACCAGTCCAGTCCACTTCCTATCTTTATTTCTGGTTATGAAGAAAATTATTAGTACCAGTTCTTCTCTATCTTGAAATTGAGGCTCGTCCTATTTATGAGTGCCAAAACATGTTTTATATTTTTCCCTGTTGTGTTTCAATTGGGGAATTAAGAAGGATGACACGTTATGTTATTTTTTAGCATTTTAGGGGAAATTCCACTGCTTTAACAAAATACTGAACTGGTACAACTGCACAGTGCCCTTATGGGGCAGAGCTCACAATTTTGTATTTCTATTTTGAAGTACACAATGCCCATAGGTTTTTGGACTGGTCTGGTGCAACTAAAGGAAGGAAAATTAGTAGGTAAAACCTAATTTTTCCTCATCAGATAAGAACTAATTTCTCCTTATTTTTCCTTCATTTTTCAGAATGATTGCTACTACCAAGGATATATTGTAGATATACCCAGTTCAGTTGTGACACTCAGGACATGTTCTGGAATTAGGTATTTGCATTAATTTATGTTCAGATATTTTGTAATTTAGTTTTCTAGCTACACACTAGTATTAAATGTACTCAAGCAGGACTAGTTGACAAAAGTGTTTTTCATTCTTTCTGCTTTCCTCAGTGGTGGTACTTCCAATGAATATTTATTGTGAACTTTGTAAAATCACCCAAATTTACATTTACAGCTTTATACCACTATTATTTCTGCAACATACGAGTTGGGAATTTTGTCAAAGAAATCATTGCTTGTTTTGAAACTAGTGATCTTTCTACTTCTGGTGAGCTATAAAATGAAGTATCTATACATAAAATTATAGGTAGAATTATCTTAAATAATATATTGCATTGAAGAAAACACCTGAAAGAGATTTGTGTTGGTTTCCACGGTTCTTACAAAGTTGCCCATGCCATATTATGATAAACATAAGCTCCTGAATATGTGGGGTCAGATATTCAAATAATTTATGCTCTAGAATTTTACTCATAAATTGGCCTCTTTGAAAATTCACTTGGGCTGAGTGTGTAAATTTTTACTCAAAATGTTACTGAATGCTTACATTTAGGAGCATAAAAATGGGTGGCAACAGGGTTGGATTTAGGGTGGGGAAAAGAAGTTAGGACTTTAGCACTGATTTTCAACACTAGGCTCATAAATTAGTTTCATAAATCTAGGTAAATGAAAGGCAGGCTTAAATTTATGAGCATAACTTTTAAGCTCCTAAATGAATGAATTTTCAACTGTAAGGTTATGCTTCTAAGTGCAACTAAAAATAGAGCACAAATTTAGGAGGCTAACAGGAGCATAAATGTACAAGCTCAGTAGTATCTGAATATCTTGCCCATAGTTCTTTACCAGACCCCCCCTCTCTTCCTCAAATATCACAAGCAAATGGTCTTCATTGAATATTTGTGTTTTCTTTTTAATCTTAGGGATTTGTCAGTTATAGCATATATTTACAGAAATAAAGGCAAAACAGAAAAAGCATAGATAAAGAAAAATGCACACACAAAAAAAGAATAAGTGGTATGCTGTCATTGTTGCACATTAATCAGGCCCATATCCAATAAAAACACTACGTTTCTCTGGTAATTGATTAAACATTGGTCTATAAAAGGTATTGCAGTAACCTTTTGTAACTTTCTTTGCCTTGAGCAGCCAGTCACTTTACTATTGTTGCCTTTTGCACATCTAGGGAGCAATTCTATAAAGGTCGCCCAAATTTGGATGTTAAAATGCAGGGTGCTGAGCGTGAATTCTTTAACCGCATTTGGGCACCTAGATTCCATTATAGAATTGATTTCGCCGGAGCTGTGTTCCGTTCCATGTCATCGAAGAGTCCCAGTGGCTTCAAACATTGTACTTGATTCAACTGGACCATCTCAGGCACAGATACCCATTTCTGGTGTATTCAGTGCCTTGGGCCAGACAATAGCCCGGTGAGTTGTCTCCTCTGTCTTCGTATGAAAAAGAGGACACAAATTACTCGAGAGGCTCAGAGAGAACAAAATGGAGCCCAGTCCGGTTCTTCGACATTGGCATCAGCATCGAGGTCGGCGGAGTCGACGTCAACATCGAGAGAGTCATTGGCATCGGGAGTGCAGGAAGGAATGGCTGCTTAGAGACCCCGACACACTGAGAGCAGTGAGGCATCGAGTGGGTCTCCACCTGTCTCGAGGCCTCCTGCTGTGCAGGCCTCCCGGAAGCGACCATTGTCGGACCTGACCCCGAGGCATCGTGAGGATTCCACGTCATCCTCGGCACCGAGGAGTCTCAGTGAGGTGCATCGGGCATAGGCTAAGAAGCACCGACACTGATCTCCTTCGACTCACGGCGCCAGGAGCTCTGGGATGACTGCTCCCCCTCCATTCAAGAGGTGCCGACGCGCAATTCTCCCAGTAGCTGAGAACCTGCTCCCGCACCCCAGGAGGTTCGGCAACCTGAGCCCACACTGGCCCCAGAGCCTGTACTGATGGTGGCTCTCGACGAGCGACTCCAGGCCTTGCTTCCAGAGCTGTTGGAGGCCTTTATGCAGCGATGCGCATTGGCATCAGGGGTGCCTGCACCTACCATGCCTTCCGCTGCGGCCTCGTCTGGCCCCCAGCCCACAGTGCGGCCTCCAAAACCGGTGCCACTTGCGGTTCTGGTGTCAACTGCCACCCAGGCTGGTTCTCCGTCGATATTGGTGGAGGAAGCTTCACCGGAGTTCAGGCATGAACCTCGACGCCGTTCTCGAGACCATAGGTCCTTGAAGTCGAGGCAGGCCCGGTCTTGGGCTTCCCTGAGGGAAGTGCTATCCGACACCGAGGAGGAGTGTTCGTGTGAGTCTGAGGAGGATCCCAGGTACTTTTCCTCCGATGAGTCCTTTGGGATTCCTTCAGAACCTTCCCCTCCACCTGAGAGACTGCCTGAAAGCCTCTCTTTCACCTCGTTTGTGCGGGAAATGACTGAGGCCATACCCTTCCCAGTAGAAGTGGAGGATGAGCCCAGGGCTAAGATGCTCGATGTCCTGGACTACATCTCTCCATCTAAGGAGGCAGCGATAGCCCCCTGCATGAAGTACTGAAGGTAGTCCTCATTCGGAACTGGGCGTCCCCTCTGTCTGTCCCTGTGGTCCCCAAGAAAATTGACTCCCAGTATGTGATCCATGGGGAACCTGGGTTGGCGAGGTCTCAGTTTCCCCACAACTCCATGGTGGTGGATGCTGCTCTCAAGAGAGCCAAGAGTACTAGGGACTATGCTTCGGCTCCCCCAGGCAGAGAAGCTAGAACCTTGGACACTTTTGGTGGGAAAATGTATCAGGCCGCAATGCTCATTGCCCGTATTCAATCATGCCAGTTCTTCACGAGCATCTACTTGCGGAACTCAGTGAGGCAGCTATCTGGCTTGATTGATGCAATCCAGAGCACACCGAGCCTTTTCACCACCTGGTCAAGCAGCAGAAGACGTGTTGCAAGTTCTTGACCAGGGGCACTTATGACACTTTTGACGTGGCATCCAGAATCTATGCCCAAGGTATAGCAATGTCCAGACTCTCATGGCTGCGTGTCTCTGACCTGGACCATTTGGCTCAGCAGAGGATGGCAGATGCCCCATGCTGGGGGGATAATCTTTTCAGAGAGAAGGTAGAAGAACTGGTTGACCAGATCAAGAAGCATACCAATGCTATGTCTTCTCTCTCCTGTCGGGTGCCTTCTGCTACCACCGCCTCATCCAGGAGGTATTTTGGTGGGTCCTGAGGTACTTCTTACGCCTATGCTAGGCATAGGTATGCCCCAGTGGCTCGCCAGCCTACTCAGGCTACACCCCAGTGTGCTCGTTCTCGTCAACATTGTGCAGCTAAGGCCCCTGCTGTTCCCCAGGAAAAGCAAGGGATGAGCTTTTGACTGCCTCCAGCAGAGCATAGTCACCCTTCTAAAGGCCCATACGGTCAAACTCATTTCACCAGGGGAAGAAGGGCAGGGATTCTATTCCAGGTACTTCCTTGTGCAGAAAAAGACGTGGGGGGGGGGGGGGGGGGGGATAGGTCCCATCCTAGACCTAAGGACCCTGAACAAATTCCTGGTTCGAGAAAAGTTCAAGATGGTTTCCCTGGGCACCCTTCTTCCCATGATTCAGAAAAACAATTGGTTATGCTCTCTGGACTTAAAGGATGCATATACACACATCCTGATACTTCCAGCTCACAGGAAGTATCTTCGGTTTCAGCTGGGAACCCATCATTTTCAGTACCGCATGTTGCCTTTTGGCCTCATGTCAGCTCCCAGGGTATTTACCAAATGTCTAGCAGTAGTTTCAGTGTCGCTACACAGACTGGGAGTGCATGTGATTCTCAACGATTGGCTGGTAAAGAGTACCTCTGAGGATGATGCTCGGGAGTCCATGTGGAAGATTATTCAGGTGCTCAAGCTACTAGGGTTTGTAATAAAGTACCCCAAGTTCCATCTCTTCCCTGTCCATCAATTGGAATTCATAGGAGTCCTGCTTGATATGCAGACTGTTCAATCCTATCTCCCGGAGGCGCATGTGGACAACCTCCTGTCCCTTGCGTCTGAGGTTCAGACATCGGAGCAAGTCACAGCTCGGCAGATGTTGAGGTTGTTGGGCCTCATGGCTTCCACAGTATATGTTACACCCATGGCATGTCTTCACATGAGATCTGCTCAGTGGACCCTGGCTTCTCAGTGGTATCAAACCACGGGGAGTCTAGAAGATATCATCCGAGTGTCCCCTGAGCTGGTACGCTGTCTTCAGTGGTGGACAATTTGATCCAATCTGACCTTGGGATTTCCATTCCAAATTCCTCAGCCACAAAAAGTGCTGATGATGGATGCATCTCTCCTGGGGTGGGGGTGGGGGGCTCATGTAGATGGGCTTCACAGGAAACATCTTTAGATCAACCTCCTGGAGCTCCGAGCGATCTGGCACGCTCTAAAGGCTTTCAGAGATCGGCCGTCCAATCAAATTATCAATTCAAACAGACAATCAGGTTGCGATGTATTACACCAACAAGCAGGGGGGCACCAGATCTTGCTTTCTGTGTCAGGAAGTTGTCCAGATCTGGCTCTGGGCATGCCGCTACTTATCTGGCGGGCGTAAACAACAGTCTGGCCAACAGATTGAACAGGATAATGCAACCTCGCGAGTGGTCCCTGAAAATGGGCGTAACCTGCAACATCTTCCAAGCGTGGGGCACCCCTTCGTTGGTTCTTTTCGCCACTCAAATCAATCACAAAGTCCCTCGGTTGTTCCAGGCTTCAGGCCCACGACAGACTAGCATCAGATGCCTTTCTCCTAAATTGGGGAACAGGCTTTCTGTATGCGTATCCTCCCATACCTCTGGTGGGGAAGACTTTGTTGAAATTCAAGCAAGACCGCGGAACCATGATTCTGATTGCGCCCTACTGGACACGTCAGTTATGGTTTCCTTTTCTTCTGGAATTATCCTCCGAAGAACTGTGGAGATTGGAGTGTTTCCTGACCCTCATAACTCAGTACGAGGGATCGCTTCTGCATCCCAACCTCCAGTTTCTGGCTCTCACGGCCTGGATGTTGAGAGTCTAGAATTCGCTTTCTTGGGTCTTTCGGAGGTGGTCGCCCAGGTCTTGCTGGGTTCCAGGAAAGATTCCACTGTTACTCATTTAAATGGGGGAATTTTTTCCCTCTGGTGTGACAACAATGCCACAGATCCCCTGTCTTCTCCTACACAGACTCTGCTTGAGTACCTTCTACACTAATCAGAGTCTGGTCTCAAGACCAGCTCTGTAGGGGTTCACCTTAGTGTGTGATTAATGCTTATCATCAGCTTGTCAAAGTCCCCCTGTCAAACCTCCACCACTGTCATGGGATCTCAACGTCTTTCTCAACCAGCTGATGGAAGTTTCTTTTGAGCCACTGAATTCCTGCCATCTGAAGTACTTGACCTGGAAGATCGTCTTCTTGATGGCTGTTACTTCAGCTCGTAGGGTCAGTGAGCTTCAGGCTTTAGTAGTGAATGCATCACAACAGAGTAGTCCTCCATACACACCCTAAGTTCCTGCCGAAGGTGGTGTCAGAGTTCCATCTGAACCAGGCGATTGTCTTGCCAACATTTTTTCTCCGTCCTCTTGCCCACCCTGGTGAAACACCTTGCACACTTTGGACTGCAAGAGAGCATGGGCCTTTTATGTGGAGCAGACGAGGCCCTTCAGACAGTCCGCCCAGTTGTTTGTCTCCTTTGATCCCAACAGGAGGGGAGTCGCCATTGGTAAACACACCATTTCTAATTGGCTAGCAGATTGCATTTCCTTCGTTTATGCCACAGCTGGACTGACTTTGAGGCCATACCAAGGCTCATAATGTCAGAGCCATGGCCATGTCAGAGATTTACAATCTGAATCAGTTGACTGTCTTGTCAATATTCTTTCTCGACCTCATGCCCATCCTGGCAAGAGCAGCTTACACACCTTGAATTGCAAGAGAGCATTGGCCTACTGCATGGAGTGGGCCAGGCCCCACAGACAGTCCGCCCAACTTTTTATTTGTTTTGATCCTAACAGGATGGGGTTTGCCATCGGGAACTGTACCATTTCTAATTGGCTGGCAGATTGCATTTCCTTCACTTATGCCCAGGCTGGGCTGGCCCTAGAGGGTCATGTCATGGCTCATAATGTCAGTAGTTGGTAATCCACTTGCGGTCAGCCTCCATTGAAGAAATTTGCAAGGCTGCGGTGTCCACACATTCACGTCACACTACCGCCTTGAACAGGATAGCCGACGCGACAGTCGGTTCGAGCAGTGTTGCAGAATCTGTTTGGGGTCTAGAATCTAACTCCATCCCCCTAGGCCCATTTTATTCTGTTCCAGGCTGTACTCCTATTCAGTTTGTATGTAGTTTTCAGGTTATTCTCTGTTATGTCCTCGCCGTTGCGAGGCCCATTTGACCAATGTTTGTTGTTATTGGTGAGCCTGGATGCTAGGGATTCCCCACTTGTGAGAATCTATAAGCCTGCTTGTTCTCGGAGAAAGCGAAGATAACCTGTAGCAGGTATTCTCCGAGTACAGCAGGCTTTATATTCTCACAGTCCCTACCACCTTCCCTTGGAGTTGTCTCCTTTATTATTTTCATTTTTAGTTGTAAGAACAAAGAACATAAGAGTAGCCATACTGGGTCGGTCCATCTAGCCCAGTATCCTGTTTTCCAAACAGTGGCCAATCTAGGTCACAAGTACCTGGGAGAAACCCAAATCGTGGCAACTAAATTGAGGAATCCACATTCTTGCGTTGGGAAGGCACTCGCACATGCACAGTGGAGTGTGGCTCGTGCTCCACAAAGCTCTACTTATGATTTTCATAAGTTCTGGACCGGGCGACACGGGTTGGTGTCACCCACTTGTGAGAATATAAAACCAGCTGTCCTTGGAGAATACCTGTTACAGGTAAATATTTATTGCAGGTAACTCTGAACTGTCCAGTGTTGGCTCCTTAGTTAAATCGCTACAATGCCAGCTAGTGACATGATTGGTGGGTGGAGCTAAGCTGTTAACAGGCAGTAGTTGAAGATAAAACGGTTTCAGTTTCTGCTGGACAGGCAGGAGCACAGTTATAGTGATTCAGACCGCTTCCGGTGATGGAGTGAGAGGGGAAGACGTGTTTTCTGTCTCTCTGAGAACCCTCCCCCAACAACGCTAAAATAGCACTAAAAACAAACGAAATAACAGCGATTTGCGATCATAGGAACAGTCCTATATGGACCAATACCTCATTCGTACAGCAACAACAATGCCGGGAAAAACAGTAAAGAAAGAAACCGAACGACACCGTGGACTGAGTGAGCCCAAAATGGCGGAAAGCCCTGCGCAGATGAACTCACCTCCGGTGTTTACCCCGTCGCAACTAGCACAATTGACGGAGGCAGTAAAAACAGCTATGGCGCCCCAATATGCCCAGATATCCGAACAACTAGCAGCGGTAGAAACGTTACTGGCAGATACAACAAGGAGGACCGGGGACCTGGAAGGCCGTATAGTAGTAGCCGAGGAGGCAGAACATGCTTTGCGGGAGCGAGTGCGGGAATTGGAAAAATTAACTACAACCCAGGCTCAACAACTAGACGATCTAGAAAATAGATCACGGAGATCGAACTTGCGGATAGTGGGAATTCCTGAGACAGTACCTGACCAACTACTCCAAACACAATTAGAACGCTGGCTAAAAGAGGAATTTGCGCTGTCGGACAGCGCGGGGCCTCTCTGCCTGGAGCGCGCTCATCGATTAGGCCGAAAAGGAACTGGAAATGGCAGAGCAAGAGTAGTGATTACAAAGATCCACAACTTTGTGCACAAAACTGAAATTCTAAGAGGTGCACGCCAGAAATGGGACGCGTTGACATTTGATGGAGCAAAAATAAAAATCTTTCAGGACTACTCGATAGTACTGCAGGAACGCAGGCGAGCCTTTGGACCAATATGCACAAAATTAGCAACATTGAATAGAAGATTCATGCTCGCTTATCCGGCACAATTGAAAGTACTGCAAAATGGAAACTGGAAAATATTTCAGACACCGCAAGAAGCACAGGATGGGCTCCAAGATCAACTGAACTCTGAGGACGCTAACACATGAATCCAGTACAAAACATTTGAGGTATAGATTTGAATACCCTGAAGCAGGGAGTACAACTATAACTTAAGAGGACTTGCTGACTATTACACTATATTGAGTTAGAGGGGGAAGGCAATTAGACCTGCACAAGACTGAACACAAGAAATTGGATAATATAGAGAATAAGCGGGTTGGGGGAGGGGAACCATCACTATAAGTCTTACACCATAAGGTGGATGGGGCGGACCAAGGATTATGGGAAGAAGAAATGGGGGAGGCGGGAGGGGGGGAGGGAGGGAGGGAGGAGGGGAGAAAAACGGAAGAGAGCAGGACACAGGAGATTAAAGAGGGAGGGGGAACTATCACAGGAGCAACTAACACAATTGAAATTACAACCACAAGAAGGGAAGACAGGTAGTAAGAGCAGAAGGGAAGTAACTTCGGGGAGGGAGGGTAGGAATAGAACACCCTTATATGCGCTGAGTAGGACAAAAATCAAGGAACCCACAGATAAGAGCAGACCAATAGAGAGGAAGGCGAGGCTGGGCGCCCAAATCTCAAGTTTACTAAAGAACAACTGGTTTTTAATATGGCTAATGCTGTGCTGGGATGGCTAAGACGATCCGGTTTATATCTTGGAACGTGGGGGGCATAGCAACCCCTGTGAAAAGGTCGAAAATATTACAGGCATTGCAGAGACATAGAGCAGATGTGGCTTGTCTACAGGAGACTAGACTTTCGGAAGATGAACACTGTAAATTGAAAAGAGCTTGGGTGGGGGAAGTATTTTCTGCTTCTGCTGCAGGCAGGTCGAAGGGAGTAGCAATATTAATAAGGAAGGGAATAGCAGCTAAGGCAAAATTGCTCCAGGCAGACCCCCAGGGGCGATACGTCCTAATACGTCTTTGGCTTCAAAATAAAGAGTTCTTGGTTATATCCTTATATGGGCCTAATGATTTCTCGCCAAACTTCCTCCAAACCATAATAAAACAGTGTGCCCCGTATGCATCTCTGAAATTGTTGATATGTGGAGATTTTAACTTAGTAATGGACCCAATGATGGACACCACTAACCCAAGAGAAGCACCACAAGGGGGGAGTAGAAAGCGGGCACTCTCGACATTCATACGCACGTTAAGCCTGGTAGATACTTGGAGGGCATTACACCCAGAGACAAAAGATTATACACATTTATCTAGGGCACATGGTACCAGCTCTAGAATAGACTATATACTTCTGGACAGTTCGGCATTCTCCTGGGTACGAGGTACTGGAATAGGCCCTACAGAAATATCGGATCATGCAATGGTGTGGATGGAGATAGAGGCTTCAGAGTATTATAGGCATGGAGGGGGTTGGAGATACCTGATGTACTTACATGGAGACAAAGAATTCACCCGTTACATTAATGCTAAATGGAAGGATTATGCACGGTTTAACAAACAGCACATGAATAATCCAAAACTATACTGGATGGCCTCCAAGGCAGTGGTGCGGGGGGATATAATTGCCTTTGTACAAAGCCGTAAGAAAAAGCAAGCAAGGGCAATTTTACATCTAGAAACCCAACTTAGGAAAGCTAAACAAGTTTATATAAAAAACCCAACAGCAATAAATAAGGAACAATACTTAACGGCCCAAATTACCCTTAATACCCTAATTCACAAGCAGACTATACGATCCTTAACATATTATAAATGTAGATTACAACGATTTGGTAACAAAGCGGGCACTATATTAGCAAGGCTGCTGAAAACAGAGACCCCAGGACGGGTAATCACTGCAATACAAGACCACAAGGGGGTGACAAAAAATAAGAGTGAAGATATAGGGAAGATATTTCATACTTATTTTAGTTCCTTATATGGGGGCTTGCCGAGAAAGGACATAGGGGACTTGGAGGAATATTTAGATCAAATGGGCTTCCCCAAACTCCAGCCACAACAAATAGACATGTTAAACAGTCCTATAACAGGGACAGAATTGCAAAACACGATCAAAGCGTTAGCCATGAGCTCGGCACCTGGGCCTGACGGCTTCATGGGAGAATATTATAAGATACTATCGAAAGAAGGTTTGGAAGCCCTGGGGAAATACTTGGAACAGGTAGTAGAAGACAAAGAATTCCCCCAGTATGCCAATGATGCACTAATCACTTTGATACCTAAACCAGGCAAGGAGAGCACACAACCAGGTTCCTATCGGCCAATCTCTTTGATAAACTTAGATGTAAAGATACTGGCTCGCATTCTTGCCACCAGATTAGGACAACTCCTTCCTGATTTAATAGGGGAAGAACAAGTAGGTTTTGTGAAGAACCGACAAGCAGGGAACAATGTTAGACGACTGCTCTTGGCAATGGCAAAGAGCCAACAAGACCAGGAACCAGCTTTGGTTCTTAGTCTGGATGCTGAAAAGGCATTCGATAAGGTAGACTGGGGATACTTGTTTGGACTCTTAAACTATATGGGTATTCAAGGATGGTATGGAGATGCATTGGGGGCATTGTATAACAAACCTCGAGCAGCAGTTTTGGTAAATGGAATAAAGGGAACTTCCTTTGAGATCAAACAGGGAACCAGGCAGGGGTGCCCGCTCTCGCCCCTTTTGTTTATCCTGGCAATGGAACCACTGCTACAAGTGCTTAAAGCAGATGGAGGGGTGAGGGGGGTGCCCCTGGCAGGAGGCATAGTCAAAGCCCTCGCCTTTGCTGATGATTTATTAATAATAACCCAACAACCAGAACGGGCAATACCTAGAATATTGGAGATAGTAAGGGAGTATGGGGACCTGTCAGGGTACATATTGAACATTCAAAAATCTAGGGCTTTGGAGGTATTGCAGGGGGATGCTCTCAGACAGACACTAGCATTACCCATGGAGTGGGAGGCAGAGACAATAAAATATCTGGGTGTATTAATACCTCGAGATCTTACACAGCTATACGATCGGAACATGAGGAAACTGATGAATACAACAAAGTTAACTTTACAAATGTGGCAGGGATTCCCATTATCACTTCTGGGTCGGATAGCCCTTTATAATATGGTAACAGTGCCCAGATGGCTCTACATATTCCAGACTTTGCCTTTGTACCTGACTAAGGCTGATGAAAAATAATTAAACAAGTTTTTACAGACCTTTTTGTGGGCGCAGAAAAAACCAAGAATAGCACTGTCCACACTTCATCTATCGAGGGAATTTGGAGGCCTGGGACTATTGAACCTTCGGGAAATGACAATTGCAAGTGGCATGAGGCACTTAAATGATTGGCTAAGACGCACACAATATTTTACTCCCTCTCATCTCGAGCTGCAAGAAATAGGCCAGAGACATATCAGCTCCCTGATACATAAAAAGAATAAAGCAGAAATGAGCTTGTTAAGAGCAGCACAAATTTTGCATACTGCTCAAGCGGTGTGGAGTTGGCTCTGCAGACACCATAAATTTCGAGCTGCCACAACCCCATACCTTCCAATTTGGGGTAACCCAGAATTCCCACCTGGACAACAACATGCGGCCTTTGTACGTTGGAAGGAAAAAGGATTGGAATACATGCACCAGGCCTTAGACAAGGATGGGAAGATTAAATCATGGGAACAACTTAAAAACCAGTTTATGCTTGACTCATCAGATTGGTTTCATTATTTGCAGCTGCAACATTATAGCCGTAGTCTCCCACAGGAAACAATGACGGAAGATGTACAGGAGGAGCTGGGATCGGCCCTCTCATTGGGAGCACAACAAAAAGTGCCATTGAAATTTTACCATAGACATTTAAAGGAAATGGCAAAAGAACCAGATTTCGTGACACTATCTAAACTGTGGAGTGCGGAATTGGGAGTGGATATAACTGCAGCATTGATCCGGGAACATTTGATTGGATATCGTAAGAATACGGACCTAACGTATTATTGGGAGATGCAGTTTAAGTTTACGTTGAGAGCGTATGTCCCTCCGAGACGCGCATTTCACATGGGCATATCACCAGATGGAGCATGCCCCAAGTGTAAGGCGGAGGGAGCAACATTGGGACATATGTTCTGGAGTTGTCCACAGATTGGATCATACTGGCAGGCATTGATACGACGAGTGGCAGACATGTGGGATATACAATGGCAAGTAGAACCAATGTTGCTGTTTGGCCACCCAAAACTATCGGGAAGCCCTCCAAGAGGATGTCGAACATTTGTGTTTAAAACAATTATGGTGGCCAAGAAAACAATCCTGTTGATGTGGTTGTCAGCGGAGAGCCCTTCGGAATCTCACTGGAGAGGGCAGATGATTAACCTGTTGCGCACGGAACGGCTAAGCCTGAGAGGTCGGGGACCCCTTGTTACAAAGAACTTTTGGAATTGCTGGACCCTGTTCTGGTTGACCTTGACTCCCCAAGCCAGAGGTCAAATAATAAATATGTGAGAATTAAAGTGGACTAAGAACTAAGCGTGATGTGAAGTATAACTGTGATAGAGGGTAGGTAAGGGTGGGAGGGTAGGGGAAGGGAGGGAGGGAGAGAAGGGAAAGGGAGGGGGGAAAAGAGGGGGAAAATAAAGAACTGGAGAACAATAGATCAGTTGGGCGATAAAAGGGCAGATATCTAATATGCCATATATTTAGTTTATTTCGCTGTACAATGTATAAAGATGCATAAGTTACTGTTAAGCTGTAAAGGTTCAATAAGATGTTGATGGTGACGCAAATAAGTTACAACAGAAGCCAAAATACTGTTGAATAAGTTTATTTAAAAATTTTCTCCAATAAAAATGATTGAAACATAGTGATTCAGACCGCAAGTTATTGCATCTCTGAACTGTCTGGCATTAGCTCCTCACTTGAATCTCAGAGGTCTCTTGTTGAAGTGAGGCTGCCTGTTCTAAGACCTGGTCCCAGATCCATATAGTCGTCGTTCCAAGATCTGGTTCCTTGTCCATTTAGTCTGAAGGCTGTTTGACAGCCAACACATTTAACTGCAAGCTGTTTCATGACACACAAACTCCAATAAGTATCAAGCTCCATCCCTGGCCGCCTTCAAATCTGGGCTAAAGGCATACCTGTTTGATGCTGCTTTCAATTCCTAACTTGTCACCTGCTCGTAATCTTTATCTTGTCTCCTCTCTTCAATAGTCCCTTCCCATATGTCCTATCTGTCTGTTCTACCCTTATTCCTTGTTTGTCCTGTCTGTCTGTCCTGATTTAGATTGTAAGCTCTTTTGAGCAGGGACTGTCTTTTCTTCATGTTAAATTGTGAAGCGCTGCGTACGACTGGTAGCGCTATAGAAATTATTTATAGTAGTAGTAGTAATAATAGTTCAGAGCTGGCATGCAAGAAGTATTTGGCAGATAGACCTCCCTCCTCCACGTCTTTTGTCTTAGTTCCTTTTTAAGATGTTGGTTCCTTTATTTCAATGCTTATTATCCAAAAACAGATTATATGATTGGATATACTATGGTGCATTGCTATAAGTTAGGTGTATTATTTTTTCTTTTTAACCTGCTGAAACTAATTGACTGCATAGCTTATGTATTGAAAGACAAGTTCTGGCAGAGATGCCATCTTGACCAGAATGTGCTTCTTGGCCTGATGTGATGTCTTGCAGAGCCAAAGAAACCATAAACAACTTGGGTTCAGTTGCATCAACTAATTTTGGTTGTTTGAAAAGAATGTCCAACTTTTTGAGCATATGCATCGCTACAGGGTGGCATAGGATGCTCAGGAGAGGGTTGGCAAAGAGTGAGAAGTAAATTTACCTTAGCACTCTAGATTATTTCACAAATCCTCACTCACAATCTGAAATTCAGAACAGTCCTAAATTATAGATAACTTACACTTATAGTGAGAGTAATAAACACAAGGCTCAGATGTTATTATAAAACTGGAAAATCTGTTTATTATACAATGTTGGCAGCAGTGGTAGATATGATCAGAGACAGTAGATTATGCAAAATCACCCAAAATGATGGTACAGTATATTAATTATCTGTCCATCAGTGGCATACCAAGGGGGGAGCGGTCCGCCCCGGGTGCACGCCGCTGGGGGGGTGCCATGCACCGGTCAGCTTCGTTCGTTTCCATGCTCCCTCTGCCCAGGAACAGGAAGTAACCTGTTCCGGGGCAGAGGGAGCATGGAATCGAACGAAGTTGACCGGCGCGTGGCACTCCCCCAGTGGCGTGTACCCAGGGGGGGGTTCGCGCTGCATCGGGGGGGGGGGCAGTACACCGACGATCCGCCCCGGGTGTCAGCTCCCCTAGGAACGTCACTGCTGTCCATTGAACTAAGATAACAAACATTAGTCTAATCCTGACATATAGGATACCTAACAACCCAAGCACCACCAGGCACAAAGGAGATAGCAGTTCAGCCTGACAAATGCTCACGCCCGAACCAAAAAAGTGGTAGAAGCCAACCAGAATGTTTAGGGTGACCAAAGTTTATTCTCCAAAGTAAATGCTGATAAAATGACCCAACACGAGCCATGTTTCAACAAACACAGTCTTTGCCAGGAGTATCTTTCAAATCAGCAAGCAATGTGTTGTGATATTCAGATTGCCATAGCAGCATATTTATATGAGGCGCAGCATGATCAAGAGCTCCGCAGGAAAATGCCGCTGGATCCCCAGGAGTTAAGAGACTATGATAATACCACCCCTCTGATGCACACATATCAGAGAGGGTAGGACCAACAGGGTCTTTGAGCATGTGGGGTAAAAGGCTCCTTGGTGCTGAAGTTAGTGCTGGTGCCGGACCTGGTACCCTCTCATTTCTGCCCGGGGGGGGGGGGCAGTCTGGCATTGTGGGTGGTGGTAGAGGGAAGGAGTGAGGTTCAAGGAGAAATGCTGGACTCAAGTGGGGGAGGAGAACAGGGAAGAGGGAGGGAGTCAGCAATGTTAGATAGAGGGAGTTGTGGAGATAGTGGGTGATGATGGATGGGAGGGAGGGAAGAAAGTAGGGGAGGTTGTGAGAGGAAAAATACTGGACATGGATGGAGGGGAAGAGAAGGAGGAAGTACACATGGTTGAAGAGGAGGCAAGGGGAATTGAAGATAAATGCTCGTGGAGGAGAGGAATAGAAGGAAAGAGAGGGAGGTGATGCACATTGATAGGAGAAAAAGGGAAGAGAGAGGAAATGCACATGAATGGAAAAGGAAATGTATATGAATGGAAGGAAAGAGAGGGAGGGATATGTACATGGATGGAGAAGAGGGGAAGAGACAGGAAAAGCTTCATATGGATGGAGAAAATAGGCAAAAGCTGGATCCACTGGATCCATTCTATACCTCCAATCAAGTTCACAGAGGATCCAGCTTTTACTTGAGTGCTGCCATATCTTTTCTTTGGTGATTTTGTTTTTTTAATATTGGATCGGGGGGTGGGGAGTCTCCTCCAGATACATCTTTATTGCTGAAAAGTTGAATCCAGAGGAGACCCCTGGATCCAACTTTAATGTAAAAAAAAATAATAATAATCCTGGAGCAGGGCAGGGTGGAGAAGCAGCCACTAGATTTGGGACAGACCAAGGCAGCAGAGAATCTGGGACACAACAGAGCAAGTTGTAGCCCCATGCCTATTGTAGAAGGTATAGAGCAGATATGGAAGATTTGACTTTTAACCAGTCCTGATGGATGGAGATGCACATGGATGGAGGGAAACGGAAGGAACGAAAGAGGGAGGATATGCTGTGAATAGATGGATGAGAGGGGTAGTAGGGGAAGGGAAGAGAGAGGGAGGATATGCTGTACATGGATGGGGTGAAGGGAACAGAAAACTAGCATTGAGAAAGGGACAGAAAAATGAAAGAAAGCTGAATGTGAAAGATTAGTGCCAAAGATGGATGTAGGGCAACAAGTGAAGGAGAAAAGAAGAGAGAAAAAGAGTAAATGGAGGCCCTGGAAACTGAGTTAGGAGCACAGATAAAAACAGAACCCAGAGAGTGGAACTGGTATGATAAAAAAAACAAAATCGCCAGACAACAAAGGTATTAAAAAAAAAAAAAGCTTTTATTTTCATTTTAGTGTTTCGAACATTTCCAATTTGAGAATTTATATTTGCTGCCTTTATTTTGCACTGTACAGGAGGGAACATGTTTCTTTCTGGTTTTCTGGTATTGTACTACATGTTGAGTCTGGCTTCTTGGGATTTCAGGTTAAGTTTTGCCTGTATTTGAAGAGGGGCTATTTCTGTTGTGTGACTTTGAGGCCAAGTGTTTGAGTAGGGATCTGTAGTAATGCAGCTTATTCAGTTTCTGAATTGGTGTATGTTCTAGGGAGTTTGCTTTTCTAGATCATAAAGCTTCAACAGCCAGCATAAACCATTCCAAAGTAAAACATTTACCAGTAGACTCTCAGTTCTTTCTATGTTAAATTGTACAGCGCTGCGTAACCCTAGTAGCGCTTTAGAAATGTTAAGTAGTAGTAGTAGGTCTTAATCTGACTTTTCTTTAATGTAGCGATCATAGCAAACAAAGTAAATCAATTTACAGTTCAGTTGCTTGGAAAGAATTGTTGCCTTCTGCAAACAGTCTGTATCTAGCCACTTCAGGGGCAAGGAGATGGCCAGAACTTTAGCCAAGCTGAGAGGAAAAGCTGTAATATTCTTAAGGGAAAAGTGAGGGAATAATTGTGAAGAATTTTGATAGAATCACAGTAGATCAATGAGGGATCAGCCCCTAGAACAGCTGCTGATCACAACATTATACTATGAAGACCGGGACTCTTATCACAGCCCCCAGGGGGAGAGAGGAAGGGCTGGCTGTGGTCCAGAACTAAGGGCCAATAGGTAAAGCTCACAAGGAGTCAATCACAGGAAACTATACTGTAAGGATAGCAGCCCTAGTACACAGTGCTATCCATACATAGACAATGCAATTGAATACAAATAATACTCATACTACTACTACTTATCATTTCTATAGCGCTACAAGGCATATGCAGCGCTGTCCACCATACACAAAAGACAGTCCCTGCTCAAAGAGCTTACAATCTAGATAAGACAGGTAAACAGAACAATTAAGGGTAAGGGAATAAAGAGGATAAAGGACAGGACAAGTGAGTTAGGAGTCAAAAGCAGTGGTAAAGAGGTGGGTTTTGAGTTTGGAATTGAAAACGGTTAAAGACGGGCTAGACATACAGGCTCAGGAAGTCTATTCCAGGCGTGAGGTGCATCCATGAATAAGGGGGCAGAACAGTGAGTTTTGGAAGTTGGTGCTGTTATGAAATGGTAGATTTGTTCTGTAAGTCCTGAGTAGCTTTTGTAGGCTTGTGTGTTACTTCATAAGATACCTAGTGCTGGAGAGGGTCTTTGTTTGCTGTTATTGAGATGACACCAAAATACAGTCATTTTGTATGGGGAAGCATCCTGGTTCTATATCAGTAAAGCTTCTGTGAATGCAGATTCCACTGGATTCCATATATGGTGCTAAAAATTGCATGTGGGAAATTGAGTGCATGCTCAATTTCAACACATTTAATTTGAATAACAACCAGTTAGTGCTGATAATTGAGTGCTAATTAATTATTGACACTAATTGGCAACAATTAGAATTTATGCACATCTTGCTAGACATGTTCTATAAAGATGTGCACATAAATTCTAGTGTGCAGATCTGAAAAGGATGCATGTTCATCGGAGGGGCATGGGTGTTCCAAGAATTTGTGTGCATTCATTCATTTAAGTATTTAGTTACTGCTTAGAACTAAGCAGTTTACAGTTTCATTTTACAGGTACTGGGTCTGTCCCTAGTGGGCTCACAGTCTAAGTAGTACATTACTACTACTACTATTTAGCATTTCTATAGCGCTACAAAGCATACGCAGCGCTGCACAAACATAGAAGAAAGACAGTCCCTGCTCAAAGAGCTTACAATCTAATAGACAAAAAAATAAATAAATAAAGTAAGCAAATCAATTAATGTGAACGGGAAGGAAGAGAGGAAGGTAGGTGGAGGCGAGTGGTTACAAGTGGTTACGAGTTGACTGTAGTACATTCTGCTACAGTTTTACCTGGAGCAACAGAGGGTTAAGTGACTTGCCCAGGATCACACGGAGCTGTAGAGGGAATTGAACCTGGTTCTCCAGGATCTCAACCCACTGCCAACTATCAGGCATCAGCGGGAATCAAACCCAGTTCCCCAGATCTGCAACCCGCTACACTAACCATTAGGCCACTCCTCCACTCCTTTGTTACTGAATTCACCTGATCTGTGTCTAATTTTTGTGCGGGGATTTTCACCAGTTTTCAGTTGGTGTAAATCCTTGCTCCTAAAAGTTGGGCGTGGCTCATGGCCCTAGACTCTATTCTATAAACGGTGCCCAACTCAGAGAGCCGTTTATAGAATAGCACTTTTACATTTTTTGGGGTGCTCATTTTTCAGCACCATATATAGAATCTAGTCTATTATGTGTTTAAACTTAATACCATGATGGTTCAGTATACAGGGTCAGGGGTCATTATTTTACAGGCTACATAATTTAATTGCATCAATTTTGGTTATTTTAGATGCTCTGCTGCTGGTAACAGGGATATGTAGCTACTGTGGGGTAGAGCCATGGATAGTCACACCATCTCCAAGTTGGTCCTGTATGAGTCACACCGTCTCCAAGTTGGTCCTATATGAGTTAACAGCACCATTTGTTTGTAGAAGAAAAAACACTGGGTAAAAGCAGTCGAGCACAGGGCCCACTCTGGTCCAACATTTTTCTCCCTTTGCCTCCCTCAGCACAGCAGCTTTGATTCCCCCCCCCCTCCCTCCCACACACACATACACACACCACCAGCTTTGATGTGTGGAAATGTCATTTTGGCCTGCCACCCTCCATACCTAGCTTGCCTTCCTGTTGCCACCCCAGATATTTCTGTCTAAAGACGCCACTGTTTATGAGCAATAATAGTTTTAGTAGTATGATTAGGTAGTTCAGAATGCTCTGCTCTTACTCTATATTTCTTGGTTCAAATAAAGCACAGTTCCTTTGAAAGTTATATGTACGGCCTGATTTGTACATCATCATATAGGGAGAACGGTTGAGTAGGTGGGTGTTTATTTAAAATTGTACAGTATTACTTTGAAACCCTGCTTGCCTTAATCCTGTTTAAAAATACTGCCTTGATCAAGCAGTCAAAAGCAGATATTAGATAAAACAGTTACCTGCTACTTTTCTGTCAGCTAAACTGGCACATTTGAAATCTTACTGAGCATTGATCTTTTTTTTTTTAATTCATTTTGTAATTAGCATTCTATATTATTATGTTATTTTGGCAGAGGATTACTGGAGTTAATGAATGACAGCTACATAATTGAGCCACTGGAATCTTCTCCGGGATTTGAACATCTCTTGTATAAAATGGATGATGTATATAATGATAATATAAACAAAGACTTTTTAGTTTTGACAGAAAATGATACTGAAGGAGACAATCAACAGATGGAAAACAAGACTTTAAGCTTTCTTGAATTTACGCAGGTAAGTACTGTTTTTGTAAATCTTCTTCATGAGAAAGTTGGAAGCCTGTTTCATTTTATTGAATTTTAAATGTATAAAATTATACATTTTTTAAATATACATTTAAAAAGAATATAGTGCATGCTAATTCTGTTTGCATAAAAGTGATTTTATTGCCTTTAGTAATTTGCTTAGTCACTTTCTTGTGGAATGGCAATAGTTATTTTTAGCCGCTTTTATGTTACGAACCTTTAATTTAACCTCTAAATATATAAATTATTTTCAGTTCATTTGTGTGCATTCTATTTAGAAAGATTAGGGTATCTGGAACATTTGAAAAATAATTTTCATCAAGAGCATTTTTTTTGCAGCTTCCATCATCCAAGGACTTTTCGTTTATATGTACTTGATCACAGTGTTTTTTCAAGCGCTGTGCTAGTCTTTTGGCATAAACTTCCTGTAAAGTTGAAAAGTTTTATTATGTGATTTTTCATCAACGATTGAAAACTTGGCTTTTTGTGGCATGTTATTGGCTTCTGGGAATTTAATTGGGTGGGGATAGGGGGACGTGATTTTTGTAGTTTGTATTTGTTTTGTTTGTTTTTAACTGTTGTAAGCCACTCTGTACAGCCTTTGGGCTGAAAGCGCAGCCTATAAAAACACATATTAAATAAAATCATTACAATATTAAAACCATAGCCATGTCTGAATGGCTTGCAACTCTGTCCAATGACTACACTAATATCTAGGTGTACACTGTCTTACAAAAGTCATGTTGTCAGTGGTGTAAAAAATGCAATTAAAATGGATTAAACTGAGTGTTTGTTTCACGGCCCTATCTAATATAATAATTTGCTCCTGCAACGTTCCAATGTCTCTGCCTGCATTTGTAACCATCTCGTGAAGTCACTCTCCTCCAATGTTCTCCCTCCCAGTTCCAGGGTCCTCCCTCCCTCCCAGTTCCAGGGTTGTCGTCCCTCCCTCCCTCCCTCCCAGTTCCAGGGTCGCCCCTCCGAGTTCCACGGTCATCGTCCCTCCCTTCCTTCCTCCCTCCCTCCGTTCTAGTTCCAGGCCCCCTCCCTCCGATTTTTAAAAGTCATCTTCACTTACCACGTCGGGGTTACAGCGGCCGGCAGCAGCGGTAAAATGCGTGCAGGCTCAGCCCTTCTCTCTCTCTCAGCTCTGGACCCGCCCTTGCGGAAACAGAAAATAAGGGCGTGACCAGAGCTGAGAGAGACAGAAGGGCCGAGCCTGCACGCGTTTTACCGCTGCTGCCGTCCGCCGTAACCCCGACGTGGTACGTGAAGATGACTTTTAAAATTCAGAGGGAGGGGGCCTGGAACAGGGAGGGAGGGAGGGATGATGATCCTGGAACTGGGAGGGAGGGCGGACCCTGGAACTGGGAGGGAGGGAGGGGACGACCATGGAACTCAGAGGAAGGGGGGACCCTGGAACTCGGAGGGAGGGGGGATGGAAAGGAGAGAGAGAGAGGGGAGGGAGGAGGGCCTGGAACTCAAAGGGAAGGAGGGAGGCCTGGAACTCGGAGGGAGGTGGAGGGGGGAGGTGTAGGGGGGTGGGAGGGCAAAGGAAAGAGGAGAATTGCTGCACCACGATGGATGGAGAGGGCAGGGGAGAGATGCTGCACATGGATGCATGGAGGGGGTAGGGCACAGGACATTTGCTGCATATGGATGAATGTAGGGCAAAGCATAATTGGTGCACACGGGACACATACTACACTCACACAGACAGACAGACACACACATTCTGTCTCTCTCTCAATCACACACACTCTCTCTCTCTGACACACACTCTCTCACACATGCTCACTGTCTGACACATACACTCTCCTAACAGGTCCCTTAAAAACAAAAGATATTTGACAAGGTACCTCATGAAAGGCTACAGAGGAAATTGGAGGGTCATGGGATAGGAGGAAATGTCCTATTGTGCATTAAAAACTGGTTGAAGGATAGGAAACATAGAGTGGAGTTAAATGGGCAGTATTCACAATGGAGAAGGGTAGTTAGTGGGGTACCTCAGGGGTCTGTGCTAGGACCGCTGCTTTTTAATATATTTATAAATGATTTAGAGGTGGGAGTAACTAGCAAGGTAATTAAATTTGCTGATGACACAAAGTTATTCAAAGTCGTTAACTCGCGACAGGATTGTGAAAAATTACAGAAGGATCTTACGAGACTGGAGACTGGGCGGCTAAATGGCAGATGATGTTTAATGTGAGCAAGTGCAAGGTGATGCATGTGGGAAAAAAGAACCCGAATTATAGCTACGTCATGCAAGGTTCCACGTTAAGAGTTACGGGTCAAAAAAGGGATGTGGGGGTTGTCGTCGATAATACACTGAAACCTTCTGCTCAGTGTGCTGCTGCGGCGAGGAAAGCGAATAGAATGTTGGGTATTATTAGGAAAGGTATGGAAAACAGGTGTGAGGATGTTATAATGCCGTTGTATCGCTCCATGGTGCGACCGCATCTTGAGTATTGTGTTCAGTTCTGGTCGCCGCATCTCAAGAAAGATATAGTGGAATTGGAAAAGGTGTAGCGAAGGGCGACTAAAATGATAGCGGGGATGGGACGCCTTCCCTATGAAGAAAGACTAAGGAGGCTAGGGCTTTTCAGCTTGGAGAAGAGACGGCTGAGGGGAGACATGATAGAGGTATATAAAATAATGAGTGGAGTGGAACAAGTGGATGTGAAGCGTCTGTTCACGCTTTCCAAAAATACTAGGACTAGGAGGCATGCGATGAAACTACAGTGTAGTAAATTTAAAACAAATCGGAGAAAATTTTTCTTCACCCAACGCGTAATTAAACTCTGGAATTCGTTGCCAGAGAACGTGGTGAAGGCGGTTAGCTTAACAGAGTTTAAAAAGGGGTTAGACAGTTTCCTAAAAGACAAGTCCATAAACCACTACTAAATAAATGGACTTCGGAAAAATCCACAATTCCAGGAATAACATATATAGAATGTTTGTACGTTTGGGAAGCTCGCCAGGTGCCCTTGACCTGGATTGGCTGCTGTTGTGGACAGGATTCTGGGCTCGATGGACCCTTGGTCTTTTCCCAGTTTGACATTACTTATGTACTTATGTAATTGCCATTAGAGGACAACCTTGCTAGCGCCCATTTCATTTCTTTCAGAAATGGGCCTTTTTGACTAGTGTAACATAATCGTCACATCCAATATAGAAGAACAATTATAGAAATATTCAAAATATAATTAAGGATAAGAAACCAAACTTTCTTGATTTAAGTCTCCATACCTTTTGTCATAGCAAGCCCAAATTTGCTCTGGTTTCAAAAATTGCCTTAACAAGGCTCATAATAACTTAAAAAGAGCCCACCTGTTTCCAAACAAGCTGTTTCAGCTGTATAAAATCAATATGAAGCAAAAATCTAAACATTATGGACGTTTAGCTACTGAAAGAACTCTAGAATAAAGTTATTCAAAAGGTAAAGATTGGAGAAAGTCTGCTCAAAAGGCAAAGATTAGAGAAAGGCTATAAGACACAATTTTAGTGTGTTTTACTATCCCCTAGGAAGTGTCAGGTCCATCACAGTAAAATGGAAGCATTATAGCACAAGCAAAGCATTGCTTCATTCAGGTCATTCCTCTGAAGTCTGTAGCTATAGGTTATAGAAACTGCTGAGGAAAGTCACCGGGAGGCCTAAAATTACTTAAAAGGACTACAGAGATCTCTGGCTGATACTGAGGAAAATATTGACTCTTCAACAATTTCAAGATTACTATGCAAACATGGCCTAAATGGGAAGGTAGAATAAACAAGAGGTCCAAATGCTGCAGTCCAATTGTATTTAAAACACAAAGCAGCAAATAGTAAGCCAGTAGTTGTTTGTTTATAATCAAATAATTTTTTAAAAATCTTAAAGTGGAAATATTAAGTCCAAAGTACTTTATATAGTAATCCATATGCCCAACATGTTTTGGCACATAGTACCTGCTTCAGGGGCAAATTTTAAAAGTATTTTTATATCTTACCCCTGGGGCCTTGTTTTAAGTTTGACATCAGGGGCTGGATACCCTCATGGGTGCAACCTTAAGTGCTTTAGGTGACTGCCTAGGTAGATTTCCAGTTTACATTTTTAAAATTTGCCTTTCAAACAGACAGTGTCCCTGGGATTCTATATAGTACGACTTTGGTTGCAAACACAAATCCAGTTGTATTCTAGATTTGCGCGCACAACTTTAGTTAACAAGCCAATCAGTGCTGATAATTGCCACTTAACAAGCAATTATTGACACTAATAGCATTAATTAGAATTTATGCGCAAAATTAAGCATATTCTGTAATGTGATATTCATAAATTCTAAGTCGCATAGTTGAAAATGGGGCATGGGATAGGTGAGTTGTGGGTGTTTCTAAAATCTATGCATGTAGTTTAGAATACACCCAGTCCACATGTAATATAAGCTTCAGCATCTATACCTAGTTTTCTCCGAGGACAAGCAGGCTCCATATTCTTACATGTGGGTCGTCGTCTGTGACGGCCTAGGAGACCGGAACTTTTCCAGAAAAAAGTAGAAGTTTACAGAATGCTCCGTCGCGCAGGCCGCATCCCGCCCGCGACGTGAACCTGACTAAACTAGTTCTTTTTTTATCCGCGCTGCGAGGGAGTTGTGTGTGATGCTGCTCCTCATTTTGCTGGCCCAGGAGAACGCTTTTTCGCGTTTATCTCGCCCTTTTACTTCCTTTTCTTTTTCTTCTATTTTTTTTATTTTTAAATTTTTTATTTAAAAATAAAAAAATTGCTGGAAATACAGAGAAAGTAATATATATGAACTAGTAAAAGAGGCCCATTTCTGAGCAAATGAAACGGGCGCTAGCAAGGTTTTTGTCGCCAACACCCCCTCCCTCCCTGGCCAACCCCTTCGTTGTTAAGCCATAGCTCCACCCCCAATGTCATGACGTTTGACGCGAGGGCGGGGCCTGGAGCGATTTCCCCCCCCCCCCCCCCCCGCCTCCCTACCAACCCCTTCGTTGTTCTGCCATTGCTCCGCCCTCGAGGGCGGGGC
Source organism: Microcaecilia unicolor (assembly GCF_901765095.1). Lineage (NCBI taxonomy): Eukaryota > Metazoa > Chordata > Amphibia > Gymnophiona > Siphonopidae > Microcaecilia > Microcaecilia unicolor. Next base: position 320,117,780 of record NC_044034.1, on the reverse strand, counting down.
CCAGAGCGATTTTGGTGGCTTCACCACCACGAACCTTCGAACCTTTTTGAAGGAAGTCAGGGCTTGGCTTCACTGACGTCAGTGTCCTCAGAACGTTGAGGGTGAGTTTTATTATAGTAGATTATTTCAGACAGGTAATTCTATTCTCTTTCTTAGACCACTAAATAGGGAGAGTGAAACAAGACAAGGAGATCAAGTAAACAGTAAACAGAAAAAAATCGTGGTTTTAACCTGATTATCCCCAGATATTACTCGTCTAATTCATTATTCCACATTGATCATCTGGTTGGCTTCTTCAAGGCCAATACGGTGTATAGTCAAATCATTTCATTGAAAACATACTTATTGTCCAATATTAGTTAGAAATAATACATCTGATTACATTCTTTCTCTTTTAAAAACCAGAAGTTATTTAACAATACATATAAATATTTCTTCTATTTAATATTAAAAAAAAGATTTTTTCCCCTTATTTTTTAGCTTTTTTCTCAATTTTTCAAGTTTCCTTTTTCGTTGCAGCCGCCCTTAGCCCGCTCGGCTGCGTCTTTTTTCCCCTTTTTTTGTGCCTTTTTAATTGGCACAATCGAGCCTTTTGATTTCGCGGACGCTATTTTCCCGCCCATGTCATCGAAGACTCCCAGTGGCTTCAAACGCTGTACTCGCTGCAACCAGACCATCTCAAGTACCGACCCTCACGCGTGATGCCTCCAGTGTCTTGGGCCCAATCATCTTCCAGCTGCTTGTAAGCTGTGTAAGTTAATGAAGAAAAGGACCCAGATGGCTCGAGAGGCTCAGCGCGAGAGACTTTTTGCTGATCGGTCCGGTCCTTCGACGTCGGCATCGACATCGGTACCAAGGTCGGCGGCAGCGGCATCTAGGGAAGCAGCACCGAGAATCCAGGTAATGGCTGCCGAGAGACCACTTCGAGCTGGGAGCAGCGAGGCATCGAGTGGGTCTCCACCCGTCTCGAGGCCTACTGCTATGCAGGCCCCCCCGGGACCGACCTGAGTCGGACCCGGCCCCGAGGAGGCGTGAGGATTCCACGTCCTCATCGGTGCCGAGGAGTGTCGATGACGGGTGTCGAGCGAAGGCGTAGAAGCACAGTCATCGATCTCCTTCCAGACACGGTACTGAGAGCTCTGGGGAGCCAAGGGAGTCGGCACCCGAGAAGTGTCGGCGCCAGGAGTACCGCTCACCCTCCATTCAGGAGGTTCCGATGCGTCAGTAGTCTGGTAGCCTGGCACCGGCTCTCGAACCCCCTCAGATTCTGGCACTGACTCCTGTACCGGCCCCACAGTCTTTTCTGATGACAGCTCTCGATGAGCGTATCTGGGCCCTTCTTCCAGAACTTCTGGAAGGATTGCTTCATCAGTCTGCCTCGGTGTTGGGGGTGCTTGCGCCTCCCGTACCGACTGTGGAGACGACATCTGGGCCATCACCTATGAGGAGGTCCCCGCCCTCAGTGCCACTTGTGGTACCGGAGCTGGTTACCACCCAGGTCGACTCTCCCTCGACGTCGGCAGAGGAAGCTTCGCCAGAGTCCAGGCAGGGGTCGACTTCTCGGCATCCCCCACGAGGTCGTCGATCCTCGAAGTCGAGATAGGCTCGGGCTGCTCTTAGGGAGCTTCTGTCCGATACCGAAGAGGAGCGCTCATGGGCTCGGGCTGCTCTTAGGGAGCTTCTGTCCGATACCGAAGAGGAGCGCTCATGGGGTGAAGAGGAAGACTCTAGGTATTTTTCGGAGGAAGATTCCTTTGGGCTTCCCTCTGATCCTACTCCACCCATTGAAGTAAGAAAGTCTCCGCCTGAGAGTCTTACTTTTTCATCCTTTGTAAGGGACATGTCTAAGGACATTCCATTCCCTATGGAGGTTGTGGATGAGCCCAGGGCTGAGATTCTTGAGGTCCTGGATTATCCTTCCCCACCTACAGAGGTTGCAACGGGCTCCCTGCACAATACACTCAGGGAAGTGATGATGCGGAATTAGTCTTGCCCTCTCTCTAACTCAGTGGTCCACAAGAAGTCCCAGTACAGAGTCCATGGAGAGCCTGTAATGGTGAAGGCCCAACTTCTTCATGATTCCATGGTGGTGGACTCTGCTCTCAGAAGAGCCAAGAGTACTAGAGTCTATGCCTCGGCGTCCCCAGTCAGAGAGTCTAGGACTTTGGATTCTTTTGGGAGGAGAATGTATCAGGCCGGAATGGTTGCCGCCAAGATCCAAACATACCAACTTTACATGAGCATTCACTTACGGAACTCGGTGAGGCAACTGTCCAGTTTAGTTGAAGCACTTCCTCCGGAGCTTGCACCTTTTCACCAGGTGGTCAGGCAGCAGAAGGCGTGTCGCAAATTCCTGGCCAGGGGGGCATACGACACTTTTGATGCGGCATCTCGAGTAGCTGCTCAAGGTATAGTGATGCACAGACTCTCATGGCTATGTGGCTCTAACCTGGAACAGAAGATCCAGCAGCGAATGGCGGATGTTCCTTGCCGGGGGGGGGGGGGGGGGTAATCTCTTTGGAGAAAAAGTAGAGGATATGGTTGAACAGATGAAAAAGCATCATGTTGCCATGGATTCTCTGTCCCGCCGGACGTCTTCTGCTACTGCCTCCTCATCCAGGAGCTTTTTTGGAGGGAGGAGGAGTGCTCCCTATTCCTGCCTCTCGGCAGCCGGTTCAGGCTCAGTCCCAGCATGCGCGTTCTCGTCAACGCCGGGCGCCTAAGGCCCCTACGGCTCCCCAGCAAAAGCAAGGGACGGGTTTTTGACTGGCTGCAGTGCAGCATAGCTGCAGTCAAAGTGTCCGTACCGGGCGACTTGCCTGTCGGGGGGAGGTTGATATTTTTTCACCAAAGGTGGCCTCTTATAACCTCCGACAGGTGGGTTCTTCAAATATTCCAGTTCGGATACACACTCAATCTGGCATCCAAGCCTCCAAATTGCCCACCGAGAGCTCAATCTTTCAGCTCCCAGCACAAGCAGGTACTTGCAGAGGAACTCTCCGCCCTTCTAAAGGCAAATGCGGTCGAACCCGTTCCACCAGGGGAAGAAGGGCTGGGATTCTATTCCAGGTACTTCCTTGTGCAAAAGAAAATGGGGGATGCGTCCCATCCTAGACCTAAGGGCCCTGAACAGATTCCTAGTCTGAGAAAAGTTCAGAATGGTTTTCCTGGGCACCCTTCTTCCCATGATTCAGGAAAACGATTGCCTATGCTCTCTGGACTTAAAGGATGCCTATACTCACATCTCGGTGCTCCCAACTCACAGGACGTACCTTCGATTTCGACTGGGAACTCAACACTTTCAGTACTGTGTACTACCCTTTGGCCTAGCATCTGCGCCCAGGGTCTTCACAAAGTGCTTGGCAGTTGTCGCAGCATCGCTACACAGACTGGGAGTGCATGTGTTCCCTTATCTCGACGATTGGCTGGTGAAGAACATTTCGGAGGCAGGGGCTCTGCGGTCCATGCAGATAACTATTCAACTGATGGAGCTACTGGGGTTTGTAATAAATTATCCCAAGTCCCATCTTGTTCCAGTGCAAAAATTGGAGTTCATTGGAGCTCTGTTGGACACACGGACATCTCGAGCTTATCTTCCCCACGCAAAGGCATACAATCTTCTGGCCCTAGTCTCCTTGGCTCGAGCGTCTCAACAGATCACAGCTCGGCAGATGTTAAGGCTTTTAGGGCTCATGGCCTCCACGGTTCATGTGATTCCCATGGACCATTCGATCCAGTCTGACCTTGGGATGTCCATTCCAAATTCCTCAGCCACAAAAAGTGCTGACCACGGATGCATCCCTTCTGGGGTGGGGAGCTCATGTGGATGGACTTCACACTCAAGGAGCTTGGTCTTTTCAGGAAAAGGATTTTCAAATCAACTTCCTGGAATTACTAGCGATCTGGAACACTCTCAAGGCTTTCAGACATCGGCTGTCAAACCAGATCATCCTAATTCAGACAGACAATCAGGTTGCTATGTACTACACCAACAAGCGGGGGGCACCAGATCTCGCCCTCTGTGTCAGGAAGCCGTCAAGATGTGGCTTTGGGCTCGCTGTCACGGCATGTTTTCTCCAAGCCACGTATCTGGCAGGCGTAAACAAAAGTCTGGCCGACAGGTTGAGCAGGATAATGCAACCCCACGAGTGGTCGCTGAACATGGACGTTGTCTGCAAGATCTTCCGAGCGTGGGGCACCCCCTCGGTGGATCATTTTGCCACTCAGACCAATCACAAAGACCCTCCGTTCTGTTCCAGACTTCAAGCCCACAACAGACTAGCGTCAGATGCCTTTCTCCTGCATTGGGATACAGGCCTTCTGTATGCTTATCCTCCCATACCTCTAGTAGGGAAAACTCTACTGAAACTCAGGCAAGACTGCGGAACCATGATTCTGATAGCGCCTTTCTGGCCCCGTCAGATCTGGTTTCCTCTTCTTCTGGAGTTGTCCTCCAAAGAACCGTGGAGATTGGACTGTTTCCCAACCCTCATCACTCAGAATGAGGGGTTGCTTCTACATCCCAACCTCCAGTCTCTGGCTCTCACGGCCTGGATGTTGAGAACTTAGAAGTTGCCTCTTTAGGCCTTTCGGAGGGTGGCTCCCGAGTCTTGCTTGCTTCCAGGAAAGATTCCACGAAAAAGTATTATTCTTTTAAATGGAGGAGGTTTGCCGTCTGGTGTGACAGCAAGGCCCTAGATCCCTTTTCTTGTCCTACACGGGCTCTGCTTGAATACCTTCTACACTTATCAGAGTCTGATCTTAAGATCAACTCCGTAAGAGTTCACCTTAGTGTAATCAGCGCTTACCATCAATGTGTAGAAGGTAAGCCTATCTCTGCACAGCCTTTAGTTGTTCGCTTCATGAGAGGTTTGCTTTTGTCAAAGCCCCCTGTCAAACCTCTACCAGTGTCATGGGATCTCAACGTCGTTCTCACCTAGATGATGAAAGCACCTTTTGAGCCACTGAATTCCTGCCATCTGAAGTACTTGACCTGGAAAGTCATTTTCTTGGTGGCTGTTACTTCAGCTCGTAGAGTCAGTGAGCTCCAAGCCCTGCGGTAGTCCATGCTCCTTATATTAAATTTCATCATAACAGAGTAGTCCTCCGCACTCACCCTAAGTTCCTGCCAAAGGTGGTGTCGGAGTTTCATCTGAACCAGTCAATTGTCTTGCCAACATTTTTTCCCCATCTACATACCCACCCTGGTGAGGACAAGTTGCACACTTTGGACTGTAAGAGAGCATTGGCCTTTACATGGAGCAGACAAAGCCCTATCAACAGTCTGCCCAGCTGTTTTCTTTTAATCCCAATAGGATGGGAGTTGCCATCGGAAAACGCACCATCTCCAATTGGCTAGCAGATTGCATTTCCTTCACTTATGCCCAAGCTGGGCTGACTTTGGAGTGCCATGTCACGGCTCACAATGTTAGAGCCATGGCTTCGTCAGTGGCTCACTTAAAGTCAGCCTCCATTGAAGAGATTTGCAAGGCTGCAACGTGGTCATTAGTCCACACATTCACATCTCACTACTGCCTTCAGCAGGATACCTGACACGACAGTCAGTTTGGGCAGTCAGTGCTGCAGAATCTGTTCAGGGTTTAGAATCCAACTCCACCCTCCTAGGCCCATTTCTGTTCTGTTCTAGGCTACACTCTCACCTAGTTGAATTTATTTTCAGGTCAATCTCTGTTACGTCCTCGCCGTTGCGAGGCCCAATTGACCAATGATCATTGTTTTGAGTGAGCCTGGGGGCTAGGGATTTATTTATTTTATTGCATTTGTATCCCACATTTTCCCACCTATTTGCAGGCTCAGTGTGGCTTATAATACATTGTGAATGATGGAAATACAATGTGTTACAGTATGATTATGGGTTACATTATGAGGAGGTATGAGAAGACAAAGTCAAGTCAAAACATCATTTGGAGCATAGAAACAATGGAATGTTACAATGGGGAAAAGATAGGGCGATAGAACAATAGCACGAAAACCTTAGAGTACAACAATTTTATATGTGGGTGGAGTATTAATTGTGGAGAAAATACGGGGTAAGAGAATTCAGAAGAGGGTGTATTGATGCATTTCTGTTAGTGTGTGTGGACTTCATGTGTTTTGATCCTTGCAGTAAATTTTCTCAAAGAGATAAGTCTTCAATCGTTTGCGGAAGTCGGTTAAGTCGTAGATCATTTTCAGGTTGCGTGGTAGTGTGTTCCAGAGTTGCGTGCTCATATAAGAGAAGGTAGATGCATGCAGTACTTTGTATTTTATGCCTTTGCAGTTAGGGAAGTGGAGATTGAGGAAAGTTCAGGATGATCTTTTAGCATTTCTGGGTGGCAGGTCTATTAAATCAGACATGTATGCCGGGGCTTCACCGTGGATGATTTTGTGGACTAAGGTGCATACTTTAAAGGTGATACGTTCCTTGAGTGGGAGTCAGTGCAGTTTCTCACGTAAGGGTTTTGCACTTTCGTATTTTGGTTTTCCGAAGATGAGTCTGGCTGCTGTATTCTGTGCTGTTTGAAGTTTCCTCAGTATTTGTTCTTTGCAACCTGCGTATGATGAGTTACAGTAGTCCAGATGACTGAGTATGAGTGATTGTACTAGGCTGCGGAAGACGGATCTCGGAAAGAATGGTCTTATTCTTTTCAGTTTCCACATGGAGTAGAACATCTTTTTGGTTGTGTTGTTTGCGTGAGTCTCAAGTGTTAGGTGGCGGTCGATAGTGACTCCAAGGATTTTTAAAGTTTTGGAGATTGGCAGTTGTAGTTTAGGTGTGTTAATAGCGGTAAATTTATTTGTGTTGTATTGGGAGGTAAGTATGAGGCATTGAGTTTTTTCTGTGTTCAGTTTCAATCGGAATGCATCTGCCCAGGTGTTCATAATGTGTAGACTTTGGTTGATTTCGTTGGAGATTTCGTTAATGTCTTGTTTGAAGGGAATATATATCATTACATCATCTGCGTATATGTAAGGGTGAAGGTTATGATTTGATAGAAGTTTTGCCAAGGGGATCATCATTAGGTTGAAAATAGTTGGCGAGAGAGGGGATCCCTGCGGTACTCCACATTCAGGTGTCCATGCAGCAGACGTAGTTGAATTTGATGTGACTTGATATGAGCGTAAGGTTAGGAATCCCTTGAACCAGTTTAGGACATTGCCTCCGATGCCGAAATATTCAAGTATTTTATTTATTTATTTATTTATTGCATTTGTATCCCACATTTTCCCACCTTTTTGCGGGTTCATTGTGGCTTACAATATGAGTTAAATGTTGGATATACAATTTGTTACAGATTGGTTATGGATTACATTGTGCAGAGTTATGCGAAACAATCAAGGTGTCGTTAAGGAATGTAACAATGGAACACAAACATTGAAACTTTGGAAGGAAACAATGGGAGCTTAGAGGGCGATAATAAGGCATGAAGACATATGGTATATATCTTTCTGTGAGTAAAGGTATGAGTGATGTGATAATACGGGAATGAGAGTTCAGAGGTGAATGTATGATGCATTAGTGAACAGTAAGTGTGGACTTTATGTGTTTTGGTTCTTTCCGTAAATTTTTTCAAAAAGATGGGTCTTTTAATAATCTGCGGAAGGAAGCTTGCTCGTTGATCTTAAGTTGCGCAGCAGTGTATTCCAAAACTGCGTGCTCATGTGAGAAAAGGTTGATGCGTGTAGCGCTTTGTATTTCAAGCCCTTGCAATTGGGGAAGTGGGGGTTAAGGAAGGTTCGGGATGATCTTTTGGCGTTTCTGGGTGGTAAGTCTATTAACTCAGACATGTAGGCTGGGGCTTCGCCGTGAATGATTTTGTGGACTAATGTGCATACTTTAAAAGTGACGCGTTCCTTGAGTGGAAGCCAGTGCAGTTTCTCTCGTAATGGTTTTGCACTTTCATATTTTGGCTTTCCAAAGATGAGTCTGGCTGCCGTATTCTGGGCTGTTTGAAGTTTTCTCAGTGTTTGTTCTTTACAACCTGCGTATAGTGAGTTGCAGTAATCCAGATGGCTGAGCACGAGGGATTGCACTAGGCTGCGAAAGACGGATCTTGGGAAGTATGGTCTTATCCTTTTCAGTTTCCACATGCTGTAAAACATCTTTTTAGTTGTGTTGTTAGCGTGAGTTTCGAGCGTTAGATGGCGGTCGATAGTGATTCCCAGGATTTTTAGCGTTTCTGAGATTTGAAGGTTCAGGTTTGGTGTGTTTATAGCGGTGAATTCCTTTGTGTTGTATTGGGAGGTGAGTATCAGGCATTGAGGTTTTTCTGCATTTAATTTCAGACGAAATGCATCTGCCCATGTGTTCATGATGTGTAGGCTTTGATTGATTTCGTTGAAGATTTCGTTAATGTCTTGTTTGAAGGGGATGTATATTGTCACATCATCAGCGTATATATGTGGGTTTAGGTTATGGTTTGATAGGAGTTTTGCCAGAGGGATCATCATTAGGTTGAAAATGGTTGGTGAGAGAGGTGATCCTTGTGGTACTCCACATTCAGGTGTCCATGCCTTAGACGTGGTCGAATTTGATGTGACTTGATACGAACGTTGGGTTAGGAACCCTTCGAACCAATTCAGGACATTTCCTCCAATGCCAAAGTATTCGAGTATGTGTAATAGAATTCCGTGGTCAACCATATCAAAGGCACTTGACATGTCAAATTGTAGGAGGATTATGTTGGTGCCTGTAGCAATCATTTGTTTGAATTTGGTCATTAGGGTAATTAGTACTGTTTCTGTGCTGTGATTTGACCGGAACTTGTTGAGATAATTTGTGAGTTGTTTGGTTACCATCCCTTCGGTTATTTTGGTTATTAGTGGAATAGATGCTACTGGTCTGTAGTTAGTTATTTCGCTTGCGTTTTTCTTTGTGTCTTTGGGTATTGGGGTGAGTAAAAGTTTTCCTTTTTCCTTTGGGAAAAGTCCGTTTTGTAGCATGAAATTCAAGTGGTTCGTTAGGTCTATTATGAATTGTTGAGGAGCTGATTTCATGAGATTATTTGGGCAGATATCTAGTTTGCAATGGGATTTGGTGAATCTTTTGAGCGTTTTAGAGATGATGTCCTCTGACAGTAGTTTGAATTCGGTCCAGATCCTGTCTGCTGTGTATATTCCGTCTTCTGGGTCTAGACAGTTTAGGAGTGTGGCGTATTGAGTAGGGCTAGTGGGTATTTTAAGTTGTAATTGTATAATTTTTTCCTTGAAGTATTTCGCAAGGTCGTCGACCCCTGGTGTATCTTTGCTGTTGTTTGTAACTGGTGTGGTGTCTAGCAATTTATTTACAAGGTAGAAGAGTTTGTGTGTGTCTTTGTAGTTTGGTCCAATTATTGTTTTGTAGTGTAGTCTTTTAGTCTGTTTTATGGTATATTTGTATTTCCTCCGAAGTGATTTCCAGGCATTTAGTGTGGGTTCATCTTTATTTTTGTTCCATGCCCCACAGGTAAGAATATGGAGCCTGCTTGTCCTCAGAGAAAATGAAGATACATACCTGTAGCAGGTATTCTGTGAGGACAGCAGGCTCAATATTCTTACAACCCTCCCTCCTCCCCATTGGAGTTGTCTTCATTGATCTTGTTTGCTTTTTATTTAACTAGTTTACTCAGGCTCGCGTTGTGAGCGGGAAGCGGCTCGCGCAGTGCGCTCAGGCCCGCACAACGGAGCATTCTGCAAACTTCTACTTTTTTCTGGAAATGTTCTGGTCTCCTGGACCGTCGCGGACGACGACCCACACGTAAGAATATTGAGCCTGCTGTCCTCGGAAAATACCTGCTACAGGTATGTATCTTCATTTTATTGTTGCAAACAGGGCTTTCTTTAAGTACTAAATCAAGTGATGTGGAGACTTCTGCAGTCAAGAAGTTTTGGTCTCTTATTCTTAAATACTTTGAATATTTCTGTTATTTTTTATTCACATTAACAGTGTAGATCAGTGCTTATGAAACATGTTATTGCTACAAGTGACCCATTTTAGCAGCCATAGAGAAGCACATGATCCCTGAGTTCTACTTTTAATCTGTGGTGCTGCTTCTGGTCCTCTTACAGTGTCATTTGCAATGCTGCTGTCATCCCCCACCTTCTCTGGAGCCTGCACAGGCCTAGTTACAGCGCAGGTTCGATGGGAGACGAGGGCCAATAACTTTTTTTTTTTTTTGGCCTGGTCTGGTTGTGACACCCCATCTGTGTTTTTTAGATAGCAGAATTTGAAAAATGTACCAGGGTGTGAAGACTTTCATAAGACACCATAGTTTTGTTGCTTGAACTACAAGATGTGTGATACGCAAAAATTTTGATCATTTTAAATATAGGCTTTCCTTTCCAGGCAAGAAAACCCATTCTCCAGGAACATCGATGCTTGGAACTGTATGTAGTTGTGACAAAAGAATTGGTATGTACAATGGAGTGGGCATTAGCAGTCAAGATTGTAGGACCGGGTTAAGGCTTGTGAAGAGAAATAAAGCCGGCCAAGGTGCAGAATGAAAAGGAAAAAAAAAATAATTATCCCAACCCCAAATATTTACTTGCCTAACTTGCATAGTTAACAAGGTTCCAACAAGTCTTTTGCATGCAAGGGAAAAAAAAAATCCTTTCCACGTATATGCTTTTAGCATTCTTGGAGCTTTCCTTTATTCTGGGCCTCCTTTATTCATTCTCGATCTGGAGTTTTAAACTCTTCACTTGGGCCTTGCCCATCTCCCCAGGTCCCCCAGTTCTGCTGGCCTAAGGAAGATGATAATTTGTGAAGGGGATGCTTTTAATTTGAAATATTATTCATTGCTGTAATTTCATAATTGAATGTAATCAGTATTTCTTCATGGTGCTATAATATTCCTAGTTTGGAGATAAAGTGGGTTAAAAAATCTATAGTAAAGTATATTTCCTATAAACCCTTGGTAGTGTACCTCACTAGCATTCGGCAACTGTTAATTACCTTTAATTGATTTTGACAGGTGGCAATGTCCACATTTGGTCATGTTAGCCAATCAGAATTGAGGATCCACCCAGGCCACACCCATTTTGCCCCACCCACCCATTCCTTCTCTTTTTGATGATGTCAACAGGTATGACATAGCCCCCCTCAAACCCACCTTTTCTCTGATGTTATGGGAAGTAATGTTATAACTGCCTAGACATGCCCCTTTTCAAATGATGTCAATTAGTGGTTTCAGAAATCCAAGATGGCGGCACCCATAGAGGCACTTCCTGTTTTACACACTACTCGCCGCCTTCTTGTATAGGTCTTGTGATGGGATGTGATGTCACACACCAGACAGCGCCCCTACAGTCTAGGACTGTGCACAACTTAAACATTTTTTCTCTATCTGTCACAAAAGAAAATAGGTATTATTTTTAACCTTCAGACTATCTATTTCTTGTTTTTTTTTCTTTCTAAAGGATACTGTGTTCTTTAAACCCACAGCTCTAATGATTTTAATCCCTAAAGCGTGTTTATATAAGAATGACAGACAGCTCATATTGCTGAATTCCACCTGTTTGAGAGAATGCAACCCTCCCCTTCCCAACCTCCCGCATCTTAGCAGCCACACACACACATCTCTCTCTCTCTCTCTTTTTCACAGATACCCTCTCTCAGGAGAGATTTGACTGGTGCACATATGCAAAAGAATTAGTGTGAATGGTTTCTGTTGAATTGTTAAAACAAACCTACTGATTTTTTATAATTGTTACCTCTCTCCCCTGCTGGTTTTTAAGCTCTGGCAGTCTGTGTAAGATTAAAAAAAAAACATAACAGGCTAGTCTTCAGACTACTTTAAAATCCTTTTTGTGAACAGTGCTACAAAAAGTCTTGACCTCAGACCCCCCCCCCCCACCCTCCAGAACCCCAGTGTCTGATAAATGTCTTTTTTACCCGGTGCAGGGAAAAAAACAAAATGACATTTTAGGCTTTAAAGGGCCCATATGCAAAAGAAGTAGTGTGAGTGGTTATTGTTGAATTTCAAAACAAACCTAGTGGCTTTACTAATGTTTCCTTTCTCCTTTCCCCGTGCGGCATGTCAGATAGCAAACTTTCGTACACAGAGACCAGCAGATTTCCTAATCACATACACACACACACTCGCCTGCTTTTAAAACAGAATAAAACATGAATCAGGTTACAAAAAAACAACTTTGTGCACAGTTCTGACCCCACTGAATTTAAGGCAGAAACATAGTCCCGCAGCCCCTCCACCCTTTCACAGCTCATTCCAGACACATCTGGATGGCACTGTTTGAATGGACCGGCTGTGTGTTAAAATCAGTTTGCTGGCTAGTAAACCCCAGCGCTTCAGTTGATACTTTAAAAGGAGCTGAGCTGCCTATCTGTGAGCACCATGTGCCCCAAAATTAACAGGGAGAGACAGAGAATAAGCGTGCCAATGTTTAACCATGAAGATGTGCAACCTGTGCAGACAGATCTTATACTCTTCCACCATACTATTCCTTCTGGCTCAAGCACTGGGATATAGTGTCCTGTTTAGAGGGTGTTTCTGGTTAAACTTTTCTATAAGGACTATGATTGCACAAACGAGATCCCCTCCTCTGTGACACCCCAGCAGCACTGTCCAAAGGTCAATTGTGACCAGATATCCTGACACATGGGGGAAAAAAACAAGGCCCCAAACCTTTTAAACAGTTTCATAAGAACACACATGATGCATTAGTTTATGATTTTTAGTATTAATATGTCACAGCCACTGCCGAGGCCCATTCATCTTCTCTTCCTGGGAGGAGCACCAGGTTTAGGGCAACCACACAGTCTGCTTCCTTAGACGTACACATGCTGCAGCCCCAGAATAAAGGGCCAGAAGCAGGAAATCCACTAGGGATGCTAAGAAATGACTTCACAGGCCTGGGCATACTTAAGGGAGGTCCAGGCTCTCCTCTGTGGTACCTTTTCTGCTTTGCATCTTGCTTGCTTTGCCTAGCCATAGCCTTGCTTGTCCTCAGCCCTGCCTTGTCACCAGTTCCAGCCCTGCCTTGTCTCCAACTCTAGCCCTACCTCATCTCCAGCCCTGCCTTGTCTCCAAGCTCCAGCCCTTCCTTGTCTCCAAGCTCCAGCCCTTCCTGCCTTGTCTCCAACCAGCTAAGCCTGCCTTGATTATCTCTATTCCAAGCCGGCCTAGCGCTGAGCCTAGACTGGGTGATTTCACCTGCTGATAACTGGAAACCGGCAGCGGCCCAAGGGCTCACCTTCGCTGAGTCCATGACAGATTGCGAAGACCATGAGCTCAGACAAGTCACCTGCCTTGCGTCTGCTTCAGCAACTGGCTTTTCAGCTGCAGCAGCTGTCTAGTTCTGTTTAGGACCTAGCTTCTCGCATGGACCAGTTCCAGCAACTTGTAGGGATTGTTCAGGCCCTGTCTGATCACTTGGACCACCTGATATCTGCAGCACCCCAGACCTTGGTCTCTTCTTCTTCAGACCCTGCTTTGGTGCCCACGTCCACAATTCTAACATTCGTTTTGTGGCTCCCCCGAGGTACGATGAGAACCCTTAAGACTGTAGCGGATTTACTAACCAGTGCTGGATAATTTTTGATCTTCAAGCTAGAGAATTCCCCTCTGATAGGGCCAGGGTGACCTATATTAGTTCCCTGCTAGCCAGCCAAGGCCTGGCAAGGGGCATCTCCACTTAGGGAACAGAATGACCCAGTGCTCGATGACCTCCACAATTTCTTGGGACAGTTCAAGAGGGTCTTCAAAGAACCTGGAAAAGTTACTTCAGCAGCTTCCAAGATTCTCAGGCAAAAGCAGGGTACACAGACTTTGGGAATATATGCTATACAGTTCTACACCTTCACCTACATTGTATGACCTTATCAGTCTTGGAATACAATAGATATCCAACTCCAGGAGTGAACTCAAGAATGGCAGGATTTCTGTAAAGCTGCCTAATTACTTGTACCCCCCCCCCCCTCCCACACACACACATACTCCTAGTCAAAGGGAGGGACCAACTGCTGATCTTGAAGAATACATGCAGGTGGATTGCTCTATTTCTGTTCAGGAGAAACAGAGGCATCGGACCTTGAATTTATGCTTCTACTGTGGGGAAAAAGGACAAGTCAGGATCCTCAAGTGTAGTCCTGGGTGGGTGGTGCGGCACTGGATTCCGGCTTCTAGTATTCTATTTCTAATTCCGGCAGTTCTTGATCTAATTCAAGGAGAGAAAAGTGTTGAGATCTTCCTGGATTCTGGAGCAGGCAGGAACTTCATAGATGAAGCCCTTGTCCGACATTTCAAAATTCCTACGCAGGGATTATCTAAGACCATTCTGGTCTCCTCAGTCTATGGGAACATTCAAGGACATCTGAAAACCCAGATGGTTCCTGTATGCCTGTGCATTGGTGATTATAGGGAGGACATCACTTTGTAAGTCCTCCAGACATCCCTGAGGCCCATTGTTTTAGAGTTGCCCTGGCTACAGAAATACAATCCAACTTTAGACTGGGGGAGAGGTGAAATTACTGCCTGGAGTGATACCTGTCACTAGCATTGTTTGGATTTTGCAACATCTGTTGTTAACTTAGCCACCACTAGTATTGCTTCTGACTTGCCCTGGACCATTGGAATTCTGGCCAAGGCAAGGAGCAAGCTGAGATATTTCCTCCTCATCAGGAGAACAAGTGTGTTGTGGATCTCCTACCAGTAGGGAGGATCCTTCAGGGCAAAGCTTGCTTACTCCAGGATCCCAGACCTGGGCCATGGTTGGCTCCATGACTAGAAATACACTGAATGAATTGCCTTTGGCATTGGTTCCCAAACCTGATCCTGGAGGCACCCCACCAGTCAGGTTTTTGGGATATCCAAAATGATTATTTATTAGAGAGATTTGTATGCAGTGGAGGCAGTGCATGCAATATCTCTCATGAATATTCATTGTGGATATCCCAAACACCTGACTGGCTGGGGTGCCTCCAGGACCAAGTTTGAGAACCACTGGCCTATGTCATGTACAGTGCCTGAATAGCCGGACCATGGACGCATGGTTCAGGACACCCCTGATTCCAGGAGAGCCTACAGTTCAAAGGATGAATCTTGGAAGCCTGCTAGCCACTGTTCTGTTCCATTACTCTTCATCCAAAAATATAACTAACGCTTGTGCTCCAAATGTCATACAAAATCTTTAATTACAAAATCCTATAACAAAATATGTACTATACATTTCACCAATAATGTGTACACACATAACATTCAAACAACTTATTTGCAGTTAGGAATATTATTGTATGAATGTACCATAGTCAGAATTCTCCATATTACTCTTCTGAGAGTGAAAAGAAAGTTTAAGCTGAGCACAGACCTTTTAAGCTGTAGGGGATGCTGTCTGGCATGTGACATCCCATCCCATCATGTGACCTATCCAACATGGCGGTGAGTAGTTTGAAACAGGAAGTGCATCTATGGGCACCGCCATCTTTGATTTCTACAACCACAACTCGCCACCATCTTGAAAATGGGGCATGGTCTGGGCAGAGTTATGAAATCACTTCCTGTGATACCATAAAAAAAGTTGAGGTTGAGGTGGGGCTATGATTTAATATTCAGTGACATCATCATAGGGGGCAGGGGAGTGGATGTCATCTGGATTGTTCCTCAAGAGTGGCTGATGTGATCGTAAGTGGGCATAGCCACCTGTCAATATCAATTAAAAGTAATTTATGGGTGATGAATGCTAGTGAGGTATACTACTGCCACTTACAGTATGCTCATTCAAATGTTGCTGTATTTTTTAGAAAACAGATGTTACTTTCTACCTATTTAAAATAATTTCTGAAGTAGGTTTAGCAAGTTTTGTTTATGACATTTCATTTACAGCCTTTATAGAATAGTAGCACAGCAGTTTATAAAATTTGCAAATAAAGCTATAGGTAGTCAATATCAAGGGGGTGGGGGGACATTGCAGCACAAACTGGAGATAAAGGAAGAGAAAATCTAATACAAGTGTATCTTCTAAAACAGTCCACACATACCACACACTCACAAGGGACAAACCAATAATAGAGAATTATTCCCCATTAGCCATCATATCAAAGACTTGGCTTAACTAAACTTTGAACATTTTGTTGATAATACAAGGCATTTTGCTGCTGCCCTTGATGGCATCAAAATTTGTTGCCTGGTACAACCCCAGTAATCCATACTGCTGTTATCCTGTTACTGCACCCCCTGTCCTGAACTTGCACTGTTGTGGGTCTGTCTGCTATAACTCATTTCTTTCATGTATTCACGAGCATGGGCATTTAATCCCTATGGGAGCCCTATCTATTCTTCTTTCAGCTTTTTGACATGGAGAGCTTCAGAGTCATTACAAGGACAGTGAATGAGTGCAGACTCACAAACTCTGTACACAGGGAATGGCTAACCCGCTTTGGAAAAACAAGGAGGCATGAGGTGGGATAATTGTATAACTGGGTGCCACAAGTTAGGCACCTAGATGCAGCACGCTGAGCACTAATTCTATAATGGCAATTGGGTGCCAAGATGCCATTATAGAATATTAACACCATGTCATTAGCAGGCATAAAGGTACACACTTAAATGCAACATGTTCATATGTAATTTAAAACAGTATTCCCAAGTTATGCATCTAAGTGATGGTCCCAATCATGCTCCTCCCCTGTGAATGCCTTCTTTATATTTACATACTAACCAAGTTGCGCAAGTCATTTATAGAATAATGCTGTATGTGCACTTGCTCACATAAGTACTAGTATTCTATTATATAAGCATGTCAATGAGCCTATATTTTTGCACTAAGATGTAGAAAGAGGGGACTGGGAGGAAATTCTATAACGAAGCACTTACATTTATACTCATAAATGTGCAGAACACTGACACTGATTCATGCATGTACTCACATATGCGTTAATATTCCCCCTAAGCGCTATTCTGTAAGGGCATGTCTAAGTGGCATAGAACTTAAGGGGCATACACAGGGGCAGAGCATGGGAAAGGCATGAAAGGGGCTCCCACTTACATAACTTACAGAAAATGTAAGTTAAATGCGCTATTGCTTCATTTTGGCACCTACACTTACAATTGGTCTATGGGTGGTGTAACTACGGGTGCTTAAATGTTAGGTGTGCTGATACTGGGTTATACTATTATGCTATAGTGGAATCTTGGAGCCTGGTTCCATTATAGGCTCTCACTGTGCATCATTGAGGTGCCTAAATAGAAGTATCCACTTATAGAATTTCCCCCATAAAGGGTCAGTGATTACTGTAGCAAGGAACACTGCAGTGGGGGCTTGTAGGGG